>NC_133332.1:9528596-9843596 GCF_042186555.1 Aquarana catesbeiana
AAGGGACTTTTTATACCACTACTATTCCTTTATATTGGCTTTTAAAATTTACGAATGCAACAATTTATAATTTGGATGAAAGGTTTAGCACTGGGAAACACTTTTTGAAAGATAAAAAGTACACTTTATATACAACTATATAGATCAGACCAAAATGAGGGACAAAATGAGGAGAAAGAGGGACAGAGGGAAATTGCTCCAAATCAAGGACAGTCCTCAAAATCAGGGACAGTTGGGAGCTATGGCCACACAATAATAACTCTCTCTCTCCCTCCCTCACCCTCTTTCCCTCTCTCTCCGTCACCCCCCCCCCCACTCTCTCCCCTCTCCCCCCCCATCTCCATCCATATCTCTCTATCTCTCCCTATCCCTCTTCCCCACTGAGAGCTGAAATTTAAACAAAAGAATGCTGGCAAAGAAAATTGCAGAAAAAAACAGTGCCCCCCCCAATCCATACCAGGCCTTTTGGGTCTGGTATGGATGTTAAGGGGAACCCCGTGCCAACATTTTTTTTAATAAACGGTGTGGGGTCCCCCCCCCCAAAGATCCATACCAGACCCTTATCCGACCATGCAGCCTGGAAGGTCAAGGAGGCACCCCCTCCCTCCTGAACCATAACAGGCCACAGGCCCTCAACATGGGGGGTGCTTTGGGACAAGGAGGGCTCTGCCCCCCCCCAATCACCTTGTCCCCATACTGATGAGGACAAGGGCCTTTTCCCCACAACCCTGGATCTGGTAATTGTGGGGGTAAAACTTACTGGAATCTGGAAACCCCCTTTAACAAGGGGGCCCCTGGGTCCCCCCCACGTGAATGAGTATGGGGTATATCCAATGTCAATCCGAAGTGCTTGGTATGGATTGGGGGGGGCATGCTGTTTTTTCTGCATTTTTTATTGATGGCATCCTTTTGTTTACATTCATCTGTCAGCGGGAAGCCCGCTGACAGCTGATGAGTCATTGTTGTTAAAGACGGGGCGGCCGGCTTCCCATCCCGCTCCTTAACAAGCAGCTATTCTTCACACCCAATTTGATTGATCTGAATTCAAATTGTTCCGAAAATTTGGAGTTCCTTAGAAAACAAATATACGAAACAAAATTAAGTTTCAACAAAATCCATTACTATTTCATTCATAGATTCGGATGCATCTGAATGTCTGATTAGCCAAAAAACTTGGAATTTACAGTGGGGACGGAAGTTTTCAGACCCCCTTAAATTTTTTCACTCTTTGTTATATTGCAGCCATTTGCTAAAATCATTTTTTTCCTCATTAATGTACACACAGCACCCCATATTGTACACACAGCACCCCATATTGTACACACAGCCCCCCATATTGTACACACAGCCCCCCATATTGTACACACAGCCCCCATATTGTATACACAGCACCCCATATTGTACACACAGCCCCCCATATTGTATACACAGCCCCCCATATTGTACACACAGCCCCCCATATTGTACACACAGCACCCCATATTGTACACACAGCACCCCATATTGTACACACAGCACCCCATATTGTACACACAGCACCCCATATTGTACACACAGCACCCCATATTGTACACACAGCCCCCCATATTGTACACACAGCACCCCATATTGTATACACAGCACCCCATATTGTACACACAGCCCCCCATATTGTACACACAGCACCCCATATTGTACACACAGCACCCCATATTGTACACACAGCACCTCATATTGTACACACAGCACCCCATATTATACACACAGCACCCCATATTGTACACACAGCACCCCATATTGTACACACAGCACCCCATATTGTACACACAGCCCCACATATTGTACACACAGCCCCCCCATATTGTACACACAGCTCCCCATATTGTACACACAGCACCTCATATTGTACACACAGCACCTCATATTGTACACACAGCACCCCATATTGTACACACAGACACCCCATATTGTACACACAGCACCCCATATTGTACACACAGCACCCATATTGTACACACAGCCCCCCATATTGTACACACAGCTCCCCATATTGTACACACAGCACCTCATATTGTACACACAGCACCCCATATTGTACACACAGCACCCCATATTGTACACACAGCCCCCCCATATTGTACACACATCACCCCATATTGTACACACAGCACCCCATATTGTACACACAGCTCCCCATATTGTACACACAGCACCTCATATTGTACACCACAGCACCTCATATTGTACACACAGCACCCCATATTGTACACACAGCACCCATATTGTACACACAGCCCCCCATATTGTACACACAGCACCTCATATTGCACACACAGCACCCCATATTGTACACACAGCCCCCCATATTGTACACACAGCACCCCATATTATACACACAGCACACCATATTGTACACACAGCCCCCCATATTGTACACACAGCACCCATATTGTACACACATCACCTCATATTGTACACACAGCACCCCATATTGTACACACAGCACCTCATATTGTACACACAGCCCCCCATATTGTACACACAGCCCCCCATATTGTACACACAGCACCCATATTGTACACACATCACCTCATATTGTACACACAGCCCCCCATATTGTACACACAGCCCCCCATATTGTACACACAGCACCCATATTGTACACACATCACCTCATATTGTACACACAGCACCCCATATTGTACACACAGCCCCCCATATTGTACACACATCACCTCATATTGTACACACAGCACCCCATATTGTACACACAGCACCTCATATTGTACACACAGCACCCCATATTGACAGAAAAACACAGAATTGTTGACATTTTTGCAGATTTATTAAAAAAGAAAAACTGAAATATCACATGGTCCTAAGTATTCAGACCCTTTGCTGTGACACTCATATATATAACTCAGGTGCTGTCCATTTCTTCTGATCATCCTTGAGATGGTTCTACACCTTCATTTGAGTCCATCTGTGTATGATTATACTGATTGGACTTGATTAGGAAAGCCAAACGCCTGTCTATATAAGACCTTACAGCTCACAGTGCATGTCAGAGCAAATGAGAATCATGAGGTCAAAGGAACTGCCTGAAGAGCTCAGAGACAGAATTGTGGCAAGGCACAGATCTGGCCTCCATAATCCTTAAATGGAAGACGTTTGGGATGACCAGAACCCTTCCTAGAGCTGGCCGTCTGGCCAAACTGAGCTATCGGGGGAGAAGAGCCTTGGTGAGAGAGGTAAAGAAGAACCCAAAGATCACTGTGGCTGAGCTCCAGGGATTCAGTCGGGGGATGGGAGAAAGTTGTAGAAAGTCAACCATCACTGCAGCCCTCCACCAGTCGGGGCTTTATGACAGAGTGGCCCAACGGAAGCCTCTCCTCAGTGCAAGACGCATGAAAGCCCGCATGGAGTTTGCTAAAAAAAACACCTGAAGGACTCCAAAATGGTGAGAAATAAGATTCTCTGGTCTGATGAGACCAAGATAGAACTTTTTGGGCTTAATTCTAAGCGGTATGTGTGGAGAAAACCAGACACTGCTCATCACCTGTCCAATACAGTCCCAACAGTGAAGCATGGTGGTGGCAGCATCATGCTGTGGGGGTGTTTTTCAGCTGCAGGGACAGGACGACTGGTTGCAATCGAGGGAAAGATGAATGCGGCCAAGTACAGGGATATCCTGGACGAAAACCTTCTCCAGAGTGCTCAGGACCTCAGACTGAGCCGAAGGTTTACCTTCCAACAAGACAATGACCCTAAGCACACAGCTAAAATAACGAAGGAGTGGCTTCACAACAACTCTGTGAATGTTCTTGAATGGCCCAGCCAGAGCCCTGACTTAAACCCAATTGAGCATCTCTGGAGAGACCTAAAAATGGCCGTCCACCAACGTTTACTATCCAACCTGACAGAACTGGAGAGGATCTGCAAGGAGGAATGGCAGAGGATCCCCAAATCCAGGTGTGAAAAACTCGTTGCATCTTTCCCAAAAAGACTCATGGCTGTATTAGATCAAAAGGGGCTTCTACTAAATACTGAGCAAAGGGTCTGAATACTTAGGACCATGTGATATTTCAGTTTTTCTTTTTTAATAAATCTGCAAAAATGTCAACAATTCTGTGTTTTTCTGTCAATATGGGGTGCTGTGTGTACAATATGGGGTGCTGTGTGTACAATATGGGGTGCTGTGTGTACAATATGGGGTGCTGTGTGTACAATATGGGGTGTTGTGTGTACAATATGGGGTGCTGTGTGTACAATATGAGGTGCTGTGTGTACAATATGGGGTGCTGTGTGTACAATATGGGGTGCTGTGTGTACAATATGGGGTGCTGTGTGTACAATATGAGGTGCTGTGTGTACAATATGGGGGGCTGTGTGTACAATATGGGGTGCTGTGTGTACAATATGGGGTGCTGTGTGTACAATATGAGGTGCTGTGTGTACAATATGGGGTGCTGTGTGTAAAATATGGGGTGCTGTGTGTACAATATGGGGTGCTGTGTGTACAATATGGGGTGTTGTGTGTACAATATGGGGTGCTGTGTGTACAATATGAGGTGCTGTGTGTACAATATGGGGTGCTGTGTGTATAATATGAGGTGCTGTGTGTACAATATAGGGTGCTGTGTGTACAATATGGGGTGCTGTGTGTACAATATGGGGTGTTGTGTGTACAATATGGGGGTGATTGTACAATATGAGGTGCTGTGTGTACAATATGGAGTGCTGTGTGTACAATATGAGGTGCTGTGTGTACAATATGGGGTGCTGTGTGTACAATATGGGGTGCTGTGTGTACAATATGGGGGGCTGTGTGTACAATATGAGGTGCTGTGTGTACAATATGGGGTGCTGTGTGTACAATATGGGGTGCTGTGTGTACAATATGAGGTGCTGTGTGTACAATATGGGGTGCTGTGTGTACAATATGGGGTGCTGTGTGTACAATATGGGGGGCTGTGTGTACAATATGGGGGGCTGTGTGTACAATATGGGGGGCTGTGTGTACAATATGGGGTGCTGTGTGTACAATATGGGGTGCTGTGTGTATAATATGGGGTGCTGTGTGTATAATATGGGGTGCTGTGTGTACAATATAGGGTGCTGTGTGTACATTAATGAGGGAAAAAAATGAACCTAAATGATTTTAGCAAATGGCTGCAATATAACAAAGAGTGAAAAATGTAAGGGGGTCTGAATACTTTCCGTCCCCACTGTATATTCAGATGGAAATGAATTGCACATATCTAATGACACAAGAGTCTGATAGCACCAAAGGAAAGATGGATAAAAAAAAAAGTCAACCATTGGTTAATGCCGCAGTATCATTCAGCAGGTGCACCTTAATCCACAGAATGTAAACTTATTAAAAATTCAAACCAAACCTCCCACTCCTGTCCATTGTCATCCTCGCTTCTGACATACACAGCTGCCTTTGGGCAAGCTTTGAGGCAAAAGTCAAAAAGTTGACCGTTTCCAGCGGCAGGTGCCTTGGCTCAGCCCGGCGTTCATACGAAGCTGCACTTGTCCAAGTTCTTTTTTTTTTTTTGATTTGGTTCATTCAGCTGGTGACCCAGTGTTTAGGGCACCGCCGTTCAACCAATCTGTCAAGGAAAGGCAGATGTGATTTTCTCCATCCTCCCCCCCGACCCCGGAGAGTTGGAGACTACGCTACACCTCCAGCCCTCCAAACCTTCGAGCCGTGTGGGTTCATTTGCCATGGGAGCTCTCAGGTGGGTTGGCGGGTGGCGTGCACATGGAATGAATTCGGAATCGAGCAGCACATTTGCATTTCTTGTATTAGTATATTAAACTGCTGCGGTCATTAGATGGCGGTAGATGCTACGGTACTAATGGATGGAAAACAAAAGCCGGCAATAATAATTTCTAATATTTATCTGATGGTAATAAGGCGTATATGGTCATATAATTGGCCAATGTTACTAAAAACAAGATATAGGCGACCGTGAGTTGTGATTGGACGTACTCTAACAAAAAGACAAATTTAAGGCGCACAGCAGCAGAAGACCACACCGGGTGCCACTCCTTTCAGCTAAGAACAGGAAACTGAGGCTACAATTGGCACAGGATCACCAAAATTGGACAATAGAAGATTGGAAAAACGTTGCCTGGTCTGAAGAGTCTCAAATTCAGCTGCAACATTCAGATGGTGGGCTCAGAATTTGGCGCATGGATCCATCCTGCCTTGTATCACCGGTTCAGGCTGGTGGTGGGGGGTGTAATGGTGGGGGGGATATTTTCTTGGCACACTTTGGGCCCCTTAGTACCAGTTGAGCATGGTTTAAACACCATGGCCCCCCGAGTATTGTTGCTGACCATGTCCATCCCTTTATGACTACAGTGTCCCCATCTTCTGATGGCTCCTTCCAGCAGGATAATGCACCATGTCACAAAGCTCCAATCATCTCACCACTGGACAATGAGGTCCCTGTACTCCAATGGCCTCCACACTCACCACATCTCCATCCAATAGAGCACCTTTGGAAAGAGGTGGAATTGGAGAGATTGGTATCATGGATGTGCAGCCGACAAATCTGCAGCAACTGCGTGATGCTATCATGTCACTATGGACCAAAATCTCTGAGGAACGTTTCCAACACCTTGTTGAATCTATGCCACCAAGAATGAAGGCAGTTCTGGAAACAAAAGGGGGCCCTAAATTATCAGAATAAAGTTTTTTTTCCCCCAAAAACGTTCACCTTTTGCCTGTAAAAGTCACCCTTGAACTCCAGTCAGTGACTTTGCCTAACACAAATTGAAATTGGTCCAGATACAACATAATTCTGATAAGGTCAGGGGTACAACCCAAAAAAAAAGTAATCCAACGTGTTTCGAGGGTCCAAGAAGGCCCCCTTCATCAGGGCTTGAGGAAGGGGGGGCACTCTTGGACCCCTGAAATGCAGTGGCTTTGTTTTTTGGATTGTACCACTGACTTATTGCAATATATTTTTTTTTTTTTTCAAAAAATGTTTACTTTTTACCAACAGTCATCTTTGAGCTTTAGTCAGTGACTTTGCCTGAAGAAAATTAAAATTGAAGCTCCACACCACTGCTAAGAGGTCCAGACACAACTTTATTCCAATAAAAGTCAGGGGTACAATCCAAAAAAGGTTACCAACTTGTTTCAGGGGTCCACGAATGCCTCTCTTCATCAGGGCCTGATAAAGGGGCCCTTCTTGGACCCTCGAAACACGTTGGATTACTTTTTTGCATTACTTGAGCTTCAGTCAGTGACTTTGCCTAAAGAAAATTGAAATTGAAGTGCCACACCACTGCTAAGAGGTCCAGATACAACATTACTCTGATAAAAGTCAGGGGTACAACCCAAAAAAGTAATCCAACATGTTTCGAGGGTCCAAGAAGGACCCCTTCATCAGGCCCTGATGAAGGGAGGCATTCGTGGAACCCTGAAACACGTTGGTAACCTTTTTTGGATTGTACCCCTGACTTTTATTGGAATAAAGTTGAGTCTGGACCCCTCAGTAGTGGTGTGGCACTTCAATTTCAATTTTCTTTACGCAAAGTCACTGACTGAAGCTCAAGTAATGCAAAAAAGTAATCCAACGTGTTTCGAGGGTCCAAGAAGGGCCCCTTTATCAGGCCCTGATGAAGAGAGGCATCCGTGGACCCCTGAAACACGTTGGTAACCTTTTTTTTAGGTTTGTACACCTGACTTTTATTGGAATAAAGTTGTGTCTGGACCTCTTAGCAGTGGTTTGGCACTTCAATTTCAATTTTCTTTATGCAAAGTCACTGACTGAAGCTCAAGGATGACTGGTGGTAAAAGATGAATGTTTTTTGAAAAAAAAAAAAAATAATAATAATTACGATAAGTCAGGGATACAATCCAAAAAACAGAGCCAACGCATTTCAGAGGGCCAAGAGTGCCCCCCTTCCTCAGGTCCTGTTGAAGGGGGGTATTCGTGGACCCCTGAAACGTTGGTCTTTTTGGATTGTAGCCCTGACTTTTATTGGAATAAAGTTGTGTCTGGACCTCCAAGCAGTGGTGTGGCACTTCAATTGTAATTTTCTTAAGGCAAAGTCACTGACTGATGGTAAAAGGTGAACGTTTTTAAAAAAAAAATATATATATATATATATATATTACGATAAGTCAAGGGTACAACCCAAAACAGTAATCCAATGTGTTTCAAGGGTCCAAGAAGGCCCCCTTCAACAGGTCCTGATGAAGGGGGGGCATTAGTTGACCCCTGAAACACGTTGGTAACCTTTTTTTTAGGATTGTACACCTGACTTTTATTGGAATAAAGTTGTGTCTGGACCTCTTAGCAGTGGTTTGGCACTTCAATTTCAATTTTCTTTATGCAAAGTCACTGACTGAAGCTCAAGGATGACTGGTGGTAAAAGGTGAACAATTTTTGAAAAAATTAATAATAATAATAATAATTATTATTAAGGAAATTCAGGGGTACAATCCAAAAAACAGAGCCAACGCATTTCAAGGGTCCAAGAGTGCCCCCTTCTTCAGGTCCTGAGGAAGGGGGACGTTCGTGGACCCCTGAAACACGTTGGTAACCTTTTTTGGATTGTATCTCTGACTTTTATTGGAATAAAGTTGTGTCTGGACCTCTTAGCAGTGGTGTGGCACTTCAGTTTTAATTTTCTTAAGGCAAAATCACTGACTGATGGTAAGAGGTGAACTTTTTTTGAAAAAAAAAAAAAATATTACGCTAAGTCAAGGGTTCAACCCAAAAAAGTAATCCAATGTGTTTCAAGGGTCCAAGAAGGCCCCCTTCATCAGGTCCTGATGAGGGGGGGGGGGGGCATTTGTGGACCCCTGAAACACGTTGCTAACCTTTTTTTGGATTTTATTGGAATAAAGTTGTGTCTGGACCGCTTAGCAGTGGTGTGGCACTTCAGTTTCAATTTTCTTTTGGCAAAGTCACTGACTGAAGCTCAAGGATGACTGTTGGTAAAAGGTGAACATTTAAAAAAAAAAAAATAATAATAATAATTATTACGAAAAGTCAGGGGTACAATCCAAAAAACAGAGCCAACGCATTTCAGGGGTCCAAGAGTGCCCCCCTTCTTCCGGTTCTGATGAAGGGGGGCATTCGTGGACCCCTGAAACACGTTGGTAACCTTTTTTTGGATTGTACCCCTGACTTTAAAAAAAAAAAAAAAATTATCACGATAAGCCAAGGGTACAACCTAAAAAAGCAATCCAATGTGTTTCAAGGGTCCAAGAAGTCCCCCTTCCTCAGGTCCTGATGAAGGGGGGCATTCGTGGACCCCTGAAACACGTTGGTAACCTTTTTTTGGATTGTACCCCTGACTTTTATTGGAATAAAGTTGTGTCTGGACCTCTTAGCAGTGGTGTGGCACTAGAACTTTAATTTTCTTAAGGCAAAGTCACTGACTGAAGCTCAAGGATGACTGATGGTAATGGTGAACGTTTTTTGAAAAAAAAAAAAAATTACGATAAGTCAAGGGTTCAACCCAAAAAAGTAATTCAATGTGTTTCAAGGGTCCAAGAGTGCCCTCTTCATCAGGTCCTGATGAAGGGGGGCACTGACTGTAGCTCAAAGATGACTGGTAGTAAAAGGTGAAAGTTTAAAAAAAAAAATTATTATAAGTCAGGGGTACAACCCAAACAAACAAAGCCAAGAGCGCCCCCCTTCCTGAGGCCCTGATGAAGGGGCGTTCTTGGACCCCCTGAAACAAGTTGGATACCTTTTTTGGATTGTACCCCTGGCTTTTTACACTGGCTGGAGCATAAGGACAGCTTTAAATGGGAAAAAGTTGGAAGTTTTCTGGGAAAAAAATAAATGTGGAGAATTAACTTTTGCAGAATTTTAAAGTTAACTAAATGTTTACTTGAAGTATAATTGAAATGGATAAAAAAAACAAAAAAACGAAGTGTTAGCGTGCCCTATAAAGCAGTAAAAAAGATTGTAAAAATGTATAGAACATAAAACATAAAAGAGGATAAAAAAAAGCACAAAACATGTTAACCTTCAATTTGAAGAATTTATAACATATACAATATATATATATAAAGAGAGCGACAACAATAATAGAAAAATACCAATAAACCGCGTATTCTTCGACAAGGACGCACTGATGTGAACCGCGCTTCCAAGGATGCGACACAACATAATGCCATTTAAAATATTTCAGCTGCTCAACAATGAGCTAAAAAGCCCCATTATTAAAAGTTATCGGCTCGGCGCTCTCTCCAACAGCGGGGGGGGGGGGGGGGAACGCCACAAACGACAAATATAATACTCTCCTCTCCGGCCGCACGGAATTATATACGGCAACGGCTCCATCAGATGTATTACAGGATCTGCGCTCTGACTTTTATATGACGGTGATTTATGAAACTTCAAACAAGGTATACACAAGTGTCCTAAAAAGTTATGTTGCCGGGTAATGTTGCTACAGATTTTTCTTCTTTTTTTTTTTTTTTTTTTTTTTTTTTTTAGCTAGAGAAATGTTTTAAGAGGATTGTGAAGTGTGACCATTGTAAGAGATATATGACTCTCTTATTTTCTGCATGTTTAAAGTGAAACTCTGGGCAAGATGTAAAAAAAAAAGATACACTATATTACCAAAAGTATTGGGACACCTGCCTTTACACGCACATGAACTTTAATGGCGTCCCAGTCTTAGTCCGTAGGGTTCAATATTGAGTTGGCTCCGCCCTTTGCGGCTATAACAGCTTTAACTCTTCTGGGAAGGCCGTCCACAAGGTTTAGGAGTGTGTCTATGGGAATGTTTGACCATTCTTCCAGAAGAGCATTTGTGAGGTCAGGCACTGATGTTGGAACGAGAAGGCCTGGCTCACAGTCTCCGCTCTAATTCATCCCAAAAGTGTTCTATCGGGTTGAGGTCAGGGCTATGTGCAGGCCAGTCAAGTTCCTCCACCCCAAACTCGATCATCCATGTCTTTATGGACCTTTCTTTGTGCACTGGTCCAAATCATTTGGTGGGGGGGGGGGGGGCTAGGGGGAATTATTGTTTTTCAGGGGTTGGGCTTGGCCCCTTAATTCCAGTGGAGAGAACTCTTAAGGCATCAGCATATCAAGAAATTTTGGACAATTTCATCCTCTCAACTTTGTGGGAACATTTTGGGGATGGCCCCTTCCTGTTCCAACATGACTGATCACCGTATAGACGCTTGCCGTATTTATCGGCATATAACACACACTTTTCCCCCCTGAAAATAGAGAGCAAATCATGGTTGTGTGTTATACGCCGATATTTACCTGGCTGCCTTGGAGGGGGGAGGGGGAGTGGCGAGCGCCGACGGATTACGCATAGCCGGGATCGCCTGCTTACTAGGCGCTGAGTCACACGTAGTCCCACCTCCTGGACAGCTCATAGGATAGACGTCACATGTCCCGGCATTGGATCGGTGTTCTGTCTATCTTAGGGGCCCATCCAGGAGGCGGGACTGTGTGTGACTGAGTGCTGAATAAACAGGAGATCCATCTGTGTAATCAGGCTGCATTGATGGGCAATGGAGAGGCTGCAGGTGGGCACTGATCAGGCTGCAATGATGGGCAATGTCAAGGCTGCAGATGGGCACTAATCAGGCTGCATTGATGGGCAATGTAGAGGCTGCAGAGGGGCACTAATCAGGCTGCATTGATGGGCAATGTAGAGGCTGCAGAGGGGCACTAATCAGGCTGCATTTATGGGCAATGGAGAGGCTGCAGATGGGCACTAATCATGCTGCATTGATGGGCAATGTAGAGGCTGCAGAGGGGCACTAATCAGGCTGCATTTATGGGCAATGGAGAGGCTGCAGATGGGCACTGATCAGGCTGCATTGATGGGCAATAGAGAGACTGCAGATGGACACTAATCAGGCTGCATTGACTGGCAGTAGAGAGGCTGCAGATGGGCACTAATCAGGCTGCATTGATGGGCAATGGAGAGGCTGCAGGTGGGCACTGATCAGGCTGCAATGATGGGCAATGTCAAGGCTGCAGATGGGCACTAATCAGGCTGCATTGACAGGCAATGGAGAGGCTGCAAATGGGCACTGATCAGGCTGCAATCATGGGCAACGTCAAGGCTGCAGATGGGCACTAATCAGGCTGCATTCATATGCAATGGAGATACTGCAGATGGGCACTAATCAGGCTGCATTGCTGGGCAATGTCAAGGCTGCAGATGGGCACTGATCAGGCTGCAATGATGGGCAATGGAGATGCTGCAGATGGGCACTAATCAGGCTGCATTGCTGGGCAATGTAGAGGCTGCAGATGAGCACTGATCAGGCTCCAATGATGGGCAATGTCAAGGCTGCACATGGGCACTAACCAGGCCGCATTGTTGGGCAATGGAGAGGCTGCAAATGGGCACTGATCAGGCTGAAATGATGGGCAATGTCAAGGCTGCAGATTGGCACTAATCAAGCTGCATTGATGGGCAATGTAGAGGCTGCAGATGGTCACTAATCAGGCCACATTGTTGGGCAATGGAGAGGCTGCAAATGGGCACTGATAAGACTGCATTGATGGGCAATGTCAGGGCTGCAGATAGGCACTAATCAGGCTGCATTGCTAGGCAAAGGCGAGGCTGAAGATGGGCACTGATTAGGCTGCATTAATGGGCAGTGGCACTGACCCTTATTTTGCTTCAAAGTTCTTTATTTAAAATGTAAGGGTTTTTTTTTCCTGAAACTTCCCTAAAATTAAGGTGCGTGTTATACGCCGATAAATATGGTATTTTTTTTTTTTTTAATATAGCTATACATGCAAAAGCGGACTTAATTTTCTGACTAAAGTTCCACTTTAACTTAAGCGATCCAGAGCTCCTCACACCTACTCTTTGGATACAAGATACCCTCAGTTAATGTAAACTGGTTGTTTGTTGCCCAAAAGTAAAGAAAAAGTTCGATGACCCTTGCTTACACCCAAGTAGTCCGAGATGACCTCAGCGAGTTCTGAAGGGCTTTTTCATTTATTTTTTTTTTTTTTTTTTATAGCATGCATTTTTATAGCTGCTGGCTGTATTTTTCCCCCCACATTGAAATCTAATTATTAGCCCAGCGTGTAACAGTAGATTTTATGTATATAAGCTGATCTGCACAACAACGACAGACCAAAATAGCACTGTCTTTAGCAGAACAACTCCAGCAATTACGCCGCGGGATTAAAAGGTTTTTTTTTTTTTTTTGGGGGGGGGGGGGTTCGTCCCTTGGAACATTCTCAGAGCTCGCCATTTAAATCATTTTGAATAGCAAATGCACATTTGCTTACAGGTAGACCTAGTGAGCCCACATTGTACGGGAACAATAGAGCGACTTCACAGGCGTAAACACAAAGTATGGTGAAAGCGCTTGTCAAACACTCGGCAACCTGATCTACAATCAATAAAAGGTACCAACTATACGGAAGGGAAAATGGAAAAATAAAATATACAGGTTAGGGATAATTACTAGGGTTGCTTCCAATTTCCATCATTGCTTGCCGTTCTGAGACCTGGAACTCCTCGCTCATTATTCCAGGAGGAGGAAATTCTACTTGTTGGAAACTCTCCAGGGAGCATTTGGAACGGAAGGTCAAAGAGTCACCATCACAAGCACCAATTCCACCACTGAATGAGTATTCCAAGAGAACCGGGTGCTCCGGTGATTTAGTCAAGGACGGGCTAAGATCTCAGCCAACCCCTAAGGGATATTTGTCCATCGAAAGGCCACGCATACTCATATATTTACCTATGAAGCTTTTCATTTCATAATCTTTTCAAGAAAAAAATAACCATTTAGGGTTATTCTTTCGAAAAATGTACGTAGCCAATGTCACCAGATTAATTTGCAGAGCTGAAATTTTTTGGCCACATGTAGTTCCCTCTTAAAGCCCACCTCCAGTTATTGCACCTTCCTTTCATCCCTTATATAACAATTGTCAGTTGGTTGTCTGGAATAGTGATGAGCCAAACAGCCCTGAATTCAGCTTGGCAGGGATTCGCCAAATTTCAAAGAGGTTCAGACACCGATCACAAACCCTATCATGTCTGGTGGAAATTTGAATGGGGACTCGAGCAAAAAAAAAAACAACAAAAAAAACTAAAAAAATGAGTGAGGTTCCCCTAAAAATCCATACCAGACTCTTATTCCAAGCATGCAGAATGGCTGGCCAAGACCCCCCTGCCAAAGCACCTTGTCCCTATGTTGATGAGGACAAGAGCTTCCCCACAAGTGGTCTGTGGGCAGAGGGCGTATCGAAATCTGGAAGACCCCTTTAATAATAAGGGGGCTTCCAGATACTGACCTCCCCACTACATCAGGGGTATCAAACAATGTAATTGTGGGATGCATCAGCAAAATGGTTGCCCTCAAAAGGCCGGTTGTATCTGGGGTGCACTACATAAAGAGTACAGGGTTCAGGAGTGTGTTATGTACAGAGTGCAGAGTTCAGGAGTCTGCTATGTACAGAGTGCAGCGTTCAAGAGTTTGTTACATACAGAGTGCAGAGTTCAGGAGTGTGTTACGTACAGAGTGCAGGGTTCAGGGACGTGCTATGTACAGAGTGCAGGGTTTAGGAGTGTGCTATGTGTAGAGTGCAGGGTTCAGGGGTGTGTTAGGTACAGAGTGCAGAGTTCAGGAGCTTGTTATGTACAGAGTGCAGAGTTCAGGAGTTTGTTACATACAGAGTGCAGAGTTCAGGAGTGCGTTACATACAGAGTGCAGGGTTCAGGAGTGTGCTATGTGTAGAGTGCAGGGTTCAGGGGTGTGTTACGTACAGAGTGCAGAGTTCAGGAGTGTGTTATGTACAGAGTGCAGGGTTCAGGGGTGCACTATGTACAGAGTGCAGAGTTCAGGAGTGCGTTACGTACAGAGTTCAGGGTTCAGGAGTGTGCTATGTGTAGAGTGCAGGGTTCAGGGGTGTGTTACGTACAGAGTGCAGAGTTCAGGAGCTTGTTATGTACAGAGTGCAGCGTTCAGGAGTGCGTTACGTACAGATTGCAGTGTTCAGGAGTGTGTTACGTACAGAGTGCAGCGTTCAGGAGTGCGTTACGTACAGAGTGCAGGGTTCAGGGGTGCGCTATGTACAGAGTGCAGGGTTCAGGGGTGCGCTATGTACAGAGTGCAGGATTCAGGGGTGTGCTATGTACAGAGTGCATGGTTCAGGAGTGTGCTATGTGTAGAGTGCAGGGTTCAGGGGTGTGTTACGTATGGAGTGCAGAGTTCAGGAGCTTGTTACGTACAGAGTGCAGAGTTCAGGAGTGCGTTAGGTACAGAGTGCAGGGTTCAGGGATGTGCTATATACAGAGTGCAGGGTTCAGGGGTGCACCATGTACAGAGTGCAGTTCCAAGGGGTGTCCCATGCACACAGTTCAGAGTTCAGGGGTTTGCAATGTACAGAATGCAGGGTTTAAGAGTGCATTATGTACAGAGTGCAGAGTTCAGCAGTGCGTTACATGCAGAGTTCAGAAGTACGCTACATACAGAATGCAGGGTTCAGAGGTGCAATGTTTACAGAGTGCAGGGTTTAGGGGTGTGCTATGCACAGTGTGCAACCTCAACCCCAATCCCCCAAAGCTTACTCGCATGTCTACTCTCTCCTAACTGGCCCGCTCTAGTAACTCCTTGCGTAGGAGACTCTACTACCCATATATTTGGCTCTAGTGCTCTCCTGTGTAGGTGACTCTGCCTAGCCTTGCAGGGAGATCGTTCTCTCTCTCAGATTCTGAAGACCTGTCCCCATCGTGGCCTGCCGTGAGTGGTTGCAAGGATTTGTTAGATCCAGGAGCCGCAGAGAGCAAAGCTGTCCATTGTTAACACAGAAGGCTTCTGACAGCGGGGAGGGGGAGCAGAGGATGAGAGCCCAGAAGAATATATTTAAATGAAAGTTGTATTTTTTTTTTTTGCTGTTTTTTTGTGTTGGGAGTTCTGCTTTAATGCAATGCATAGCAGAAAACTTTTTGAGTGTCTCGTGGTGCTCCATGCGTCCCGTCCCCTTATAACTTCCATCTAATAAACAGCTGTTTTACTTCTACGCTTGGAGGGATACTTGACATGAAAACAGAGAACAACTTGTTATAAAAGTGGGTCTTCAAAACCGGCTGTATTATTCCACAGAGGTGTCACACACACGAAAAAAAAAAAAAAGTGTCGCCATGGAAACAGGGCTGCATGCAGAAACCGCATCCGATGCAAGCGCCTTTGATGGCGAGGCGGTGTGTTCGTTCGGCTTTAATAAATTGGAGTGTCAGAAAATGCACGAAGCAGAAGAACCGTCAAGGTCAGGAGAGTATAACGAGGTGGATACATTTATTGGACCCGGAGGAGACGAGGATAAAATGTTTCCTTGTCCAAGGAGCCTCCCTTTTATTAGAGGAAGACCCGATCCTGGCCTCCACCAGCAGACGCTTCATTATACAACCATCCAGAAAGAGGACCTGTCATGGAAGTACAATACTGACGACCAGAAGATACTTACCCAGGCCTGCACCTGCAGATTCTTCATTATACAGTACAACCATCCATAAAGAGTACCTGTCAAGGAAGTATAATACTGACAACCAGAAGATACTTACCCAGGCCTCCACCTGCAGATGCTTCATTATACAACCATCCATAAAGAGGACCTGTCATGGAAGTATAATACTGACAACCAGAAAATACTTACCCTGGTCTCCACCAGCAGACCCTTTATTATACAACCATCCATAAAGAGGTCCTGTTAGGTAAGTACAATACTGACAACCAGAAGGTACTTACCCTGGCCCCCACCAGAAGGTACTTACCCTGGCCTCCTCCAGCAGACCCTTCATTATACAACCATCCATAAAGAGGACCTGTTAGGGAAGTGCAATACTGACGACCAGAAGGTACTTACCCTGGTTCCCACCAGCAGATGCTTCATTATACAACCATCCATAAGCCTGTCATGGAAGTACAATACTGATGACCAGAAGGTACTTACCCTGGCCTCCACCAGCAGACATTTCATTATGCAACCATCCATAAAGAGAACCTGTGATGGAAGTACAATACTGATGACCAGAAGGTACTTACCCTGGCCTCCACCAGCAAACGCTTCATTGTGCAACCATCCAGGGCTGACAGTTCATCCATAAAGAGGACCTTTCATGGAAGTATAATACTGACAACCAGAAGATACTTACCCTGGCCCCCACCAGCAGATGCTTCATTATACAACCATCCATACAACCATCCATAAAGAGGATCTGTTAGGGAAGTACAATACTGACGACCAGAAGGTACTTACCCTGGACCCCACCAGCAAAGGCTTCATTATACAACCATCCATAAAGAGAACCTTTAATGGAAGTACAATACTGATGACCAGAAGGTTCTTACTCCACCAGCAGACACTTCATTATGCAACCATTCAAGGCTGACAGTTCATCCATAAAGAGGACCTGTCATGGAAGTGCATGGCAACGCGCAAATATGCCCGACAAAACACGCGACAAAGCGCCGGGAAAACGCTCAAACACGCTATGCTCAGGTGTGAATGGGGCCCAAAAGTGGTTAAAAAAAAAGTGGCAACCCTACTTGCAATGCCTCATGGGATTTTTAGTTTCGCAACAGCTGGAGGGCCACTGTAGCGTCACATTTGGCGACCCATCACCGCTCGGGTGCGCATGCGCGACGCCGCCATATGCGTTCCAACACTTTTACGACAAAACTCCACACCCCTCGCGGGCCCGCTTCGCTCGCCACGCTTCGGGCACGGCCTCGCTTCGCTTGGCATAATTATATTCTGACTCTATGTCCACTTGGATGGTGGGGCTTGAACCTGGACTTAGGGGTGGCGTTTTGTCGTAAAAGTGTTGTAACGCGTATGGCGGCATCGCGCATGCGCACTCCAGCGGGTAGCGAAATGGGATGGGTCATGATATGTGACGCTACACCACCAGTTTGAGACCCCCCTGGTCTACAGCCCATCACACCTACCTATATGACTGAGACTATGTGGCCAACCCTTCAGAGGAAGGTGAAGTTCAGTGAAAACTGAGGAAGCCATTTCAGTCCAGGAGAGGAGCCGGTACAACGGTGCAAGACTGAAGGGAAATTCTGCTTTGAAGTTTGCTATCTTGCAGGGCATTCTGGGAAACATGGTTCTTCGCTCTCTGGCAAAGAAAAAAAAAAAACGTGCTTTTATACGGGCGCAAAACACTTATCAGAGCACGCCCGCACCGCACCACATCGCCTCCCATTTAAATGTGTGTAAGAAAGCAGATCTTAGTTTTTTTTTCTTCTTAGCACTTGAAGTATCACCTTTAAACCACTTTTGTTATGTCTCATTACTAATGTACTTTGCTCTTATCTACTGTACAGGCGAGCGCGGCCCTCTCCTTTTCCCCGAGCTTTAATCTCAGAAGCAATTGTGTCAGTTCACTGCAAAAATTACACCTAAAAAAAAAAAAAAAAAAACCTTTGAATTCGCCAAATGCATCAGTCGGGAAGAAGTAGGCAGGAAGAGCTCGCCCCGGCTCTGTCCCTGCTAAATGCGAGCTTACACATTTTAAGACAGATACTTTTCAAAGCCGGATACATTTAATCCTTTTGATAGTTTCATCGGGAATTTTTTTTTTTTTTTTTAACGCCGCGTAATGCGACTGTTCCTGGCAAGCGTGCACGTTGTGCGGGCAGTGCCTGGCGAATCTCTCTGCGCTTGCAGATCGTCTACGAAAGAAGTCCACCAAAGATAAGAGGGGGGGGCGGCGGTGGGGCCCAAACATACATACACAGGAGTGGGCAATCTTTGACCACTTCAATACAGGGGCATTTGCACGCCCTTTCCTGCCCAGGCCAATTTTCAGCTTTCTGCGCTGTCGCCGTTTAAATGACAATTGCGCGGTCATATTACGCTGTACCCCAAACAGGATTTTTTATCATTTTGTTCCCACAAATAGAGCTTTCTTTTGTTGGTATTCAATCACCTGTGCGTGTTTTTATTTTTTTGCTAAACAAATAAAAGAAGACCGAAAATTTTGAAAAAAAAAAAAAAAGTTTTTCTTTTGTTTCTGTTATAAAATTTTGTAAATAAGTACGTTTTCTCTTTCACTGATGGGCACTGATAAGGCGGCACTGACAGGCACTGATTAGGCGGCACCAATGAGGTGGCACCAATGTGGTGGCACTGATGGGCACTGATGATGGGCACTGATAGGCGGCACTGATGGGCACTGGTAGGCGTCAGTGATGGGTGGCACTGATATGCAGCACTGATGGGCATTGATAGGCAGCACTGTTGGGCACTCATGGGTGGCACTGGTGGGCACTGATGGGCACTGATAGGTGACACTGATGGGCACTGAAAGGCTGCACTGCTGGGCACTGATAGGCGGCACTGCTGGGCACTGATGGGCACTTATAAGTGGCACTGATGGGCACTGATATGCGGAACTGATAGATGGCATTGATAGGCATCACTGATGGCACTGGCAAGCATTGGAGATGGGCACTGATTGGCAGCTGCCTGGGCACTGATTGGCATTTCCCTGGTGGTCTAGGGTGGCATACCTGGTGGTCAAGTGTGGTGGCCATTCCTGGTGGTCCTGGCGGCATCCTGGTGGTCCTGGGTGGGCATCCGAGGGGGGGCTGCGCTGATAAGCAATCAGCACAGACCCCCCTGTCAGGAGAGCAGCCAATCGTCTCTACTCTACTCGCCTCTGTCAGATGCGAGTGAGGAAAAGCCAATCAATGGCTCATCCTGTTTACATCGTGATTGGACACGGCTGATCATGTGGTAAAGAGCCTCCATCAGAGGCTCTTTACTGAGATCAGTGTAGCGGTGTGTCAGACTGACACACCGCACCACCGATCGCCGCGAAGCGCGCCCCCAAGGGCGCGCTGGAGCAGTCATTTTGGAGGGCCGTCATATGACGTCCACCCAGAAGGAGAGCCGCGCCGCCCAGCCATTATTTGACGGGCAGCGGGAGGAACGCGGTTAACCACTTCAGTCCCTGGAAGGATTTGCCCCCTTCATGGCCAGGCCATTTTTTTGCGATACGGCACTACATCGCTTTAACTGACAATTGTGCGGTCGTGCAACGCTGTACCCAAACAAAATGTACGCCCTTTTTTTTACCCACAGCATTCTTTTGGTGGTATTTGATCACCTCTGCGTTTTTTATTTTTACGCTATAAAAAAAAAAGACCAACAATTAAAAAAAAAAATAGTTTTTACTTTCTGCTATAATACATATCCCCCCAAAAAAATATATATAAAAAAAAAATATTCATCAGTTTAGGCTGATACATATTCTTCTACATATTCTACATATAAAAAAAATCACAATAGGCGTATTTTGATTGGTTTGGGCAAAAGTTATCGCGTCTACAAAATAGGGGATAGATTTAGGGACTTTTATTTATTTTTTATTGTTTTTGCAGGCGATCTGCGATTTTTAGCGGGACTGCGACTTTGCGGAAAAATAGAACGCTGGATAGCCGCACTCCAAAAAAAATTCACCTTTATTTTAAAAAGCATCACAGGTCGATACAGACTAACTGCACAGCTGCCGCCGCGTTTCACACTAGATATGGTGCGTTTCACACCAAATATGGTGCTTAGTCATAACTGCGACATTGCGGCGGACAAATCTGACCCCCAAATTACACTTTTTGGGTACCAGTGACATGCACTGATTAATGCATAAATGACACTGGCAGGGAAGGGGTTAACACTAGGGGGCGATCAAAGGGTTAAGTGTGTTCCCCGGGTGTGTTCTAACTGTGTAGGGGGTGGGCTCACTGGGACATGACAGAGATCACTGTTCCCGATCACTGGGAACAGAAGATCTCTGACATCCTCGTTCTGCCTCTCTTCACCGCGGTCGCAGGTCGCCGGTGGACATCGAGTCCGCTGCGCCCGCTATCCTCCTTGCACGGACCGACATACAGTTACGTTGGTTGGCGCAGGAGAGCCGACCTGCCGCAGTATATCTGAGTGAGCTGGTCGGCTAGTGGTTAGTGTTCTTAATATAAGCACTTGCTTTTATTGCCAAGTTGTTTCTAGTGGTAATGATGATGGTGGAGGAGATGGAGATGATGATGATGAGGTCACTGATGCGACTTGGGTGCCAGAAAGAGCCGAGGAGGAGACTGAAGGTGAGGCGGCACAATCCCAAGGAGGCCAACATCAAGAAAGAGTAGAGAGCAGCCACCATATTCCATCACATTCTGCAGCCGTTATCTCCCAGCCTCATTCCTCACAGCTCAGCTGTCTGGGCTTTTTTCAGCACATCTGCAGCAGATCGCACTGTTTCTATCTGCAAACTGTGTCTCAGGCACATCAAACGTGGCAAAAACACCAACCATTTGGGTATCACATGCCTAACAAGGCATTTAACGTCCACCAACTCAGCCCGTTGGCAAGAGCTCCTAAAAGCCACACAAAAGGGGCACAAATCGGTCCCTCCAACTCCTCCTCCTTACCAACTTCAGTCTGCCCCTACTATACTGAGTCATTACCTCTCAGCAGCCTCCACTGACAGGGATGATGGTATAGTACAAGGTGTCCCAGGTCCTTGCAGCACATCTGCCAGCAGCACACCACCAGCTGTAGGCTGTAACCGGCAAATTTCTCTGCCCCATCTGCTGCAGCGGAAAAAAAAATACAGTTTTTCAGCCCAGCGTCTAAATGCAAGCTTGTCAAAGCTGTTGGCTCTCCAACTTCTGCCTTTCAGCCTGGTGGATTCTGCCCTCTTCCATGAATTCGCGCAATGTGCTGTACCACATTGGCAGGTTCCCAGTCACTAACGTAAGGCTGTTCCATCTCTCTACCATTACGTAGAAAGGGAATGTTCTGGCATCGTTGGGCAAGGCAGTCAGCCGTAAAATCCACCTTACTGCTGACACGTGGTCCAGCAGGCATGGGCAGGGATGATATATTTCATTCACAGCACACTGGGTAACACTGCTTGCAACTCGAAAGGATGCAGGACAGGGCTCGATGCTGCAGCTTGTTGTGCCCCCACGTCGCCATACAGCTGGTGGTGATGATGCCAGACCTGTGAGCTCTACCCCCTCCTCTTCCTCCGCCACCTCCATGCCCTCCTCTGCAGAATTGTCCTATGAACATCAGGTACCCCCTAAGCCTTCAAAAGGCTTTTCCCAGAGTCAGGATAAAAGCTGCCATGCAGTGCTTCAGCTGATGTGTTTAGGGGACAGGAACCACACCGGAGCAGAGATTCTTGCAGCTCTGCTGGGACAGGCCCAGAGGTGGCTCACACCACACCAGCTGGAGCCAGGAATGGTGATGTGCGATAATGGCTCAAACCTCCTGTCCGCCCTTAGACAGGGAACATTGACACATGTGCCCTGCTGGTGAAATGATTGAACACCCTCAAAGCTAGGCAGCCTCAAAGTCCTGCAGAGATTTCACATCCCCAAAAAACATTAATCAGTGACATCGGCATAGGCGTGCACACGGGGTGTGCCGGGTATGCCTGGGCACACCCTAATCACCCCGTGCTGTTTCCAGAGATTTGCCCCAAAATGCTGCATCCAAGAGAGTCTGTGGCCCGCGCTGCCTGTGAAACCCGTGTGTATTGCCCCGTACAAACGATCAGAAATGCCGCCAGCAAAAGACCGATGTGAGCTTTTAGTCAGAAAATGCGACCGTGTGTACGCTCCATCAGACTTTTGCTGGCAGAATTCCAGCCAGCAAAAGATTGAGAGCAGGTTCTCTATTTTTCGGTCGGAAAGAGTTCCTATCCGAAAATGCGTTCGTCTGTATGCAATTCGGATGTGCGAAAAATCACGCATGCTAGGAAACAATTTGACGCATGCGCGGAAGCATTGAACTTAATTTTCTCGGCTCACCGTAGTGTTGTGCATCACCGCGTTCTTGACGGTCGAAAGTTCAGGAAACTTTTGTGTGACCGTGTGTATGCAAACCAAGCTTGAGCGGAATTCCGACGGAAAAACCATCCAAGATTTTTCCGACGGATATACCCCTTGTGTGTACGGGGGAATTACACTTAATTGTATATGTTTTAGTTACGGTTATAATGTGAATTATTGCACTTGAAGTTAATTTCCTACCACCCCTGCTAAGTCCATGTCTTTATGGACCTTGCTTTGGGCAGTCATGTTGGAACAGGAAGGGGCCATCCCCAAACTGTTCCCACAAAGTTGGGAGCATGAAATTGTCCAAAATGTCTTGGTATGCTGACGCCTTAAGAGTTCCCTTCACTGGAACTAAGGGGCCAAGCCCAACGCCCAAAAAACAACTCCCACACCACAATCCCCCCTCCACCAAATGATTTGGACCAGTGCACAAAGCAAGGTCCATAAAGACATGGATGAGCCAGTTTGGGGTGGAGGAACTTGACTGACCTGCACAGAGTCCTGACCCAACCCGATAGAACACCTTTGGGATGAATTTGAGTGGAGACTGCGAGCCAGGCCTTCTTGTCCAACATCAGCGCCTGACCTCACAAATGCTCTTCTGGAAGAATGGTCAAACATTCCCATAGACACTCTCCTAAACCTTGTGGATGGCCTTCCCAGAAGAGGTGAAGCTTTTATAGCTGCAAAGGGTGGGCCAACGCAATATTGAACCCTACGTACTAAGACTGGGATGCCATTAAAGTTCATGTGTTTGTAAAGGCAGGTGTCCCAATACTTTTGAATATATATATATATATATATATATATATATATATATATATATATATATATACATACATACATATACACACGTATGTGTCCTTGAGCTTTCGGGTGCACACCCTAATGCAATAGTCTGCGCACGCCTATGGACAACGCCACAACGGCATCAGGGGCTTCATAGCTGGTAACCCAGGACTGATTCATTTTTATAAAAGTCAAGCGGTCCACGGAGTTCGTGGACAGAGGTGTTCTATGATCCATAACAAAACCTCCTGCAGCACTGAATGCCCGTTCTAAAAGCACACTGGATGGAGGGCAGCCCAACAACTCAATAGCATACCGGGCAAGCTCTGGCCAGTGGTCTATTCTCATGACCCAATAAGTCAGTGGATCGCCAGCTGGAAAGCTCTTCATCTCTGTGTTGGCCCCGAGGTAATCGTCCACCATGTGACACAGGTGCTGCCGATGGAATGTGGAAGCTGACAGCCCCGGGCGGCGAGGACTAAAAAAATTCCGAAATGCCTCACTTAGGTGGACGCCGTCTACAACGTTACTCTCTTAATCAACAGAAGACTCAAAAATACGTTTTCCACAGCACTGTAACCTACTGGAGTCAGGAAAAACGTTCAATAAAATCCTCTTTAACGTGTCCTCAAGAGATTTTATCTTCTGCACTCTCTGTGGGGACGGGATGAGTTCTGAGACCTTCCCCTTATAATGGTGGTCAAGGAGGGTTGCCAACCAGTAATCATCCTTTTCCTTTATGCCATGTATTCTTGGGGTCCTTTGGCAGGCTTTGAAGGCTGTGGACGTGGTATACTTGGACAGAGGGGTGGCTGTGGACGTGGTATACTTGGACAGAGGGGTGGCTGTGGACGTGGTATACTTGGACCGAGGGGTGGCTGTGGACATGGATACTTGGATTTTTTAAAAGCGTTCGATAAAGTTCCCCACAGACGGCTCATGTGTAAGGTAAAGTCTACAGGCTTGGAAAGACCAGTTTGTAAATGGATAGAAAACTGGCTAAAAAGACAGAATTCAGAGAGTCGTGGTTAATGATTCTTACTCTGAATGGTCTAAGGTTATCAGTGGTGTACCCCAAGGTTCAGTGCTGGGACCCTTACTCTTTAATATCTTTATAAATGATATCGGGTCTGGGATTAAAAGTACCATTTCAGTCTTTGCAGATGACACCAAGCTATGCAGTGGAATAACCTCCTTACAGGATGTCCAACTTACAAGCCGACCTCAATGCTCTGTCTAATTGGGTGACTATGTGGCAGATGAGGATTAATGTTGATAAATGTAAAGTTCTGCACTCAGGGGCTAAGAATATGCATCATACATACTAGGAGGAGTACAACTGGGGGATCCATAGAGGAGAAGGATCTGGGGGTTTTGGTAGATCATAAGCTCAAAATAACATGCGATGCAAGCTGTGGTTTACAAAGCAAGCAAAGTCCTTTCTTGTATCAGGAGAGGTATGGACTCCAGAGAGAAAGATATAATCCCCCCCCCCCCCCCCCCCCCTGTTCAAATCATTAGTAAGACCTCATCTGGAATATGCAGTTCAGATTTGGGCACCAGATTATAAAAAGGATATCAGGGAACTGGAGAAAGTGCAGTGAAGGGCAACCAAACTGATAAGAGGCATGGGGGAGCTCAGCTATGAGGAAAGATTAGAGGAACTGAATTTATTGTCTCTTGAGAAGAGGAGAATAAGGGGGGATATGATCACTATGTATAAATATATAAGGGGTCCATATAGTGAACTTGGTGTTGAGTTATTCACTTTACGGTCATCACAGAGGACAAGGGAGCACTCTTTACGCCTAGAGGAAAAAAGATTTCGACTCCAAATACGGAAAGGTTTCTTCACAGTAAGAGGTGTGAAAATGTGGAATAGACTCCCTCCAGAGGTAGTCCTGGCCAGCTCAGTAGATTGCTTTAAAAAATATAACTGGGTACTAACATTTATAGGTAACGTTGATCCACGGAAAATCAGATTGCCTCTCGGGGGATTAGGAAGGAATTTTTTCCCCTGCTGTAGCAAATTGAATCATGCTTTGCTGGGGGTTTTTTTTGCCTTCCTCTGGATCAACTGTGGGTATAGGATTGTGTATATGGGATTGTATTTTTTATTTTTTTTGGTTGAACTTGATGGACTTGTGTCTTTTTTCAACCTGACTAACTATGTAACTAAGTGGCATGTCGGGGGGTCACCAGCAGTTAAAGCGAAAGTTCTATTTTTGGGTGGAACTCCGCTTTATCCTGAGGACTAACTATATATCTATATAGATCTGTATCTATATATCTATATACACATATATATATATATATATATATATATATATATATATATATATATATATATATGTATATATATATATATATATATATATATGTATATATATATATATATATATATATATATATGTATATATATATATATATATATATATATATATATATATATATATATATATATATAAATCCAAACAAGGGATTGCTGCACAAACTGTATTTATTTTGAAATCTTCAAAAGGACATCACCACGACATCTATAAAATCAGGCATCCATATTAAACGTTTTCGGCTATTGTAGATATATATGTAGCGCTCTGCTCCTGTTGAATAGGCACTTGCATGTAAATTTAGGGTGTTATCTGTTCTGTATATAGTTCAGATTTAGTCTGAGGCTAAATTAGCTTCTGTTCCAGCATTGGCTGAGTTGCGTGTATTTCCACATTGTTGTCTGTAGGTGTCGTTGTCACCACAGGCCAGTGTTGGAAGAGCAACAGGCTGAAGTTTATTGAGTGCTCTTCTTTCTCAGAAGTAACCCAGAGGGGGTGGTCCACTGCTGTGCATTCTGGGAGAGGGTACTTAAGGACAGACACCATCTCTTGCCTCCTGGCCCTCCTGGCCTAAGGTATGTGACAACTTCTTTCCTGTCTCGGGACCATGTTGCTGCAAGTAGGCCCAGAGGTCGTCTGGGGCCCGCTGGTTTAGAGGTGGTCCTGTGCTGTCTGTCCTGTGGGAAGAAGCCGAGCAATTGAGAAGATCCAGGGGAGGACTCATCTTGGAGAGGACCGTGCAGAAGGCTGGTATCTCAAGAAGAGCCTGGTGACCCAATTGGAGGATGCATCCTAACCAACCTACTGCACAGTACTGCCGGGTCGGCTTAAAGGTTCTGGTACTGTGTTGCTGTTCATCTAATACTAAATCCTGTGGCAGAGGATCGTAGAACAATTTGTTCTTCTCAAGCCTGTGGCAGAGACTTTTCGTCCGTGCGCCATTCCAGCTGCTAGGTCAGTGAGAGAGGCCTATCCGGGTGGGCAAAGATCTGTAGACTGAAGGTGTGTTTGTCTTCAGGATCTAAAATTCCTCAGTGATCTGCATAAGGTATTTGAACTCTCCTGCAACTCCCTTTCTACCTCTTTACTGCTACTTCCTAAAAAAAAAGTTTTACAATAAAGCATTGGAAACCTAACAAAGTGACTGGTGTGTACATTGGTGGGCGTAAGGCCTAATATAGACTCTAATGCCCCGTACACACGGTCGGACTTTGTTCGGACATTCCGACAACAAAATCCTAGGATTTTTTCCTACGGATGTTGTCTCAAACTTGTCTTGCATACACACGGTCGCACAAGTTGTTGGAAAATCTGATCGTTCTGAACGTGGTGACGTAAAACACGTATGTCGGGACTATAAACGGGGCAGCCAATAGCTTTCATCTCTTTATTTATTCTGAGCATGCGTGGCACTTTGTGCGTCGGATTTGTGTACACACGATCGGAAATTCCGACAACGGATTTTGTTGTCGGAAAATTTTATATCCTGCTCTCAAACTTTGTGTGGCGGAAAATCCGTTGGAAAATGTGTGATGGAGCCCACACACGGTCAGAATTTCCGACAACAAGGTCCTATCACACATTTTCCATCGGAAAATCCGACCGCGTGTACAGGGCATAGGTCCCGTGTATGGTGGAAATACAGGTAAGAGGGTGAAGGCAAAGACCCGAATAAAATGGGCCGCTCCTTCGGGGGGGGGGGTCAGCGCTACATGTGTAAAACGCTGTACGTAAATTACACAGCGCAATATAAGTCCCTGTAATAAATATTATATTATACAAAAATATTCTTTTAGATTTAATTGTAATTTTATGATATTAACTTTATTAACCGCTTCAGCCCCGGAAGATTTTACCCCCTTCCTGACCAGAGCGTTTTTTTTTTGCGATTCGGCACCGCGCCGCTTTAACTGACAATTGCGCTGTCGTGCGACGTGGCTCTAAAACAAAATTGACGTTTTTTTTTCCAACAAATAGAGCTTTCTTTTGGTGGTATTTGATCGCCTCTGCGATTTTTATTTTTTGCGCTATAAACAATATAAAGCGACAATTTTGAAAAAAACGCATAATTTTTTACATTTTGCTATAATAAATATCCCCCAAAAATATATAAAAAAACATTTTTTTCCTCAGTTTAGGCCGATCGTATTCTTCTACATATTTTTGGTTAAAAAAAATCGCAATAAGTGTTGATTGATTGGTTTGCGCAAATGTTATAGCGTTTACTAAATAGGGGATAGTTTTATGTCATTTTTATTAATCATTTTTTTTTTACTAGTAATGGCGGCAATCAGCGATTTTTATTGTGACTGCGACGTTATGGCAGACATGTCGGACATTTTTGACACATTTTTGGGACCATTGTCATTTATACAGCGATCAGTGCGATTAAAAATGCATTGATTACTGTGTAAATGACACTGGCAGTGAAGGGGTTAACCACTAGGGGGCGGGGAGAGGGTAAGTGTGTCCTAGGGGAGTGATTACTAACTGTCAGGGGGATGGGCTGGTGTGTGACATCACTGATCTCTGCTCCCGATGACAGGGAACAGAGATCGAGTGACACTGTCACTAGGCAGAACGGGGAGATGCTGTTTACATCAGCATCTCCCTGTCCGTCGATCGCGGGTATCCCCGCAGTGATCGAGTCCGCGGGACCCGCGACCCGACTCACAGAGCTCCCGGCCGGCGCGTGCGCACGCGCCGCCGGTGGCGTGCACGCAATAGCATGGCAGGGAATTCAAATGAACGTACAGGTATGCCCATTTGCCCAGCCGTGCCATTCTGCCGACGTACGTTGGCGTGCGCCGGTCGGGAACTGGTTAAAACATTATTAAATAATATAAAAATAATACATTAAATAATCAGTAAAATACATTAAAAATACAAGCTATAAAAAAAAAATGTATTAATAATAGAATAGAAAGTAGTAATAGAGGAGGGGGTAGAGAAAGAAAAAAAGTAAGAGAGTGAGAGTCAGAGAGGGTATAAAAGAATACAAGATAATGGAAGAAAGAGAGAGAGAGTTAGAGAGACAAAGTGACAAGGAGGTAGAAAAAATAAAAAATAAATAAAAACGGAGGAAAAGAAAAAGAAAAAAAAAGACAGAAACAAGAAAAATATAAAAAAAAATAAACCAAGTGAGGGAGTGGGAGGGGAAGGAGTGTTATTGCGCTCTACCTGCAGACAAGTGTAGCCAATATGTAGTAACATTGTGTCATGCTTGAATACACATACGCTGCATTGATAGGCCACAGATACTCAGGGATAAATGGCAGTTGGAAACTGACGCATTTCTAAAAAAAAAAAAAAATCATCTCGGAAGAGCAATTTGTAAGTAATATTTTGCCGCCTCTCCAGTACAATGCACGCCGTCCCCATGGCGATCCGGCGCTCTTTTACCGATAAAGCGAAGGAAGGGAACCAAGGATTGATCTGCACCCCTGTGCTTTTCCGAGCCGCCACTTTTGGCTCCCGTACAGCCAGTCGATGGAAGTCTATCATTTGTTCGGGGTATTTACATACTAATTAGAAGTCTCAGAACACAAATCAGCGGGCCCTACGGTAATGCGCCTTCCTTGAAAACAAGAAACCGTATACTTTCGCTTCCATACACCGACAATTATTGGGTTGTCATGGCGATGACAGTAACGGTTATTAAAGCACTCGGAGTGCGGCGCGGAATCTCTGACACAGCACAGGAATGCTGCTGAAACATTTATAGAGAGCCGGCTGGGGTCACCCGGAGCCAACCATTAGAAACGTATTACCCAGGGTGCACCAGAATATATAAGTGCTTTTAATATACTATCGGATATACTGGAAGCCGGGCGGCCTTTATGGTGTCAGGAAACTTTGTCCACCTGAGGAAATCTGATAGAACATTTGAAATTTTAGTCATTTTTTTTTTCTGCAGTTCTGCTGCTGCATTAGCCCAATTTTGAGGGATTTTCGAACTTAAGAACAAAACTTTTACCCACTTCGATACCGGGCATTTTCACCCCCCTGCTGCCCAGGCCAATTTTCAGCTTTCAGCGCTGTCACACTTTGAATGACAGTTGCGCGGTCGTGCAACGCGGTACCCAAATTGTGTTTTTTATCTTTTCCTTCACACGAATAGAGATTTCTTTTGGTGTTATTTAATCACTAATGGGATTTTTATATTTTATTAAAAAAAAGAAAAAAGACCGAAAATTTTGAAAAAAAAAATTTTTGGTTTCTGTCAGTAAATTTTCTAAATATGTAATTGTTCTCCTTCACTGATGGGCACTGATGAGGCGGCACTTATGAGGAGGCACTAATATGCCGCACTGATGAACACTGATAGGTGGCACTGATAGGTGGCACTGATAGGCGGCACTGGTGGGCACTGATAGGTGGCACTGATAGGCGGCACTGGTGGGCACTGATAGGTGGCACTGATGGGCACTGATAGGCAGCACGGATAGCCAGCACTGATGGGCACTGATGGGTGGCACTGATGGGCACTGATAGGCGGCAGTGGTGGGCACCGATAGGCAGCACGGATAGCCAGCACTGATGGGTGGTACTGATGGACACTGATAGGAGGCACCGGTGGGCATTGATGGGCAGCACTGATGGGCATTGATGGGCAGCATTGATGGGCACTGATGGGTGGTACTGATGGGAGGCACCGATGGCCATTGATGGGCAGCACTGATGAGCAGGCACTGATGGGTACTGAAAGGCTGCACTGACTGGCATCACTTATAGGCACTAATTGGTGGCACTGATGGGCACTAATCGGTGGCACTGATGGGCACTGATGGGGCTTTCCTGTAATCAGGGCCTCTGTCAGTGTGGGGCGAGGAAAGCCAATTCAAGGCACCTCCGTATTTACATGTGACCGGCTGTGACTGAACACAGAGCCGGCTCTTTACAGAGATCGGAGTCGCGCCGTGTCCTAGCAATGCGGCGCGGACACGACCGCCGTGCTGCATGCCCCAGCAGGCGCTCGACACCGTCCTATGACGTCCACCCAGAACGAGAGCCGCACCGTGGCATGCGGCAAGTGGTTAATCACCACTGTGTTTTTTTTTTTTTTTTTGCTAAACAAACGAAAAAAGACCGAAAATTTGGGGGGGGGGGGATGTTTTTTTTCAGTTTAGAACATTTTTGCAAATAAATGATATTTTTTATTAATTTTTCATAAATTTAGACTGTATTCTGCTACATTTCTTTGGTGAAAATAACCCAAATCAGTGTATATTATTTAGTCTGTAGTAAAGAGTCCACAAACTATGGGATATATATTTGAAAAGTGATCGATCCCGATGTACTGAAGGCTTATCTTATCTCTTGAGGCCCAGAACAGTACAAATACCCCCCAAATTACCCCTTTTTGGGAAGCAGACAGAAATTAAAAAAAAAATAAAAATCAGTTTTCTTTTTACATACTGTCACCAGTGCAGTACAGCGTCATCATATAACTGGTGTGGTGGTGATCAGGGACACTGACTGGTGACAGTATCCCAAAAAAAAAAAAAAAAATAATAATAATTTTGTTTCAACTTTTTTTTTTCCTTTTTATTACATTTTTATTTATTATTCATTTATTATTATTTTATTATGAATTTATTATTTTTATTATGAATTTATTATTCATTTTTATTACTTTTTTTTCTTATTTTTTAAGATTTTTTTTTTTTTGACACACTGTGACCCTAGTAAAATTGTACCACTCGGGGGAAGTGATCAGGATTTTTTTTTATTTTTTTACACAATATGATTGCTTATACTGTAGCAATGAACTCCATTGCTATAAGCAAGCATTTTACTGAATGAAATCAATCCATTCAGTTTGTCTTGTTGTGATTAGCTGTGATTGGCCACAGCTAATCCAATGGTACAGATGGGTTGTGATTGGCTGTACCATCTGATCACTGTGACCAATCACAGCTAGCAACACAATTGTGGACAATGGAGGCATGAAAGGAAGCCATTAATTGTTTACAATGGTCATGTAGTCTGCTGTGATTGGTCACAGTGATCACATGGTACAGGCAGTGGGCCGGCATACTTATCGGACACAGCCGGGCGACGGATCACACCGCAGTACGGCCCCACGATCCAGGAGGACATCATATGACTTCCACCCGGATCTACGAAAGTCCCGCCCGGTTTATAGGAAAACGACGGCCGGGCATAGACATGTGCAGAACGAAAAAATGTGTTTAGTTTCCTTTCGTTTTGATTCGTTATTTACATAAATTCGTTTAGTTAAATTAGTTTCATTTGTTTTAATTAGTTTTTGGGATTTATTTTGTTTATTCGTTTTCGAATCGCTTCGAAAAGTTTTCACATCAATTTAGAATAGTTTTCGAATTTGAAAAGTTTTCGAACTCTAATAGTTTTCCAATTCAAATAGTTTTCCAATTCGTGTAGTTTTCCAATTTCCAAAAAAGAACAAAATAGAATAGAAAATAAAGGAATAGAAATAATTTTTTTTTTCTATTCTATTCCTTTATTTTCTTTTCTATTTAATTCACTTTGGAAATTGGAAAACAATTCAAATTCGGAAAGTTTTCGCTTTGAAAAGTTTTCAAATCAATTTCGAATAGTTTTCGAATTTGAAAAGTTTTTGAATTCGAATCGTTTTCCAATTCTAATCATTTTCCAATTTGAATAGTTTTCCAATTTCCAAAAGGAATAAAAAAGAATAGAAAATAAAGGAATAGAAATAAGTTTTTTTTTCTATTCTATTCCCTTATTTTCTGTTCTATTTATTTCTCCTTGGAAATTGGAAAACTATTCGATTTCGAAAAGTTTTCGAATTGGAAAAGTTTTCCAATTCGAATTGTTTTCCAATTTCCAAAAATACTAAAATAGAATAGAAAATAAAGGAATAGAAATATATATTTTTCTATTCTATTCCTTTATTTTCTATTCTATTTTTTTCTCTTTGGAAATTGGAAAACTATTCGAATTCGAAAAGTTTTTCGAATTTGAAAACTGTTCGATTTCTAATTCTAATTTGAAAACTATTCAAATTCAAATTTCGTCTGAATCCGAATTTCGTTATTTCTGATTCGTTTAAATTCGGTACTATTCCAATTTCGGAAATTCGGATACATCCGAAAATTTCAGAATAAGGAACATTTGTTCCGAAATTTTAATTCGGAACTAAATGACCTGCACATGTCTAGCTGGGCGGGACTTTTGCCAACCCGGGTGGACGTCATATGACAGCTGCTTTCCAGTTCATAGATGTGGTGGCTACATTCATTTTTTCTTTTTTTTTTTTTTTTTTTTTACAGAAATATGTTGATCCTGCCAGAAATCCAGTAAGGCCTCATGCACACTGGATATTTCGCTAACTCTCCTAGACACCTTTCCTTATGGCAGCACCGTTTTGGTAAAAAGAAAAAAATCGGACACACAGCCCCATAGTCTAGGATGGCAAGAGTAATAAGGAGAGCCGGCAAAACTGTAATCCTTGAAGTGTCGTTTATTGGTACAACAGAGTGACAATAAAACAATAAAACTGACGCGTTTTGGCAATAGCCTTAGTCGTAGCTAGTTTGAAACAGATATGGCAAAATATATATATATACTCACATACACACATGCAAACTCCATCTCTACAAAATTGGCCTATCAGGTTAGTGTCACAGAAAATTAACATATTTGACTGATACCACCAATTATTCAATTGGTTAGTGACTACACCTGGTGTGCCTCAGAAGCTTCCTGATGACGCACTTCCGGTGCGAAACGCGTTGATTCCCTACGATGCTGACATCACATCCTGCCCACCAGCCCCACTCAGATCGAGGCTTGGGCCGCACGCCGACTCCTTGTATGCAGAGCAACCATTGCAGGACAATACTGTGAATGCTGGACAGACTTAGTACCGGTCTGGGGCACATTTACATGTCAGTGAGCAATTTTTAACTGTTATAATAAAAGGTTTATTTAGGGAATTTGCGCAATGATGGCCATTTTATTGTTTACATGACTATCACATTTGAGAAATTTGGAGATCCCACTCTGTACCTGACGGAACCGAGAACCAAACTGGGTGTTAAGATACACAAACATAAGATATAAGACATAAGATAGGCTTAAATTTCTGCTTTCTGGTAAGCGGCTTTTTTGGAAGGTGGTGGTACATCACAACACACTATTCTGGATTTATTTTGGTTGTATTATATTTTTTTATTTTTATTTATTTATTTATTTAGTTAATTAGTTAGTTAGTTATTTATTATTTTTATTTATTTTGGATGTATTTATTTATTTAGTTATTTATTGATTATTTTTATTTTTATTTATTTTGGATGTATTTTGGATGCACAACATGATGGATATTATAAGAGCAACACTATTGATGGACTATTATAAGCACATAAACGTCAAATGTTCATTTGTCTTTATTGGATTTGATAATTAATGCACTTTATTGGATTTGAGGAGTAATGTAAATTACAAATCACTGTTTATTATTTATTGTAAGCAGTCGGGGGTATGGTAATAAATTACTAGGGCGAGCGCAACTACTATACACAGTTTTTGTTCAGTAGTAGGACATGGTTGTCCAGCACCTAGGGCTAAAATGCGAAACTGCACCCCATCTCCTGCTGCTATTGCGTGATGTAAATCGGGGTACCGCCCTGCCTACTCTGGCATGACCATTCCCTGTCCCCCATGCTGCAGCTGTCCATTGTAGACAGCTGGAGTATGGGGAACAGTAGTAGGACAGGGTTGTCCAGCGCCTAGGGCTAAAATGCAAAACTGCCTCCCTTCTCCTGCTGCTAATGCATGACATAGATAGGCGTACCACCCTGCCTACTCTGACATGACCATTCTCTGTCCCCCCATGCTACAGCTGTACATATGTAGTTTGCATGGAGGATGGACTGTGCATGCATAGTCATTTGCTTACTGTCATAATCTTCTTATGCATGGTGTCCTTTGTGTCGGCTGTGGATGGTTGGAGAAAGAGAGGAAATGAGTGGTCATGTTGGGGAGCGGTGTGTAAGCAGTAGCTGTTAGAGCAGACTGAAAGTTGTGGCCTTGTAGAAGGAAGGCCTTGGTGCACTAGTTGCCCAACACTGATCCCCCCTTTCCGCTTGAGCAAGAAAGCTGTGCCTGGGGCAACTCCCCCTCCTGCTCCCCCCTTCCTTTCCTGTTTTTCTGACCCATAGTTGACAGCTGGAGCATGGGGAACAGTAGTAGGATAGGGTTGTCCATCGCCTAGGGCTAAAATGCAAAACTGCACTACATCTCCTGCTGCTAATGCATAACATAGATGGGCGTACCGCCCTGCCTACTCTGGCATGACCATTCTCTGTCACCCATGCTAAAGCTTGCTTGCTGTCATCATCTGGGAGTGGCTGACCAATTTTCTCATTCATGGTGTCCTTGGTGTCGGCTGTGGTTGGTTGGGGCAAGGACTGAAGGACTCTCAGACCATGAGAAACAAAATTCTCTGGTCTGTTGAAACAAAGACTGAACTCTTTGGCCTGAATGGCAAGGGTCATGTCTGGAGGAAACCAGGCACCGCTCATCACCTGGCCAATACCATCCCTACAGTGAAGCATGGTGGTGGTAGCATCATGCTGTGAGGAATGTTTTTCAGCGGCAGGAACTAAGAGACTAGTCAGGATTGAGGGAAAGATGAATGCAGCAATGTACAGTGACATCCTTGAGGAAAACCTGCTCCGGATCGCTCTGGACCTCAGACTGGGGCAAAGGTTCATCTTCCAGCAGGACAACGACCCTAAGCACACAGCCAAGATAACAAAGGAGTGGCTACGGGACAACTCTGTGAATGTCCTTGAGTGGCCCAGCCAGGGCCAAGATTCAAACCCGATTGAACATCTCAGGAGAGATCTGAAAATGTCTGCACACCGACGCTCCCCATCCAACCTGATGGACCTTGAGAGGTCCTGCAAAGAAGAATGGGAGAAACTGCCCAAAAATAGGTGTGCCAAGCTTTGTAGCATCATACTCAAAAAGACTTGAGGCTGTAATTGGTGCCAAAGGTGCTTCACCAAAGTATTGAGCAAAGGGTGTGAGACTTATGTACATGGGAGGAGCCTGTGATAATTATGTACATGGGAGGAGTCTGTGAGACTTATGTACATGGGAGGAGCCTGTGATACTTATGTACATGGAAGGAGCCTGTGATACTTATGTACATGGGAGGAGCCTGTGATACTTATGTACATGGGAGGAGCCTGTGATACTTATGTACATGGGAGGAGCCTGTGATACTTATGTACATGGGAGGAGCCTGTGATACTTATGTACATGGGAGGAGCCTGTGATAGTTATGTACATGGGAGGAGCCTGTGATAGTTATGTACATGGGAGGAGCCTGTGATACTTATGTACATGGGAGGAGCCTGTGATACTTATGTACATGGGAGGAGCCTGTGATAGTTATGTACATGGGAGGAGCCTGTGATACTTATGTACATGGGAGGAGCCTGTGATAGTTATGTACATGGGAGGAGCCTGTGATACTTATGTACATGGGAGGAGCCTGTGATACTTATGTACATGGGAGGAGCCTGTGATACTTATGTACATGGGAGGAGCCTGTGATAGTTATGTACATGGGAGGAGCCTGTGATACTTATGTACATGGAAGGAGTCTGTGAGACTTATGTACATGGGAGGAGCCTGTGATACTTTTGTACATGGGAGGAGCCTGTGATACTTATGTACATGGGAGGAGCCTGTAATACTTATGTGCATGGGAGGAGCCTGTGATACTTCTATACATGGGATTTTTTCCTTTTTTATTTTTATTAAATTTGCAAAGATTTCAAACAAACTTCTCTCACGTTGTCATTATGGAGTATTGTTTGTAAAAATTTTAGGAAAATAATCCATTTAATCCATTTTGGAATAAAGCTGTAACATAACAAAATGTGGAAAAAGTGAAGCTCTGTGAATACTTTCTGGATGCCCTGTATCTTCTGGGGCTTATTTATATAGCAGTGAATCTGACATTCACCAAGAATCCACTGCAGGTGTTCAAGTGTTTTAAGTGCCAGTTATTGGTTCACCAGCAGGGAATGTTCGATGAAAGTCACATTCACTTGTCCATTTGTAATGCTTAATCAGACACGCAGCCATCATGCTGGTTCAGATACAACCCTTTAACACGCTCAATCCTTTCTGAGATGGAAAAAAAAAAATTGCATCAGACCCACTGCCAGCAAATCACATGAGCGCACCGCTGGGCTCAGCCATTCCCCGTTGCTTCCTGCAGCAAATACCACTATCTTGCTGCTTAATCTGACAAAGAAATTTGCTAAAACAAATGAGAGTCAACGTGACCTGCCCAGATGGAACGGAATACAGAAAATGTTTTTTTTTTTCCTTCCTTCTTTTTCTTTTTCTAGGCTAAGCTGGCTGATTTGTGAAATGTGACATTGACAAGGTCACGGTGTACCTCTTTCAGGTTAGCGCGGAGGTGTAATGGCACCAGAGGGGCTATAATCAAAGAGCGGCAAAAAAGAAAAAAGAAGTTTCAATCACTCTTAATAAGTCTTGATGAAAGCTGGAGGGGGAAGGTAAAAAAAAAAAAAAACAACACAAACTGGAATTTCTCCACCTGATGAAAGTGACTTAACCGAGCGCCTTATAGTCCGTAGCAACATTTATCCGTCAACGGCAGCCTGGGTAATCATGTGGAGATTTGTGCTGCATACTAATTACAGTAATTAAGGTGAACAAATAGTTGGGAGAATATGAAGGTAATAAAAAAAAATATGTTTAAAAACACAGCTTTTATTTTGGCCTGCTGAGATACAATAAAATTCCAGGTTGTTGTGGGAAAATGTATGAAGGGGAAATAGAAGATTAATTCTCCACCATTTCTGCCTTATAGTCAGCACATAAACACAAAGTAACAGCTTGGCCTTTGTGTTTATCCCCATGTATGTGCGCAATTGCATATATGCCAATGGTACCAGATTTGCCGGGACAGTCCTGTATCTTGGCCCTCTTTCCCACCATTTCTGTGTTCAGGGCTATGTAGCAGTAACATCTATGTAACAGCTATGTAAAAGTAAAAGCTTGGCCTTTGTGTTTGTTCCCATGTATGTGCACAATTGCATATATGTCAACGTACCAGAATTGCCCGGGACAGTCCCGTATCTTGGCCCTCTGTCCCACCATTTCTGTGTCCAGAGCTATGTAACAGTAATTCTCCACTATTTCCGCCTTATAGTCAGCACATAAACACAAAGTAACAGCTTGGCCTTTGTGTTTATCCCCATGTATGTGCGCAATTGCATATATGCCAATGGTACCAGATTTGCCGGGACAGTCCCGTATCTTGGCCCTCTTTCCCACCATTTCTGTGTCCAGGGCTATGTAACAGTAACATCTATGTAACAGCTATGTAACAGTTACAGCTTGGCTTTTGTGTTTATTCCAATGCATGTGCACAATTGGATATATGCCAATGGTACCAGATTTGCCAGGACAGTCCCATATCTTGGCCCTCTTTCCCACCATTTTTGTGTCCAGGGCTATGTAACAGTAACATCTATGTAACAGCTATGTAACAGTTACAGCTTGGCTTTTGGGTTTATTCCAAAGCATGTGCACAATTGCATATATGCCAATGGTACCAGAATTGCCCGGGACAGTCCCATATCTTTGGCCCTCTTTCCCACCATTTTTGTGTCCAGGGCTATGTAACAGTAATATCTATGTAACAGCTATGTAACAGTTACAGCTTGGCTTTTGTGTTTATTCCAATGCATGTGCACAATTGCATATATGCCAATGGTACCAGTTTTGCCGGGACAGTCCCGTATCTTGGCCCTCTGTCCCACCATTTCTGTGTCCAGGGCTATGTAACAGTAACATCTATGTAACATCTATGTAACAGCTATGCAACAGTAACAGCTTGGCCTTTGTGTTTATTCCCATGTATGTGCACAATTGCAGATATGCCAATGGTACCAGATTTGCCGGTACTGTCCTGTATCTTGGCCCTCTTTCCCACCATTTCTGTGTCCAGGGCTATACAACAGTAACATCTATGTAACAGCTATGTAACAGTAACAGCTTGGCTTTTGTGTTTATTCCAATGCATGTGCACAATTGCATATATGCCAGCGGTACCAGATTTGCCAGGACAGTCCCGTATCTTGGCCCTCTGTTCCACCATTTCTGTGTCCAGGGCTATGTCCCAGGATCAAAGCATTAACTTTATTTGCATTACTGTACATGCACAGTAACTCAAAAAAGGCATTGATTGCAGGAATTGTGGCTGCTAGTGGGCAGCCCTTGCATATTCAGGGTTGGGGTCTGGGTGGGGCCAAGTTGGTAGGCAAAGTGCAGAACGTGGGTGGAGTTGACAGTGTCCTGAGCTCCAAAACCATAATAATAATGGAGGGGTATGAAATTGGGAAACAGACAAAACAGATAACAAGTTGAGTTTTAAAAACAAAGATGAGGAGTAGTAGTAAAGTTTGGGTTTGTGGTGAATCCCTGGGATCATAATTGCAAATTTTTTTTTTTGCCAATAACGTTTTTGGTTCCTCGTTAGAGATAAGGAACGGCCTATAATGCAGTATCCGTTTAAGTGGTAGGATAAGTCACAAGAAGCAATAATTTGAAGGAATAAATAACACGACACAACTGCATACATGCCAACTGTACTGGATTTTTTGTGACGGTCCCACATCTTAGCCCTCTTTTCCGCTGATGCTGTGTCCCAGGCTATGTCCTGGGATCTCAGTTTCAACTTTATTTGCATTACAGCACATGAGCAGTAACTGAAAAAGGCATTGATTGATGGAATTGGGACTGCTAATGGGTGGTCCCTGCATATTCAGGGGTTGGGTTTTGGCAGGACCAAGTGGGACCAAGAAAAACAAAAATTCATAGTTTTCGAACTGAACCCAAAAAAATATTCGCTCGTCCTCAACTATGAGCTCACGTAGGGGGCCTTCTACTCCGCAGTCCCCAAAAGGAATCCGAAACCACTTTTGTGGTGAAAGTAGAGTTCCAGCTTTCAGTTCACTTCAACTAACTTGTCCGAGCCAAGCTGGTCCAAAGAAACTATTTTCACGGTCGCCAGGTGTGTTGTATTGTGTTCTGCCAATTTTCCGTCCACCTGCCACAAAAAAATAGAGTTGGCCACTGTGCTTCTCTGCCATTCAGGAAAAGCTTTGTATTTTTATCAAGGCTTGCTCTGATTGGCTGAGGTAGAGAGGTGGGCGGATAATTTCCACCTTGGCCAATCAGAGGAAGCCTTGTATTGGATATGGATACAAAAATAAGGCCTCCCCTGAATGGCGGAGAAGCACTCAGGCCTACTCTCTCCATATCCGGCAGCAGACAGGAAGTTGCCACCGTATGCCTCGCATACCATATGTAGCTAATATTACTACAATCCACAGCGCACACAGCAGACACATCCTTGTGTTCATTTGGGTCAGCTTGGCCCCAACAAACTATTTAAAGTGAACTGAAAACTGCAATTATATTTACCTTTCCAGTGTCTACCAAAAACGAAGACATCGGTCTTGGGAGGACTTGCCTCTTACCTGGATTCAATTATTTTATTTTTTTGAAATTATACTCTGCAGAGAAATATTTATAATTGAAAATGCCATGAAAGCACCGTCTTCTCTTGGGATGTGCTCTTGCTGAGTTTGTGATCCCTGACTCTGTTCTCAACATTGCAGAACAACATACTCAAAGAGGGGGGTGGGAACTTTTGTAGTCAGATGAAGAAAAACTTTGGTGAGATGGCTCCTACACAGCAAGGCTTCCTCCCGATGGGCGCCCAGAAGTAATTCAAACCATAGAAATACAGAAAGGATCTTCAGACCAAAATCAGATAAAAGAGTCCAAGATAAAAAAAAAAAAACAGCCAATGCATTACGGAGTCAACCCCACTCCCTCATCATCAGAACACAACACAAGATAAAACTTGGATCACTTAGAGAAACCAGTGACTTCACAGATCTATGTTAGAATGAGTGTTGACCTCTACTCAAGGAGGAACAACCTAACAGCAGTTGCTGAGCTGCAATGAAGGATCTTGTGTTGTGCCCTGTCGAAGGGGAAGCGGTTTTGCCCCCGAAAACACTTTGACTGTTTTTCGAGTGTTTTGAGTGTTGACCTCTCCTCGAGGAGGAACAATCTAACAGTTGCTGAGCTGCAATAGAAGATCTTGTGTTGCGCCTTGATGAAGGTGGAGTGGTGTTCCCTCCTAAACACGTTGACTGTTTTTTAATGAATTTTTTATCAACAATTAATTTTAATTGTTGATAAAAAAAAGCCATGAAAAAAAACAGTCAACGCAATTCAGGGGCTACACTACTCCACCTTCATCAGGGCTCAACACAAGATAAAACTTGGATGACTCCGATAAACCAGTGACTTCATAGATCTATGTTATAATGAGTGTTGACCTCTACTCGAGGGGGAACAACCGAACAGCAGTTGCTGAGCTGCAATGAAGGATCTTGTGTTGAGCCCTGTCGAAGGGGGAGTGGTGTTGCCCCCGTACCCCCCCCCCGCCGGAAACACTTTGACTGTTTTTTTTCTGACTTTTTATTCAACAATTAAAATGTTATTAGACTTTTTTTTTAACCAATTTTGGTCTGGCATTCCATTCTGTATGTCTCAAATTTGTCAGAGACATGACTAGGGTAATAGAGATGGCTTGTCTCCCTTCTGCTCAGACCATCACTCCCCCCTTAACCAAGTAACCACATGACAACAATTTGGTGTTAAATGGCCATTGCAGCCTTTATTAACCAATGGTAAAAATTAACAAATAAATAACGTTAAACACAGTGTAAAACTGGAGCCACAAGGTCCTAGTGGGCACCAAATGAGAGAGAGCACCCGCATCCAACAGAAAAAGGCATCCAGCCACAACAACCACTGACTCAGAGACAACTAATGCAGATACAACCATACCAAATACTGGCAGCTGTACCTCACACACCTTACACTGTACATTTGGGCCCCATTGTAACCTCCAAGGACCTTATACCCTGCTCTACACTGTATATTTGTGTCCCATTGTAGCCTACAAGGACCTTGTACCCTGCCCTACATGTTTTTTTCTTTTCTTTATTCCAGGCTTAGCTTTATTTGGTGCTACAAGACATTTTTTTCATTCAATTTCTTTAAGTTTTTCTTTGTTCATTCAGTTTAATGCATCCAATAAAAAAAAAAAAAGTGAGCAGACCCCTTTTTTACTTGACGCATTACTGAGTTTTATGTTTAGCCCGGTGTTCCCTCTTGGATCCCTGTGCAGAGGTCAGGTCCGGCTCTTTGTATTAGATAAGAGGAAGGAGTCAATGTGTGGAGCACAGAGTTGAGGCTGAGCAGATGACCTCGTTGGTATACCTCTGAGAGTCCGGGAATACATTGAATTATTGGAAGTTGCTCACCCAGTAAGGGAGCTGCCATTGTGCGTTTGTTAAGGGCCCAGCACATGGGATAATTGGATTAAGGTTAATGGTCAGATAGTGACAAAGAACCTGCCACCTCACCCAAAAGACCCACCGTCACAAGGACATCTGCCTGTGGAAAGTACGCAGTCTGTTGAAAAGAAACTGTCAAAGTCCATGCCTCACTTCCATATCGCAGCCTTCACCTTCACCTTAAAAAAAAAAAAAATGGATTTAAATTTGCCTAGCAGTAGATGTGTGAAGTTCTGGCCCTCGGAGCACTATACCCAATAGGCCAACGGCGGAGTACCCGGATCAAGATTTATTAAACCGAGAACCGTTCTCCGGAAGTCCTCATGGATACATTTAGGCAATCATAAAAGTTTGCGATTCGTCTAATTAGCAGATCGAGTCACTCATCCGCTGATGGGTGCTTGTCAAAGCTCGTTTGCACCTCGTATATATCTGAAGACAGACGCAGGTCACTGCATTTCAATCACCCGGCCTTCCAACAATTTATTAATGAAGGATATTGAGATGTCAGGAACCACCAAAAACCTCGGCATATTTCACACAAATAGCACTTCGGTGATACAACTGGGTATTTTCATGACACGTCAGGATTTATGATGAATGAATCAGATTTATTAATAAATGTTTTGAAGCATGACAAGGCCTATATGAAACAAGGCATTTGCATGCCATCACTTTCATTGCAATCCAAAAAATAAGAGGCTATTAGTCATTTAGTTGTTCCTTTTATTCCACTTGGTACTTCCAGATCTACTGGTGTACAGCACAGACACAACCTAATCGAATAGAGCAATTTATTCCGAACTGCATACAGTTGTTTGAGACTTGTTGGCCATTATTGATAAAAAATTGTTAAGGAGCCATTGATTTGAGAAGTGTTTTTTCAACCAGGGTGCTGCGGCACCCTGGAGTGCATCTTTCAACCAGGGTGCCGCGGCACCCTGGAGTGCATCTGGGTTCCCCCGGGGTGCCATGAGATATAGACTCAGTTTGCCCTGGATAAGCACTATGAGTTACCATGGTGCAGAAGAGACAGCTGCCAGCCCCATAACAACCAATGGCTCTTTAATGGGGGGAACTTTGTGATTGAGTGGTGGGGGGCTTTGTGATGGGGGGCTGTGTGATTGGGGGGTTTCCTATTGATAAGTAACATTTACGTTTTTTTAGACTGGGGGCCTTAGGATTTTGCGTACTTTTAACCATGGTTAAAGAGAAGCAGAAAAATGCTTAATCAGAATGGGGTTGTCTACACGTTTCTTCCAATTTCCAGCAGCAGTATATTACAGCATGGGCATACTTCTGAAAAGTTCAATCAGCTGTGGTTCCGTGAAACCTTTTTAAACATTTGCAGACCTCTGAAATTTAGAATTTCCAAACTGGAAGTCCTGTACCTTTTATTCCACTGGGGCTGTGGTTCTTCCAGATCTACTGGGGTACAGTACAGGCACACCTAATAGTATATATATATATATTTATTCCGAACCTTATACAGTTGTTCAAGACTTGTTGGCCATTATTTGATAAAATTGTTAAGGAGCTATTCATTAGAAGTGTTTTTTCAACCAGGGTGCTGCGGCACCCTGGAGTGCATCTGGGTTCCCCTGGGGGGTCATGAGATATAGACTCAGTTTGCCCTGGATAAGCAATATGAGTTGCCATGGTGCAGAAGAGACAGCTGCCAGCGCCATAACAACCAATGGCTCCTTAATGGGGGACTTTGTGATTGGGGGGGGGGGGCTCTGTGATGGGGGGCTGTGTGATTGAGGGGTTTCCTATTGATAAGTAACATTTAGTTTTTTTTAGACTGGGGGCCTCAGGATTTTGCATACTTTTGAAGGGAACCATGGCTAAAGAGAGGCAGAAAAATGCTGAATCAGAATGGGGTTGTCTACATGTTTCTTCTAATTTCTAAAAGAGATGACAGGGCCCGAGCTACCTAATCAAAAAATGTCACCAGGACCCAGCCTGTGTAGAGGGGTTAGCCCTGGTCCTACTCCAACCCATTGCCTTATCTCCTGCATCTCCCCATTTCTTTTCTTCTCTATTTCTTTATTTCTTTTATTTACGTCCAACGTAAAGACCTCTAGTGAACAATGAGGACCTCTGGTTTGCTACAGGGTGCTTGCCCACTGAGAAAGTGGATCGCCAATTCCTGGTGCACCCTGGTTCAAAGCAAAATAGCCTGGTTGGATTTTCTTTAACAGTTAGCACCCCTGGCTCGCAGCCAACCAGGGTGCCACCATCGTTAATGGGATTCTCGAAAAGCAACAGCTTACAGTATATCCTTCAAAAATTCTTATTCTTTAAAGTCTCAACGTTGACACCTTCACAAGGACTGTGAACCTTTATCATTGCATGTCAACACACACCTTGTTCCTGCTGGAAATTCCAAGGTCACATATAGCCCTGGTCCTACTCCAACCAATTGCCGTATCTCCTGCATCTCCCCATTTCTTTTGTTCTCTATTTCTTAATTTCTTTTATTTACGTCCAACGTAAAGACCTCTAGCGAACAATGAGGACCTCTGGTTTGCTACAGGGTGCTTGCCCAATGAGAAAGTGGATCGCCAATTCCTGGTGCACCCTGGTTCAAAGCAAAATAGCCTGGTTGGATTATCTTTACCAGTTAGCACCCCTGGCTGGCAGTCATCCAGGGTGCCACCATCGTTATTGGGATTCTCGAAAAGCAACAGCTTACAGTATATCCTTCAAAAATTCTTATTCTTTAAAATCTCAATGTTGACCCCTTCATGAGGACTGTGAATATTTATCATTGCATGTCAACTACAACATACACCTTGTTCCCGGTGGAAATTCCAAGGTCGCATATACTGTACAGATGGATCCAACATAAATTTGAAACAACTGGTCCAGGTGAAATCACAACTGTACATGATCCCCCCCCCCCCCCCTGAGTAATCACATCCACCCTAGACACACTACCCAAACAGGGTCATTCTTAATCCAGAAAACCCACGAGGCCATGAACACTAAGCAAATGTCTTCTGGATTTTTTTTCAGTCTTGAATTGGAGGGCACATGTCCACCAATGAGCTCTAAAAGAAGCAATGAATCGGCAAGTGATCCAAAAGTACTCTGCACATCTCTTCATATGCTCTGAGAGTTTAAGTAATACTTCTTAAAGTATTCAATTAAAGTAGATCTACACCCAATCACTATATTGTCAAAAGTATTGGGACGCCTGCCTTTACACGCACATGAACTTTAATGCCATCCCAGTCTTAGTCCGTAGGGTTCAATATTGAGTTGGCCCACAATTTGCAGCTATAACAGCTTCACCTCTTCTGGGAAGGCTCCCATTGGTGATTAAAGAGCTAATACTCTTTGATTGACTTTATAGCCTCGGAGGACCGGAGAGACATCATGACGTCACTCTCGATCCAGGCTGGAAGAAAAAAATAAATAAAATGAAAGCAAAAGATCAAAAAAAAAATGTTTTTGATTTTAAAGTTAAAGAAGATATTTTGGGTCCTTTTGACCCCAAGATCTCTCCATAGAGAGGACCTTTCTTCCTTATTTCTATTATAAGGGGTGTTTGCATTCCCTGTAAAAGGAATAAAAGTGATAAAAAAAAAAAAATAATTAAACGAACAGTGTAAAAATATAAAATAAAAAGTAAAATATAATAATAATAATGAAAAAAAAATTACAGCACCGACATCCTTCCCTGCTTGCGTGCAGAAGCAAACGCATGCGTAAGTCAATTACATATCTATTAAAACCACACATGTGAGGTATAGCCAGCAAATGTTAGAGTGAGAGCAATAATTCTTTTGCTAGACCTCCTCTGTATCTCTAAACAGGTAACATGTAAAAGCATTTAAACTGTCGCCTATAGAGATTTTTAAGTACCACAGTTTGTCGCCGTTCTACGAGTGTGCCCAGTTTTAAAGCCTGACGTGTTTGGTATCTATCTACCCAACGTAACATCATTTTTTGCATTATAGAAAAAAATTAGGGTGACTATTGTGGGTTTTTTTTTTTTTTTCTTAATTCATTAAAGTGTATTTTTTCCTTTAAAAAATTGCGTTTGCAAAACCGCGGGACATAAAAAAAATTGCAACAATCGCCATTTTATTTCCTAGGGTCTTTGCTAAAAAAAATATGTACAATGTTTGGAGGTTATAAGTCATTTCTTAGCAAAAAAAAAAATACTGATTTAAAACAAAAAAACTGAAAAACCTGGTCGCCAAGTGTTTAAAATAAAAATAGCAACAACTCAAATAACTACTTTCATAAACATCATCTTTCGCATTATACAAAAAAATTAGGGTAGCTATTGTGTTTTTTTTTTTTCTTTTAATTCATTAAAGTGTATATTTTCCTAAAAAAAATTGCGTTTGCAAAACCGCGGGACATAAAAAAATTACAACAATCGCCATTTTATTCCCTAAGGTCCTTGCCTAAAAAAAAAAAATATGTATAATGTTTGGAGGTTATAAGTAATTTCCTAGCAAAAAAATACTGATTTAAACAAAAAAAGTGAAAAACCTGGTCGACAAGTGTTTAAAATAAAAATAGCAACAACGCAAATAGCTACTTTGATAAACATCATCTTTCGCATTATACAAAAAAAAATAGGGTAATTATTGTGTTTTTTTTTTTTTCTTTTAATTCATTAAAGTGTATATTTCCCCCCCAAAAAATGTGTTTGTAAAACCGCGGGATCATAAAAAAAATTGCAAAAAACGCCATTTTATTCCCTAGGGTCTTTGCTAAAAAAAAAAAAAAAATATGTATAATGTTTGGAGGTTATAAGTCATTTCTTAGCAAAAAAAAATACTGATTTAAAACAAAAAAGTGAAAAACCTGTTCGGCAAGTGTTTAAAATAAAAATAGCAACAACATCATCTTTCGCATTATACAAAAAAATTAGGGTAACTATTGTGTTTTTTTTTTTTTTGCTTTGTTTTTTAAACTCATTAAAGTGCATTTTTCCTAAAAAAAAAAAAGAATTGCGTTTGCAAAACCGCGGGACATAAAAAAATTGCAACAATCGCCATTTTATTTCCTAAGGTCTTTGCCCCCCCAAAAAATGTATAATGTTTGGAGGTTATACAGTAAGTCATTTCTTAGCAAAAAAAAAAAATACTGATTTAAACAAAAAAAGCGAAAAACCTGGTTGACAAGTGTTTAAAATAAAAATACCAACAACTCAATATAGCTACTTTAATTTATTTATTTTTTATCTTATTCCCTAGGGTCTTTGCTAAAAAAAAAAAAAAAAAAAAATATGTACAATGTTTATTATATTATTAATTATATTATAATATTTTTAAAAATAAAATAAAAATAGCAACAACTCAAATAGCTACTTTGATTTTTTTTTTTTTATTTTTTTTTTATCATGCATGCCAAAAATACAGCTGGGAGCCGATTGGTCGGTATGTACGGCATCCTTCCCACTCTGCTACTTAAAAAAAAAAAAAAAAAAGAAGCAGATCATAACCAGGCTAAAAGCTTTTTCGGAAACGCGTACGTGACAATGTTCCTTAGCTCCTCGCTTCCTCGCAATTTAGATATTAGGATGTTTTGACAGTTCTCTCTGCCGAGTTCAGATAGACGCGCACCTCGTACGACCCTCGAAGTGACGCTTTCGAAAAATTATTTTACTCTTCGTCAAAAGCGATGGACGGTCAGGGTTGTTTTGATGTTTTACAGATCAAAATCTTTATTAATCTGCTAATGACACGCAGTTCATTTCATTTAACCAGCGTCCCTGCGTCGGATCCCCCTCGCGAGAGGCGCTGCGCTCTGCTGACAGGCTACGCAATGATATATATATATATATATATATATATATATATATATATATATACGCTGCGCTTGTCACATCAACACAAACAGAAGTCCAGGTGATGCATATTAAAAATTACCATCGTCGATGCAATTTACGGCATGTAAATTGATTACTATAATTAGAGCATGGCTGCGTGTATAATAAGCGAGCGCGGAGACAGGCAGGTTGAAGGGAAAGGCGTTGGGAAGCGCGGCGGCGGTAATTGTAAAAATTAAAACATGCCAAGAGAACGAGGAGACAGGATGAAATGACCTGCCTGTCAAAAAGAGGAAGAAATAGGGACGAGAGATTAACCACTTCAGCGCCGGAAGGGTTTACCCCCCCCCTTCATGACCAGGCCATTTTTTTTTTTTGCGATACGGCACTGCGGTATTTTAACTGACAATTAAAATTGGCAGAATCTTCCTCTCTACGAACGATCGCCGGGTTCCCAGAGGACATCCGCCGGACCCGCTGATTGGCTCCCACTGTGTCCAATCACACCCAAAATGAGGCCCCGGTGGTGGCGCACGCCCCAAAGTCGAAGAAGGCAATCACATACAGGTACGCAATTTTGCACTTAAGGGCCGCCCTGCTGCAGTATATGTTTTTGGGGCGGTACTTAGGCAGTTAAAGCAGCAGATTTGGAGGAAGCCTCATTCAATAATGTGGTACGTGTAAGTGACTCCTCTACAAAGACAGGTTGTGTTGGAGATATCACTTACATGTGAAATATTGAATATATAGCCAATGAAATAATATCCGCCGTAAAAACATTACAGCACTGAATCTAGAGGAAATGTGTTAACGCGTTTCATGTTTAGAGACAAAACGCGTTCACGCATCTCCTCTAGATTCAGTGCTGTAATGTTTTTTATTTGTGAATATTGTGGATAGTGCTTCAATAAAGATGTTCGGAGTGTCCTTACAGCAATGTGTGGCCAGCCGCCTGTTTCACTGAAGCTTCCTCAGGCTGCGAGTCGGGCAGGCACCTCGATGTAAGAAATGAGTACAGGTAGTGTGCATTTTTTTTTTGTTTAACTTTCTGAATATATAGCCAGTGGGGATGAGCGGAGGGATTTTGCACAAAAAATGTTGCAAAAATGTATTTCTACTGAGGACGTCTAAGTGGACAAAACGCATATGGGGCGGACATGGCAGTCTAGAGAGTAGTACTGAGGCAGGGTGCTACTCTATTTACAGCTCTCTGCTGGCCCCTCCCACCAGCCATGATCTGCCTGAGAAGCACAGAAGCACAGAAAGCCAATGATGACATCACTGGATCGAAAATAAGGTATGTGATGCAAATGGAAAGATTTTACACGTTGCATTATAGGGGAAGGTTTTGACCTAATTTTGGTCACGGTGACAACTGACAACAGTTCTCCCCAGACAGGATGTGAGGAAAAGTCTGACAATAAAAAATGATAGGGATATCAGCCCAGAGATTTTCTCTCACTTCCTAACTGGTAAAACCATTGTCACCAATACAGAAGTAGGAAGGGGAAATACATTACATTGTCAAAAGTATTGGGACACCTGCCTTTACACGCACATGAACTTTAATGGCATCCCAGTCTTCGTCCGTAGGGTTCAATATTGAGTTGGCCTACCCTTTGCAGCTATAACAGCTTCAACTCTTCTGGGAAGGCAGTCCACAAAGTTTAGGAGTGTGTCTATGGGAATGTTTGACCATTCTTCAAGAAGAGCATTTGTGAGGTCAGGCACTATTGTTGGACGAGAAGACTTGGCTTGTAATCTCCGCTCTGATTTATCCCAAAGGTGTTCTATCGGGTTGAGGTCAGGACTCTGTGAAGGCCAGTCAAGTTCCTCCACCCCAAACTCACTCATCCAGGTCTTTATGGACCTTGCTTTGTGCAACAGTCATGTTGGAACAGGAAGGGTCCATCCCCAAACTGTTCCCACAAAGTTGGGAGCATGAAATCGTCCAAAATGTCTTGGTATGCTGACGCCTTAAGAGTTCCCTTCACTGGAACTAAGGGGCCAAGCCCAACCCCTGAAAAACAACCCCCCACACCATAATCCCCCTCCACCAAATGATTTGGACCAGTGCACCAAGCAAGGTCCATAAAGACATGGATGAGCGAGTTTGGGGTGGAGGAACTTGACTGGCCTGACCTCAACCTGATAGAACACCTTTGGGATGAATTAGAGCGGAGACTGCGAGCCATGCCTTCTAGTCCAGCATCAGCGTCTGACCTCACAAATGCGCTTGTGGAAGAATGGTCAAACATTCCCATAGACACACTCCTAGACCTTGTGGATGGCCTTCCCAGAAGAGTTGAAGCTGTTATAGCTGCAAAGGGTGGGCCAACCCGATATTGAACTCTATGGACTAAGACTGGGATGCCATTAAAGTTCACGTGCGTGTAAAGCCAGGCGTCCCAATACTTTTGGTAACATAGCGTTTCTCGGGATAGCAGTAAAAACATGACAGAGGTTCTACTCCTTTTCCACTCCAAACCAAAAAAATAAAAAACCTTTTGACTGGACATGCACTTTAATGTCGTGAACTTCAATGTATGACAATAAAAACTTGCTGATTTCTGTCCTGCAGTTCTGGCTCCCGGCAACTTCATAAAATCCTGGATTAACATTCGTTGGCACCGTTCCTCGAGGCAAAGTGCGCAGTCAAGGAAGCATATCTTGCGAAGAACACATCCCGGCTCAATTGTAGGACCACAGGGAAATATTCGAAGTGAGCAGCTTTAATACGCCAATGTTTTCAGATCTGAGAAGCAATAGCATCCATATTCAAATTTGTGTGTGTGTATATATATATACATACCTCTTAGGCTCACTTTCTCAGCTGTCCTGGAACACAGACACGTGTCAGGGTCGCTGTAAAACATCAGTCTGCATTTCATTTACTAGGAAGTGATCGGTCACACGCAATTGTTGGAACATAAATTAACAAGCGTGTTCTCATACATGTGTAATTCTCTGATCCCTACTTCAGTGGAGCTTTTAGGGGGCTGAGAACTGCTGGCATCCAACTAAAGACTACCTTAGGTCTGTGGAGCGGTGCACTGCGTTCACTCAGTCAAGAACATTTTTTTTTGCTAAAAAAATCAATGTAAATATACTTTATAACAGATCATTGTAACTTAAAAACGTAAAGATATGTTAAAATGGACACTGATGCCTTTCCCACTGACCACCAATGATAGGGACCCTTCCCTACTAATCATCTATGTAAAGAAGCCCTTCACCATTTGTCACCAATGTAAGGAGGCCTTCCCATCTGACCACCAATGTAAGGAGGACTTCCCATCTGACCACCAATGTAAGGGACCTTTTCCAACAAGCCATCAGGGTTAAGAAGCCCTTCACCACTGGCCACCAATGTAAGGGACCATTCCCCTACTAGTCATCAATGTTGAGAAGCGCTTCACCATTTACCATCAATGTAAGGAGGCCTTCCCTTCTGACCATCAATGTAAGGGTCACTTTTCAACCAGTCACCAATGTTAAGAAGCACTTCACCACTTACCACAAATGATAGGAGACCTTCCCTTCTTATCACCAAAGTAAGGGACTCTTTCCTACTAGTCATCAATGTTAGGAAGCCCTTCACCACTTACCACCAGTTTAAGGAGTCCTTCCCCTATGACCATCAATGTAAGGGACATTTTCCTTCCAGCCATCAATACTAGGAAGCCCTTTACCAATTAACACCAATCTAAGGAGGCCTTCCCTTCTTATCACCAAAGTAAGGGACCCTTTCCTACCAGTCATCAATGTTAAGAAGCTCTTCACCACTTACCACCAATGTAAGAAGGCCTTCCCCTCTGACCATCAATGTAAGAGGCACTTTCCTACCAGCCATCAATGTTAGGAAGCCCTTTACCACTTACCACGAATGTAATGAGGCCTTCCCTTCTTATCATCAATGTAAGGGACACTTTCCCACCAGCAGTGGCGTCGCTAGGGGGTGGCTATTGAGGCTATAGCCCCCAATCTGGGGCCCATAGCACCAAATCTCTTGCCGCAGGGGTCCCTGCCTAACCAGCGGGCCATGGCCTCTCTGCAGCCAGGCTGCGAGCGTGGCGGACAGGCAGGCTGCATGAGAGAGCTGGGCAGGCGGATGGGAGAAGCGAGCGGGCGGACGAGCAGAGATGACATCATCTCTCTCTGCCCGCCCCGCATCACTGCTCTTCCGCCCTCACAGCGCGGGTCTCTTCGATGTCGGAGGTGTGGCAGGGAACAGCGAGATGACATCAGCTCTCACTGCCCGCCCTGCATCACCGCTCTCCTGCCCTCATTTAGAACCGACAACTGCACCTGCCTCTGTGCTACATGGACCAGTGCTGCCAGCCTGCCACCAATGCAGCGACAATACACATTTGGTGGCACTGGCTGGCATGGCATGTGACAATCAGTAAATAGTGGCAAGTGATGTGGCAAGTGATTATCCACATCAGGGGGGAAGGGGACATGGCAAGTGACAATCCACATCTGGTGGCAGGTGACATGGAAAATGACAATCCACATCTGGTGCCAGGTGACAGTAGCAAGTGACAATCCACAACTAGTGGTAGGTGACTTGGCAAGTGACAATCTGCAAATGGTGGAAGGTGACGTGGCAAGTGGCAACCACCAGGAATGCCACCCTAGACCACCAGGGAAATGCCAATTGTGACGGAACGTCCCAAACTCAGCTTGAGTGCTTCCGTCAGTATATCGCTTCCTCAGTCCTGGAACACGAGTCCAATGGATCTGGCTATAGTAACCCCCAAGAACCAGACAAAACTGGTCTTGGAGTACATCAGGAATAGCCTTTTATTTGAGATCTCATAAAAATATATACACAAGGATGACAATACAAACTGTAACCAGAAACCTAATTAACATGAGCTAATTACCAATCCTTTAGACAGCCTAGGTGACTCAGAGGCATGACCCCCTCAGGACAGACTTCCCATCTTTTAGCTCAGAAGACACAATCAACATTATTATAAATATAAACACAGAAAACCTTCACACAATAGCAGAAGCTAATTACAATTAACAATACAAACAGTAGACTGCCCGGTTCCTACCCAGCTCTGGAGGTCTGTGATCAGCTCTTTATATATATCCTGGGAGATATTGTGGATAAATATTACTGTTATATTTAAGTAACCACCTTCTCATTGACCATTAAACAGCTGTCCATCATTTTTTTTCATTCACCCTGTGAACCATGGAGACAGGGTGGCTTAGACATGGGAGGTGCATTGGGAGCTGAAACAAGGGTTTTCCAACCTCTCCAAGGGATTCTGGGTTCCACAGGCGCTCCCGTCGCACCAATCAGTGCCAAGGTAGCTGCCAATCAGTGCCAATATAAAAATGCCACCCAGTGTCAGTGCCAACTGTGATGCCAGTAAAATATATCAGTGCCAGCCATCAATGCTCATCAATGCTCATCAGTGCCGCCTTTCAGTGCCCATCAGTGATGCCTATCAGTGCCCATCAGTGCTGTCTATCAGTGCCACTCATAAGTACCCATCAGTGCAGCCTTTTAGTGCCCACCAGTGTTGCCTATCAGTGCCCAGTGTCGCCTATCAGTGCCCATCAGTGTCCACCAGTCCCACCTATGAGCGCCCATCAGTGCCGCCTATCAATGCCCATCAGTGCCGCCTATCAGTGCCACCCATCAGTGCCCATCGGTGCCACCTCATCAGTGCCATCTCATTGGTGCCACCTCATCTGTGCCGCCTTATCAGTGCCCATCAGTGCAGCTTATCAGTGCCCATCAGCGAAGGAGAAAACTTACTTTTTTTACAAAATTTTATAACAAAAACAAAGAAAAACTTTTTTTTTTCAAACTTTTCTGTCTTTTTTTATTTGTTTAGCAAAAAATCAAGAGTTGATCAAATACCACCAAAAGAAAGCTCTATTTGTGGGAACAAAAGTATAAAAATCTAGTTTGGGTACAGCGCTGCACGACCGCGCAGTTGTCATTTAAAAAGTGACAGCGCCGAAAGCTGAAAATTGGGCTGGGCAAGAAGGTTGCGAAAGTGGCCGGTATTGAAGAGGTTAAATAAATAATGCCAACGAGGGGCACCTTTACAGTCAATCTTGGCTAAGCAATTCCGAATCAGGCACCAAAAAAAATTCCATCTCCCATGATGCACCGGGAGCGCTCCCCTATCCCGCTCTGTGTAAGCCGCACTGTCAGTCATGTCCTTTAAAACATTATCCCGTTCTTCCATTAGAACAGATTTCTTCTCTCCAGGCACCCCGGAGATCCCTCTGCCTGGAGAGGCAGCCCCCCACCTCCACCCTCCGTGTTACAATACCATCGTGAAAAAAATAATTTGCAAGTTGTGTGTTTGCGTTGGGTAGATACCAGGCAACCACAACTCGGAGACATTGAAGCCGTTCCGGAGAGACTTTTTTTTTTTTTTTTTTTTTAGATGGGCCATTATTCAAGACATCTCGCTCCATTAATTGAAACGTCTTTCACCATTAAGTCTGAGCTCCATTAAGACGTTTCTCTAAGTGCCTCCAATCCTTATCTGGAAGAGCACTTGACTTCGGGGAACCCTGGTAGCTAGAGGGTCACAATACCAACATATTAATTGCCTAAACCCTTTCCCACAGCCTCAGCAATTCACTCAGGAATTACTGACTAAGCAACAAGACCGGCGCGGGCTACAAAATGGAAAATGCGCGTTTCATGTTCGGATAATTGCAACGAGGGACGCTTGTTAAAACAGGATATTACTAATCGCCGAGGGAAGAGGGGGAAAAAAAAAACAGGTTTTATATTAAGGCACTGATATTATTCACCAATAAGCTTTGTCTATATTAATAGCTATAGCTTTGTTTCTGCTCGCCGAAATGGACGAGGTAATGGGCTGAAAGCTTTTGAGCTGAATTAAATCACAAGTAAAACTTTTTTTTATGTTATCTGCCTTATATTTTATCTTATCTGCCTACAAAGTAGACCTTTTGAGCTTATTGTTTACCTGTAACAGGATTTACATCAGGTGCTTACAGGATTTACATCAGGTTGTAGGCACCTGACCATTACACCTATAGGAGCTCGTTGGACATCCCATTCCAAAACCGTGGCCATTAATATAGGAGTTGCCCCCATCACCCACCCCTTTTGGCATCTCTACCTTCCTCTACCCTTCCGGGAAGGCTTCTCGTAAACTTTAAGAGAGTTTTTTGGGGAATTTGTACCCATTGGTGTGGTCCAGTGGCGGCTGGTGCTCAAAATTTTTTGGGGGGGAGCAAGCAAACTGAAAAATACTGAACCCCCCCCTCATCAATTGCAGCCTCACTGTGCCCATCAAACGCAGCCATTGTGCCCATCAAACGCAGCCACTTGTGCCCATCGTATGCAGCCACTGTGCCCATCATATGCAGCCACGTGTGCCCATCATATGCAGGCACTTGTGCCCTTCATATGCAGCCAACTGAACAACTATCATATGCAGCCAACTGTGCCCATAATATGGAGCCAACTGTGCCCATCATATGCAGCCAACTGTGCCCATCATATGCAGCCAACTGTTCCCATCATATGCAGACTCTGTGCCTATCATATGCAGCCACTTGTGCCCATCATATGCAGCCACTTGTGCCCATCATATGCAGCCTCACTGTGCCCATCAATTGCAGCCATTGTGCCCATCAAACGCAGCCATTGTGCCCATCAAACGCAGCCACTTGTGCCCACCATATGCAGCCACTGTGCCCATCATATGCAGGCACTTGTGCCCTTCATATGCAGCCACTTGTGCCCATCATATGCAGCCAACTGTGCCCATCATATGCAGCCACTGTGCCCATCATATGCAGCCACTGTGCCCATCATATGCAGCCAACTGAACACCTATCATATGCAGCCAACTGTGCCCATAATATGGAGCCAACTGTGCCCATCATATGCAGCCAACTGTGCCCATCATATGCAGCCAACTGTGCCCATAATATGCAGACTCTGTGCCTATCATATGCAGCCACTTGTGCCCATCATATGCAGCCACTTGTGCCCATCATATGCAGCCTCACTGTGCCCATCAATTGCAGCCATTGTGCCCATCAAACGCAGCCATTGTGCCCATCAAACGCAGCCACTTGTGCCCATCATATGCAGCCACTGTGCCCATCATATGCAGCCACTTGTGCCCAACATATGCAGCCACTGTGCCCATCATATGCAGCCACGTGGGCCCATCATATGCAGCCACTTGTGCCCATCATATGCAGCCACTTGTGCCCATCATATGCAGCCACTGTGCCCATCATATGCAGCCAACTGAACACCTATCATATGCAGCCAACTGTGCCCATAATTTGGAGCCAACTGTGCCCATCATATGCAGCCACTTGTGCCCATCATATGCAGCCACTTGCCCGTCAAATGCAGCCACTTGTACCCAGTATAGGCAGCCACTGTGCCCACCAACCTCCCCACTCGCGGGGTTTGCGGCTCTGACAGCACCCCCTCCCTGCACGGCTCGCGGCTCTGGCAGCTAAACAACTACCCCCCGCGCGCACACAGCTCTGACAGAGCCGAGGGGACTTACCATTACCGTAGCACTGCAGCAGCTCCTCTCAGAGCAGCAGCGACCTCCGCTCCAGCGCATGTCTCCTCAGCTCCTCCTCCTAAGCGCCAGTCATCCAATAGGGTTGCCCCGGCATTTTGGCCAATCAGGAAGCAGGTCTGACGCTCTGCCTCCTGTTTGGCGGGGAGGATGGTTAGTGTGGAATAAGCAAAAATGAATTTGCTATCATCACACTCTCTGCGCCCTGAACCCACCCCATTTTAAAGCCCATTAGTGCCTCTGGCTCTAATCAGGTCCTTTAAAAAGTACCACCCCCTCCTGCCCCCGCCATAGGAATCCTGCAGAAACCTTCCCGTGGACACGGCAGATCTGTTTGCTCTTTTAAGGATGTTTGTTTATGCCTCACCAAGGGACTGGCCACTCCATGGCGACTGCTTCTACACTCCTAAGTAAGCAGATCTGCGTACATGTGAACCATAGCATAACCATAAAAAATTACGGCCCACTGAGCCATGATAGAGCCCGGCTCGCGTCATTGGTGGGAATGTGCACACGATCGTGTTCAGAGCCATGTAAGTAAAGTTCAAATTGTGAGACACTTTGTTGTGTCTCACAAGATGCTTGCCGCATGGCCCTACACATGACCATCTGCACACGTCACTACTGTATTTCTATTTGAATATATACATGTGTGTGTGATTGGTTCTTTTGAAAGAATACAAGTGTCTGATTTGCTCTACGCTTCTGGAAAGGCTTTTCGTAAGCTTTAGGAAAGTGTTTTGGGGAATTTGTACCCATTGGTGAGGTCAGGTTCTAAAGTTGGACAGGAAGGCCTGGCTAGCCATCGGCATTCCAATTCATCCCAAAGGTGTTCAGTAGGGATGAGGTCAGGGCTCTGTGCAGGAAACTCAAGTTCCTCCACACCAAACGGGTCATACCATTGAGGAGATTTATTAAAACTGGTGTACTCAGAATCTGGTGCAGCTGTTGGTGGTAGCCAATCAGCTCCCAACCTCAATTTGCTAAATTAAGCTTTGGCAATAAAACCCGGAAGCTGATTGGTTTCTATGCAGAAGTGAGCCTGATTTGCACTCTCCAGCCCTTGTAAGGGGCACTGTCATGGTGGAACAGAAAAGGGCCCTCCCCAAACTGTTACCACAAGGTTCTAAAACTGCACACCAACATCCTGAATATAAACTTTTATGTTTACATTTTCATCATATTTAAATACTAGTATGACCACCTAAGATGTTGATATTTTGATATCAGACACCTAAGATGTTGATATTTTTGATATCAGACTCATGTAACCCTCTGCACTGCCGCACACAGACTAGCAAATGTAGAGACAAGACCTAGGTGCTAATTAGGCACTGTGGTGCATGCACACTTGCTGTTGACAATGCTGAACAAGCTGAGAGGAGAAAACAGCAGAGTGAAGACCCTTCAGTGTCTTGCTGCTCCTTTATTGTCTAATCAGAAGGTTGGGCTGTTCTTTACCAAGCTGTACTGCAGTGATAGTGGAGAACATGTCTATAAGAGTGCCTAAAACATAAAAATGGCCGAAAAAAAGGAAGGGGAATGAAAGGGAAGGGAAGGAAGGGAAAGGAAAGGAAGGGAAGGGAAGGAAGAGAAAGGAAAAGAAGGAAAGGGAAGGAAGGGAAAGGAAAGGAAGGGAAGGAAGGGAAAAGGAAGGAAAAGGAAGGGAGGGAGGAAGGGAGGGAGGGAAAGGAAGGAAGGAGAGAATAAGTAGGGAAGGAGGAAGGTAAAATAAGGAAATGAGGGAGGAAGGATGAGAATATAAGGAAGGAAAGGAAATGGGAGGAAGGAAGGGAGAGGAAGGAAGGGAAGGAAGGTAGGGAGGGAGGGAGTAAGGGAGGGTAGAAAGGAAGGAAATGGAAGGAGGAAGTGAAAGCAAGCAAGGGAGGGATGATAGAAAAGGAAGGAAGGAAGGAAGGAAGGAAGGAAGGAAGGAAGGAAGGAAGGAAGGAAGGAAGGAAGGAAGGAAGGAAGGAAGAAGGGGAGGGGAAGAAGCAGACAGGGAGGAGGGGAAAGGAAGGAAGGAAGGAAGGAAGGAAGGAAGGAAGGAAGGAAGGAAGGAAGGAAGGAAGGAAGGAAGGAAGGAAGGAAGGAAGGAAGGAAGGGGAGGGGAAGAAGCAGACAGGGAGGAGGGGAAAGGAAGGAAGGAAGGAAGGAAGGAGGGAAGGAGGGAAGGAAGGAAGGAAGGAAGGAAGGAAGGAAGGAAGGAAGGAAGGAAGGAAGGAAGGAAGGAAGGAAGGAAGGAAGGAAGGAAGGAAGGAAGGAAGGAAGGAAGGAAAGGAGGGAGGGAGGAAGGATGGGAATATAAGGAAGGAAAGGAAATGGGAGGAAGGAAGGGAAGGAAGGTAGGGAGGGAGGGAGGGAGTAAGGGAGGGTAGAAAGGAAGGAAATGGAAGAGGAAGTGAAAGCAAGCAAGGGAGGGATGATAGAAAAGGAAGGAAGGAAGGAAGGAAGGAAGGAAGGAAGGAAGGAAGGAAGGAAGGAAGGGGGGGGACGGAAGGAAGGAAGGAAGGAAGGAAGGAAGGAAGGAAGGAAGGAAGGATGGAAGAATATAAAAGTAGGAAAGGAGGGAGGGAGGAAGGGAAAGGAAGGTAGGGAGGGAGTAAGGGAGGGTAGGAAGAAAGGAAAGGGAAGGAGGAAGGGAAAGAAAGGAAGGGAGGAATGATGGAAAAGGAAGGGAGGGAGGGGAGGAGAAGAAGCAGACAGGGAGGTAGGGAAGGAAGGAAGGAAGGAAGGAAGGAAGGAAGGAAAGAAGGAAGGAAGGAAGGAAGGAAAAGCAAGGAAGGGAGGGATGATGGGAAAGGAAGGAAGGGAGGGGAAGAAGCAGACAGGGAGGGAGGTAAGGGAAGAAAAGGAGGGAAGGAGGGAGGAAGGAAGGAAGGAAGGAAGGAAGGAAGGAAGGAAGGAAGGAAGGAAGGAAGGAAGGAAGGAAGGAAGGAAGGAAGGAAATAAAGGAAGGTAGAAAGTGACAGAGAAAGGGAATAAGAAGGTAGGGAGGAGCAGAGGAAGGAAGGAAGTAAAGGAGAGTAGAGGAAAGGAAAGGAAAGGAAGGAAAGGGAAGGGAAAGGAAAGGAAAGGAAAGGAAAGGAAAGGAAAGGAAAGGAAAAGGAAAGGAAAGGAAAGGAAAGGAAAGGAAAGGAAGGAAAGGAAAGGAAAGGAAAGGAAGGAAAGGAAAGAAGAAGGGAGAAAAGGAAATGGGAAGGAAGGAAGGAAGGAAGGAAGGAAGGAAGGAAGGAAGGAAGGAAGGAAGGAAGGAAGGAAGGAAGGAAGGAAGGAAGGAAGGAAGGGAGAGAGGGAGGGAGGATGGGGAGGGGAGAGGGGAGGGTGTGGAGAGGAGAGGAGAGGAGAGGAAGGAAAAGCAAGGAAGGGAGGGATGATGGGAAAGGAAGGAAGGGAGGGGAAGAAGCAGACAGGGAGGGAGGTAAGGGAAGAAAAGGAGGGAGGGAGGAGGAAGGAAGGAAGGAAGGAAGGAAGGAAGGAAGGAAGGAAGGAAGGAAGGAAGGAAGGAAGGAAGGAAGGAAATAAAGGAAGGTAGAAAGTGACAGAGAAAGGGAATAAGAAGGTAGGGAGGAGCAGAGGAAGGAAGGAAGTAAAGGAGAGTAGAGGAAAGGAAAGGAAAGGTAAGGGAAAGGAAAGGAACGGAAAGGAACGGAAAGGAAAGGAAAGGAAAGGAAAGGAAAGGAAAGAAGAAGGGAGAAAAGGAAATGGGAAGGAAGGAAGGAAGGAAGGAAGGAAGGAAGGAAGGAAGGAAGGAAGGAAGGAAGGAAGGAAGGAAGGAAGGAAGGAAGGGAGAGGGAGGAGGGAGGATGGGGAGGGGAGGGGAGAGGGGAGAGAGAGAGGAGAGGAGAGGAGAGGAGAGATGGATTCCATCTGCAATCCCAACAGTATTTCTTCACAATAACTTCAAATAAACCCCATGATAACATGTATGATGGATTTGACTAGGAAGTAATAAAGCTGTAAGCAGCAGATGTTCTTGTACATCTGTTCAGATCTGTACATCAGTTTTGGAATAAAGTTGAGTTTGGAAAGGATGAGGTGATTGTGATCCAAGTGTAAAGCCGCCCCCAGATACTGGGCTGAAAAGTAACAAAGCTAGCTTCTCATGCAGTAAGGAAGTTACCATCCAAGTGATCAGCAACTGAGAGCACTCACCGTCCTCAGAGATTTCCCAATACATATTTCATTGTTAGAGATTTGTCTGGCCTCCTTACACTCTTTGTGAGAATTTCCAGGACCCTCAATTTGAGAAGGCAGCGGAGATTTCCCAGCTCCTATTGCCTCATTTGTGATAGTATAACATTTGTAGGCTTTCTCCAATTGTTTTTCAATGTATGCATTGTAACGACAATACACTATATATATATATATATATATATATATATATATATATATATATATATATATATAACATTCCAGTGTGGTTGTATAGTGAGTCTGATTAGTACAGATCAGACTGGGGTTCTCGGTCACCCTGTGCCCCTATTAGAGACACAGGGTGACTGATGCCGTGTACACACGGTCCGACTTGCCAACGGGATAACCTCTGTTGGCATTTCCGACAGAAAAATTTAGAACATGTTCTCTAAGTCTGTCGGAAATTCTGACAGAAAAAGTCCGATGGGGCATACACATGGTCGGAATATCCGACCAAAAGCTCCCATCTGACTTTTTCTTTGGAAATTCCGACCATGTGTACGCAGCATTAGACATAGGAGGTGCATGGGGAGCTGAATCAAGGTTTTCCCAACCTCCCCAAGGGATTCCTGGGTTCCTCTGGCCCCCCGCCCAAAGTGACTCTTGTCACATGCATAAAGAAAGGACATGGGTCATGTTCTCTATATCATGATCCTCTACAGATACTCACCATCATGCTGGAAGATCTCTACAGTACTGATTAATTATAATAATAATTAATAGTCAGTCTTTTTTTAGGAAAGCACTGATTGTAAATGAAAGTCAAAACTTTTCAACCTCTCCATGATATGTTCATTTACTGTACATACATCGGCAATGTTGGGCTCCCTGTATACCTGAGTCATTTACTAATCAGTCATTTTTCCCAGTGTGCAATAATCCGCAATCAGCGTGCGTTCCCGTGCAGCTTCTTGTGCCATTTCCATGTTCATCACATTCCCGCAAAGACCGTCGACAAACTTGACAAGACAAAACGGGTATTAAATGTCAGCTCCTCTGTTCTGGGCCGACTTCTGACATTTGATCAGTTATTTCTAAAGACTTGATACTTGTAACCTTTCTCTCTTCACTCCAGATGGATTTATCTTACTGAGAGGACGCTGACACATACAAAGACGGCTAATGAATTCCTCAGGTTGTGGAATACCAATACAGGGCCGCGCCGACTCAGATCACACGGATGCAATAATTGCTGGCAGAAATTATGAGGTGAGCTGATCAAAAAACAAAACAAAGACGCATTTCAGGACCCGCCGGTTGTAGGATGTCACAGGACCACCTACTGTAGGCCACAGTTTTTCAACCCTTTTTCAGTCGCAGCGCCCTTTAAAAGTAGGCAAAATCCAGAGGTACCCCAGTCTAAAATGTAAAAAACTTAAATGTTACTTATCATTGAGAAACCGGAGACTAACCGCCTTGATGAAATTAATTTAGAAGCCCCCCTTCACATCAGAGGTTCCCTATCATATCACAGGCACTCAATCACATCAAAGGTCCACCATGATGTTAGGAGTCCCCGACCACCATCACATCCGAATCACCTCTTCACTTCAGAGGCTCCCATTGCATCAGAGTCTTCCCTACACATTAAAGGCCCTATATATAAGAGTCCCCACTTCCTATCAAATCCCCCTCTTCAAATCACAGCCACCCCTCCACAGTCCCCAGTTTACATCAGAGGATCCACCATCATATCAGAGGTTCCCCATCACATCAGAGGTTCTCAATCACATCAGGAGCCCCCTTAATCCTATCAGAATAACCTCTTCATGTCAAAGGCCCCGCCGCTTCAGAGTTTCGCCTTTACATCAAAGGCCCCTATACACGAGCCCCCCCCCAATCACATCAGAAACTCTCCTCCTTCCTATTAGGGTCCCCACTTCCCATCAGAGGTTCCCAATCACCTCAGAGGCCCCCAACATGTCAGAGGCCCCAAAACATCAGAGTTTCCTCTTTGCATCAAAGGCCCCTCCCTATACATGACCCCCCCCCCACACACACACACCAATCACATCAGAATCTCACCTTCCCAGTAAATTTCCCAATTAACATCAGAGGTCCCCAATGACATTAAAAGTCCCTCTCCACATCAATGCCCCCCCCCTCCTTCAAGTCAGAGCCCCACCTTACATTAGAGTTCCCACTTCACATTAGAGGATCCCCCATCACATCAGAGGTCCCCCAAAATGTCAGAGGCCCCATCACCTCAGAGGATCCTCCAATACATCAGAGGTCCCTCTTCACACCAAAGCCCCCCATCACATCAGAGGCCCCTCTTCACATCCAAGCCCCCTTCAAATCAAAGCCACCCTTCACATTAGAGTCCCTACTTTACATCAGAGGATCCACCACATCACATGTTCGCTATCATATCAGAGATCCCCCCTCCCCAATCCTATTAGAATGACATCTCCATGTTAGAGGCCCCAAAGCACCAGAGTTTCCTCTTTACACCAAAGGCCCCTATACATGTCCCCCCACCCATCACATCAGAATCTGGCCTTCCCACTGGATTTCCCAATTAACATCAGAAGTCCTCATCACATTGGAGGTCCCTCTTCACATCAAAGCCCCTCACCCTTCAAATCAGAGCCCCAACTTACATTAGAGTTCTCACTTCACATTAGAGGATCCCCCATCACATTGGAGGTTCTCAATCACATCAGAGGTCCCCCAACATGTCAGAGGCCCCATCACCTCAGAGGACCCCCCAATACATCAGAGGTCCCTCTTCACATCAAAGCCCCCCATCACATCAGAGGCCCCTCTTCACATCCAAGCCCCCCTTCAATTTAAAGCTACCACTTCACATTAGAGTCCCCACTATAAATCAGAGGCTCCACCATCAAATCAGAGGTCCCCCATCATATCAGAGGTCCCCCAACATGTCAGAGGCCCCATCACCTCAGAGGATCCCCCAATACATCAGAGGTCCCTCTTTACATCAAAGCCCCCCATCACATCAGAGGCCCCTCTTCACATCCAAGCCCCCCTTCAAATCAAAGCCACCCTTCACATTAGAGTCCCGACTTTACATCAGAGGATCCACCACATCACACGTACGCTATCATATCAGAGATCCCCCCTCCCCAATCCTATTAGAATGACATCTCCATGTTAGAGGCCCCAAAGCACCAGAGTTTCCTCTTTACACCAAATGCCCCTATACATGACCCCCCACCCATCACATCAGAATCTGGCCTTCCCACTGGATTTCCCAATTAACATCAGAAGTCCTCATCACATTGGAGGTCCCTCTTCACATCAAAGCCCCCTCCCCCTTCAAATCAGAGCCCCACCTTACATTAGAGTCCCCACTTCACATTAGAGGATCCCTCATCACAGCAGAGGTTCTCAATCACATCAGAGGTCCCCCAACATGTCAGAGGCCCCATCACCTCAGAGGACCCCCCAATACATCAGAGGTCCCTCTTCACATAAAAGCCCCCCATCACATAAGAGGCCCCTCTTCACATCCAAGCCCCCTTCAATTTAAAGCCACCACTTCACATTAGAGTCCCCACTTTAAATCAGAGCCTCCACCATCAAATCAGAGGTCCCCCATCATATCAGAGGTCCCCCAACATGTCAGAGGCCACATAACCTCAGAGGATCCCCCAATACATCAGAGGTCCCTCTTCACATCAAAGCCCCACCATCATATCAGAGGCCCCTCTTGACATCCAAGCCCCCCTTCAAATCAAAGCCACCACTTCACATTAGAGTCCCCACTTTATATCAGAGGACCCACCATCAAATCAGAGGCCTCCCATCACATCAGAGGTCCCTCTTCACATCAATGCTCTCCCCCCTTTCAAATCAGAGCCGTCCCCTCACAATAAAGTCTTCACTTCACATCTCTACTTAATCACGGAGTCCCCCCTTTGGACAGCCTCCCCAGTCAGACAGTCCTTCCCAGCGCAGAACCCCCAAATCACACAGTCCTCACTTTACCAAGCCATTGGTTGCTATGGTGCAGGTAACCAGCCAACCAGCACCACGGCAACTCATGACGTTGATACAGAGCAAACTGGGTCCTGTGCTTTACGGTACCCCAGTGGAATCCAGATGGCGCCCCAGGTAGCCGAGGAATCCTCATTAAATAACACTTATCTGCTCTACATATGTGCCCTTAAAGCTCAACTTGCCTTTTTTTTAATTTATATTTTGGATAGAGTGTTTTTTTTTAATACAAGTTGAGTTACAATGGGTGCCTTACATCCATTTCGTTTTCTTGTTTTTTTTTAGAGAGATTAATCCTGTTGGCTTACATTCCAGATGAATTACGATATTACCTTTATCTATAACTTGCATAGTGATGTTTGTGCTTCAAATCTGGAGAGGAACCAGCGAGTATTTTTTGCTTGCTTGTTGCTTGTGTTTGTGTTGCTTGTGTTTATGCTCCCTTGGTGAGTAGTTTCACTTTTGACTTATCATTAAATGGTTTACCAATACTGCACTTAGAGGCGCTGTGTTTCTTTTTCTTTTGGGGGTTACTACTGAGTGGGGGATCAGCAGAGCTGGGGGGTTACCAATGAGTGGGGGATAAGCAGAGCTGGGGCTAACCACTGAGTGTGGGATCAGCAGAGCTGGGGGTTACCACTGAGTGGGGGATCAGCAGAGCTGGGGGTTACCACTGAGTGGGGGATCAGCAGAGCTGGAGGTTACCACTGAGTGGGGGATCAGCAGAGCTGGAGGTTAACACTGAGTGGGGGATCAGCAGAGCTGGGGGTTACTACTGAGTGGGGGATCAGCAGAGCTGGGGGTTACCACTAAGTGGGGGATCAGCAGAGCTGGAGGTTAACACTGAGTGGGGGATCAGCAGAGCTGGAGGTTACCACTGAGTGGGGGATCAGCAGAGCTGGGGGTTACTACTGAGCAGAGGACCTGCTGAACAATGGTAATAATAAGCTGTGGATCTGCTGAACAAGGGTACTAATAAGCTGGAAAAAAAAAAGTATGGAAACCAAACTGAACAATAGAGAACACCAGATACTCATCTACTCACCCCAATGTTGGGTGGGGCTCAGTGGCTGGCAGTACAATGAAGGAAAGATACTATACCAAAAAAAGAGAGGCATAGAGAAAGATGCCACATATAGAGCCACAAAGATATAGTGTTTTTAAAGGGGCTCCTTAGAACCCCAGCTCAGTAATACCCCGGCTCAGCAGATCCCATATTCATTAGTACCCCTGTTCAGCAGCTCCCCAGCTCATTGGTACCCCAGTTCAGCAGCTCCCCAGCACATCCCCATATAGAGCCACAGAGATATAGTGTCTGAAAAATTGTACTAATCAATTATAACAAAATAGAAATGTATTAATTGTATGAATAAACAATGATCAATTACACTAAAGTATAAAATCAATGAAACCTCCACCGTTCACCATCTAATGACAACGTCGTCGGTAGACAGACAGATACAGACAGAGTGATGAACAAATAAGGGATCGTCTTAACTGCGCGTGCATAAATATATGGGCCATAGGAATACTATTTATGTGTGAGCAATGTGGCAACACCAGACGTAGGGCCAGGCAGTCCTAATAGGGAATGATATAAAAAAGCAGAAACCTGCACAAATCAAAGTCATGAAAAGTCACATGATTAAAAAATGATCAAGGTATGCTGTTGATGGCTGTTAGGGGTATACGGCGAAGAGGTATACGCATTATAAGGCCGTGATCTGCTGTGTTCAGTAGTCTGTTTCCCACGGGATGGAAATAACGGTAGTGTTCAATGGAAATGGATGTCAATCAGCTGAGTGAGCGATCACCTCGTAGATCGGCCAGTTCCTGTATGCCATTCGTCGTATCCGGGCTTATAATTTAATCATCCAGAATGGATGAAAGGTGAAGTTGAAGTAGCTGCTGGGTGCAATGATCCAAGATGCCATGTCCCGCACTACAGCAAACATCTGTGCCATGGATCCTAGGCGCTGGCGCAGGGTGCATGGAGTGACAGACGTTCGCATGGAGAGGAAGGGAGTGACGTCAACGCGTTTCACTGGGAAACCCCCCACTTCTTCAGGACTAGCGCCCCTCTGGCTGAGACAGGTATAAATACCATTGATGACTCAGTTTCTGTCTTCCCATTGGAAGATCGATTAACATTGTTTGTTTACATGAAACGATGAGTAGCTTGTAACGCTCACATTGAGAGAAAGGTGTATATGAAGGTATGACATCTACAAAAAAAAAGCTAATTGAAATCAAAACACAACACAAACTACTAGACCTTAGTCAGGGGAACAAAATAAACGGACATATATAACACAGAATACAGGACACAATTAAAGTGACAAGTGCTTAAATTGTGTATAGTGTAAACATGTTCATAACAATTCATGGCAGTTTATGAATGAATATTCCATTTGTCAATCGCCATGGAAGTGTGGATACAGAAGAGGATACAAAGTCTGGAAAAAATTTAAAAAGTGAAAAAAAAAATGAATGAACGCAGAGCAAAACTCAATGCCAAATCGAAAGCAACAACTAGTCTAAAAAGACCTGTAAATTCATCTCTTTGTTGAGTCCATGTGGCATCAAAGTATCCCATTTATAAATCCAGAACTTTTCCTTTTGAAGGAGCACCTTATCAAAGTCACCCCGTCTTTTGCTAAGTTTAAGGGCATAGATCCCCTTAACCACTAGTCCATCCGGTTTGGACTGTTGGTGAAGGAGAAAGTGCTGAGCCAAGGGACTTTTAGGGTTCTTTTTGTTTAATATCTCCTAGGTGTTCGCCAATGCGTACACAAAGTTGAGGTTTAGTCTTGCCTATATAGATCTTATTGCAAGGACATTGCAGGCTGTAGATCACTTTCGTGGTTGCACAGTTAATTAGGCTTTTGATCTTGTAGACTTTACCATTGTTTGCGTCAGAGAATGTATCGGTACGCTTGACAAACTTACAAATCTGACAATGCCCACACGAAAAAACATTCCAATGGTTCTTGGAAAGTCTGTCGGCCAAGAGTCACTGGTTGTTTGTATGAACTCCAACTGAGTGAGCATACCTGAGAGATTTGGGGCTCTACGTGCTACCAAGTGTGGATAGTCTCTGACTATACCCAACACAGTTGGGCACCGGAAGAGGGTGGACCAATGTTTGTTTAGGATCTCCCTCACTTGTGACCATTGTGAGCCATATTGTGTAATAAATCGTACAGGCTCTTGTTGTGGAGTCTGTTTTGAAAAAGGAGGAGGAGGAGAAGTTTGACTTTGTTGTCCCCGAAGTGAAAGTCTGCCCTTACTCATTGCCCTTTTCTTGGCTGCCCTGAGCACCTTGTGGCTATAGCCTCCATTCCGTGGGCCTCCTTTTTAAATTGAATTTCACTTGTGCAGTTCTTTCTAATATGGAAGATTTGGCCTATTGGGATACCTTCCACCAGTGATTTGGGGTGAAAACTATCCACCTAAAGAAGGGTGTTAGCTGCCGTGGGTTTTCTAAAGGTGGAGGTCATCAACCTACCATCTTTTTTGGTGATCATGAGGTCAAGGAAGAGAATCGAGACAGGGTCCAAAACAAATGTCAGCCTTATATTGCGATCGTTAGCATTGAGTTCCTTAACAAACGTATGTAATTCTGCCTCGGTTCCTCTCCAGACCACTAGGATATCATCAATATATCTAATCCAAGACCCCACCAGTCTTTTAAAGGAGTCAGATTTATAGATCCCTAGCTCCTCCCACATGCCGAGGTGCAAGCACGCATATGAGGATGAGTAGTATTGAACACGGCAGATCACTTGCAGCACACAATTCTTTTCATCTGGGTAAGGTAAGTTACAATATATGCCTACCTGTTACCTGCTATGCTCCTGTCACTGAATTTGTTTGCCCTTTGCGGTCAATGATCGCTGTGCCGGCTATCTTTCTGTGTTCTTGGATTTCAACATACACCAGTGTTCATGAGATGGGCTTTCATTTGCTTCAACCCAGAATGCTTATACCTCTTTGCCGTATACCCCTAACAGCCATCAACAGCATACCTTGATAACTTTTCAGTCATATGATTTTTCATTACTTAGATTTGAGCAGGTTCCTGCTTTTTTTTATATAATTCCCTATTAGGACTGCCTGGCCCCACGTTTGATGTTGACACATTGCTCATACATACAGTATCTCACAAAAGTAAGTACACCCAACACATTTTTGTAAATCTTTTCTTCTATCTTTTCATGTGACAACACTGAAGAAATGTCACTTTGCTACAATGTAAAGTAGTGAGTGTACAGCTTGTATAACACTGTAAATTTGCTGTCCCCTCAAAATAACTCAACACACAGACATTAATGTCTAAACTGCTGGCAACAAAAGTCAGTACACCCCTAAGTAAAAATGTCCAAATTGGGCCAAATTAGCCATTTCCCTCCCCGGTGTCATGTGACTCTTTACTGTTACAAGGTCTCAGGTGTGAATGGGGAGCAGGTGTGTTAAATTTGGTGTTTTCGCTCTCACTCTCTCATACTGGTCACTGGAAGTTCAACATGGCACCTCATGGCAAAGAACTCTCTGAGGATCTGAAAAAAAGATTTGCTGCTCTACATAAAGATGGCCTAGGCTATAAGAAGATTGCCAAGGCCCTGAAACTGAGCTGCAGCACGGTGGCCAAGACCATACAGAGGTTTAACAGGACAGGTTCCACTCAGAACAGGCCTCGCAATGGTCCACTAAAGAAGTTGAGGGCACGTGAATAGTGTCATATCCAGAGGTTGTCTTTGGGAAATAGATGTATAAGTGCTGCCAGCATTGCTGCAGAGGTTGAAGGGGTGGGGGGGGGTCAACCTGTCAGTGCTCAGACCATACGCCGCACACTGCATCAAATTGGTCTGCATGGCTGTTGTCCCAGAAGGAAGCCTCTTCTAAAGATGATGCACAAGAAAGCCCGCAAACAGTTTGCTGAAGACAAGCAGACTAAGGACATGGATTACTGGAACCATGTCCTTTGGTCTGATGAGACCAAGATGAACTTATTTGGTTCAGATGGTGTCAAGCGTGTGTGGTGGCAACCAGGTGAGGAGGACAAAGACAAGTGTGTCTTGTCTACAGTCAAGCATGGTGGTGGGAATGTCATGGTCTGGGGCTGAATGAGTGCTGCCGGCACTGGGGGGCTACAGATCATTGAGGGAACCATGAATGCCAACATGTACTGTGACATACTGAAGCAGAGCATGATCTCCTCCCTTCAGAGACTGAGCCGGAGGGCAGTATTCCAACATGATAACCACCCCAAACACACCTCCAAGACCACCACTGCCTTGCTAAAGAAGCTGAGGGTAAAGGTGATGGACTGGCCAAGCATGTCTCCAGACCTAAACCCTATTGATCATCTGTGGGACATCCTCAAACAGAAGGTGGAGGAGCACAAGGTCTCTAACATCCACCAGCTCCGTGATGTCGTCATGGAGGAGGGGAAGAGGACTCCAGTGACAACCTGTGAAGCTCTGGTGACCTCCATGCTCAAGAGGGTTAAAGCAGTGCTGGAAAATAATGGAGGCCACAGAAAATATTGACACTTTGGGCCCAATTTGGAGATATTCACTTAGGGGTGTACTCACTTTTTGTTGCCAGCGGTTTAGACATTAATGGCTGTGTGTTGAGTTATTTTGAGGGGACAGCAAATTTACACTGTTATACAAGCTGTACACTCACTACTTTACATTGTAGACAAGTGTCATTTCTTCAGTGTTGTCAGAATAAAATATTTACAAAAATGTGAGGGGTGTACTCACTTTTGTGAGATACTGTAAATAGTATTCTTATGGCCCATATATTTATGCACGCGCAGTGAAGATGTTCCCTTATTTGTTTGTCAGTCTGTATCTGTCTGTCTACCGACAACGTTGTCATTAGATGGTGAACGGTGGAGGTTTCATTGATTTTATACTTTAGTGTAATTGATCATTGTTTATTCATACAATTAATACATTTCTATTTTGTTATAATTGATTAGTACAATTTCTCAGATGCTATATCTCTGTGGCTCTGTATGTGGCATGTTTCTCTATGCCTCTCTTTTTGGTATAGTATCTTTCCTACTAATAACCTGGGGATCTGCTGAACTGGGGTACCAGTGAGCTGGGGAGCTGCTAAACTGATGAATTTGGGATCTGCTGAGCCCAGGGTATTACTGAGCTGGGGTTCTAAGGGGCCCCTTTAAAAACAATAGCCAAATCAACACACACAGGGCATTTGCCAAGCTTCATTAGGGCTGGATTCACACATGTGCAGTGCGAATTCCAGCTCCGTTTTCTCTGCGAAGAGAAAAAAGCAGCTGTGCAGATATTCCTCTCCGTTGTATCTGCGGATCAGCTGAGCAGGGAGGGGGGGGGGGTGGAGGTGTAGTGAGGAGGGGGAGAGAATTCTTGCTCACAAACGGAACGCATCTGCGAATGCAGATGCGTTCCCATAGAAGATTATGTGCCTGCAATTCGCACCGCAATGCCCAGAAAACGCACACTTTTTTTTGTTGGGCAACGCAAAGCACAAGTGAACCAGCCTCATTCAAATGAACCGATTTTAAAATGTCCTGCGGATTGGATGCGGTGTAAGTCGCATCTAATTCGCATAGGTGTGAACCCAGCCTTTCACACTGGGGCGGTGGGTGCGTCGGTGGTAAAGCGCCGCTATTTTTAGCGGTGCTTTACCGTCAATTTCGCACCGCTATTCGCCTGCTAGCGGGGCACTTTTACCCCCCGCTGGCGACCGAGAAAGGTTAAAAACCAGCCGCGAAAGGGTTAAAACCACTGCAAAGCTTCAAAAACACATAGAAACAAAGTGATGGCAGAAAAAGACCTAGCAGTCCTTCTAGTCTGCCCATTTTTTTGTTTTTGTTTGTTTTTATTGTTTTGTTTTTTTTTTGTTAACTTTGTTGTCTGACTATAGATCTATGTTTAGTGAAAAAGTGGAAGCAAATGTAAATGAACTCTTTTTAGTTTAACCTTCTCCTGACTCCAAACTCTTAACTTTGCACAATTTTCAGGAAAGCCAACACTTACCGTAATTTTGTTTATTGCTTTACCCTAGAGAATTACTTTTTTTTTCCCCGGGATTCATCGTATTTATCTGCTCAGTGTTTCTGGAGTGTGGCCACTTCTGTATCATCAAGAGTTTGGGCTAAAGTCTTCTTAGAAAAGAAAAGTAGATGAGACCAATTGCTCTTGGAAAAAAAAAAAAAAACTATGGCAAGTCGGCTTTTCAAAAGGGAACATCTGTGTTATCATTAGGAGGTGAAGCTCTGATGATTGCATGGCCACTTGTTTTGAAATCTCAACCACCTTCCCTTCCATAGGCAATTTGTCTTCCTCCGAATCATTAGCGGGATAACTGACAAGATCTGTCAGTTGTTACTCTACTTTAAACAGACTTCTGCTGCACCTTCTTCCTCCACCTGCTAATGAGAATGGAAGGATCCTTTCAAAAGCTTCGCCTCGGTGCAAATTCTCGCTCCCCGCTCACAGGTTGGTCGGTGTGACACTATATCATCCCCGTCATCAAGTTTTTTTTTTTGGATGAGGACTCTGCCAAAGCTTTGTTCCAGCCACAGCTGGTGCCTGTGAGAGCTAACACTCTATAATTGTCTTCTGTCTTCCTACACATCTAATAAGAACACTTTGTTGGCCCACCAAAAGAAAAAAAAGAAAATGGCGTATAGAAAGGACAGTTCTAACGATGTTCGTAAATGTTCCCACGCCCGAACAAAATCTGAGGAATGTAATATGTATGTCTTTTTATTTTGCGGCCTGTTATTACTCTACTGAAGCAAACCTAATGCCAGATGAGAGTTCTCTTGTATGGAAGTCGGCTGGGTGTTGGAAAGTACATATTGCTCACTGCTGTGCCAACTGTTAATGAGAAATGTCCGTTTTGTAGACAGAAAAAAAGCACTACTTTCCAGGTCAGTGATATACTTTTAAAAGGATTTTAGCAAACAATATTGCGGAGTCTTACCTGCATATGCTCATTAGATACTGATATAAAACATGCTACTGACTCCATAACAGATCTGAAGGTACTTTCTATTACCAATATTCGTGCAAGCTTCCTGGATGGTGGTGCTGGCCCCTTCTCTCGCTGTTGTGCTTTATTATTTGCATAGGTGTACACAGCCTTTGGCATTAGCATAGGCTTGTGCACAGGGTGCGCTGGATGTGCCTGGGCACACCCTAATTACCCTGTGCGGCGCCCATTCCCCCTGCTTCCTGGATGGTGGTGCTGGCCCCTTCTCTCACTGTTTTGCTTTACTATTTGCACATTACCATAGGTGTACACAGCATTAGCATAGGTTTGTGCACAGGGTGCTCCGGATGTGCCTGGACACACCCTAATCACCCTGTGTGGTGCCCATTCGCCCTGCTTCCTGGATGGTGGTGCTGGCCCCTTCTCCCGCTGTTGTGCTTTACTATTTGAACATTACCATAGGTGTGCGCAGCCTTTGGCATTAGCATAGGCTTGCGCACAGGGTGCGCCGGATGTGCCTGGGCACACCCTAATCACCCTGTGCAGTGCCCATTCCCCCTGCTTCCTAGATGGTGGTGCTGGCCCCTTCTCTCCCTGTTGTATTTTACTATTTGCACATTATCATAGGTGTGCGCAGCCTTTGGCATTAGCATAGTTATGTGCACAGGGTGCGCCAGATGTGCCTGGGCACACCCTAATCACCCTGTGCGGTGCCCATTCCCCCTGCTTCCTGGAGCCCCCGTTTCCCCCCTGCAGAGCTGGCTGCTTCACTTCTCTCCCATAATGACTAAGCGCGTGTGAAGTGTGCGAAACGCATATACCCAGCATTCTAAAGCCTGTCATTTTTGGGATATCCAAATAAAGAGGATTTTGATCCACAGTAGTGTGCGGCCATTTCTTCTAATTTTATTGTGTGCGGAGGCGAGCCGAGCACCTGCTGGATTATTAGGCTTCCTTATCTCACCTGGAGCGGCGGGTTTTCTTTTTTCCATTCTCTCCTCTCCCACCGGTGGCTGCGGGGGATGTTTCAGGATGGAGAACGGGAAAGGGGCAAGTAAAATATTTAATTTCTCCGCCCCTTCCTTTTCTGAATGAACACAGTGAGTGATCTGTACTGATCGTTCCTGCCTTCATTCCTAACGGAAGCATACTAAGATATGTTTACTATGCTTCAGTTTTGTGCATGAACTAAAGCTGCTCAGCACAGAACACTTCCCAGTAGTTCACCGTCCAGTGCAGCTGAGGCTGCAGAAAAAGGGACTGGGGAATCTCCGTTCTCAGTCCTTTTCTCTGTCTCAAAAGTGAGAGATCAGGAGTCTGTTTAGACCCTTGATATTTAAACAAAGCCCCCCAAGGAGGCTCCTAAAAAAAATTGTAAAAGAATAATAAAAAATGATATTATAAAAAATAATTCAAAAAATTAAATTGTAAAAAATAATAAAATTAAGAAACTACTGACACCATCCACTACCCTACTGACACCAATCTCTGCCCTACTGACACCGTCCACTGCCCTACTGACACCGCCGCTAGTTCTGTACCTATCAGGGGTACATGTCCCTACTCTACCCACTTGCAAAATTCCCGCCAAACCTGGGAGTCAGGGCCTTCAAAAAGGCTCTGCCTGACCCAAGATGGCTGCTAGAGTCCCATGGGGTGGCAGTATCCAATGGGATAGCTTCCCCAGTGACCAAGGAAACCATAGAGGAACACCCTTCCTCTTAATTTCCTCTCCAACTGCAGTGCCGCTGTGGAAAAGCGCCACCTGCAGTGGAGAAAGTAGACTTCACGTGCCTACAAACTAGTCAGAATTCATCCTGTATGGGTCTGATTTCCACACACAGTAGATTCTGATTGGTGGTTATGGGATCCCCATAACCACCAATCTCCATCCCCCAGAAGGACATTTAAGGTATCTTCTTTCGGTAAGGTGTCCTGGAAGAAAGGGATTCTCATTGATCAGCATGGTCATGTGTTTGCACTGACCAATAAGCATTTACTTTTGCAAGCATTATGTTGGACCCTCTCTCTGGGGTTGTGTATTGCGGTATACGGTGCAGTAGACACGTGCAATTCGTTTCAGTCCGAATGTAAATTCGGAAAAAAAATGTGGTTATTCAGAGACTGGGATGTATCCCAATCTCTTAATGAAATAGTAACAGATTTTTTTGAAATTCATTAAATTTTTGTTTGTGTATATTTGTTTTCTAGCTAAACTGTGTGAAGAATAGCTTTTTGATTAGGAACGGGCCGGGAAGCCGGCCGCCGTGTTCTTAACAACCGATGAGTCATCAGCTGTCAGCGGGCTTCCCGCTGAGAGCTGAAAAGTAAACAAAAGAATGCAGAACAAATTCAGAAAAAAATGGCGTGGGGTCCCCCCCAATCCATTCCAGGCCCTTCAGGTATGGATTTTAAAGGGATTCCCATGCCTAAATAAAAAAAACAGTGTGGCGTCATCCCAAGATCAATACCAAACCCTTACCTGAGCATGCAGCCCGACAGGCCAGGAAAGGGAGGGGGGAGAGCGAGACCCCCCCCCCTCCTGAACCCTACTAGGCCACATGCCCTCAACATGAGTGGTTGCTTTGGGGCAGGGGGGCTCTGCCCCACCACCCCAATGCACCTTGTTTATGGGGACAAGGGCCTCTTCTCCACAACCCTGGACTGTGATTGTGGGGGTCTGTGGGCAGGGGGTTTATCGGAATCTGAAAACACCCTTTAACAAGGGGGTCCCCAGATCCCGCCCACCCCTGATGTAATTGAGTATGGAGTACATGGGGACTGATCCACTGGCAGCAAAGGGCATCATGGCCACTATGTGCAGCAGGACCCAGATGGCTAAGATATTTGAAGTTAGTTTGTCTTTTTATTTTCCGTGAATAGGTGAACCTACCCCTTAAAACATTAACATGTGCTATTTAGGGGTTGTTGCCACAATGCACAAGTCTGAATGGGCCCTCAGTTTTCTTTTTTAGGCATGGTGTCAGAAGAAGGCGTTCAAGGGCTTGCGCCTATACAACTATAACCAACACGCCAACCAAAAAAGTATCTTCAACATTTTTTCTTACCTACTGCTATCTCCAGCTAACGAGCTACAACGCTTTACTACTAAATACAGAAAGCAAGCATTCATATCGGGTGTGAAAATTTAATTAGTGTAGAATCAAAAAATAGCCAGTCAAAAATGTTCAATGGAAAACAACTGAACACAAAAACGTGTGACCAAAAAAAAGAAATTCCAGCTCAAAAAATTGATTTTTCTGTATCAACGTTGGACTTGTTGCCAAGATCCCTTTATCATCTCTCAGATTGTTCCACAATTGGCGCCAAACTTCTCCAGGGTTCAACTCACAGGATCAAAAGTTGCCAAACCAAAAAAAAAAAAAAAAAAAAAAAGGAAATCTCTAGGATGAAAGAGCTCTAATTGTACTAGTGCTTCACATTTTGTGATCCAAGACAAATGGCCCTCCATTTCAGAATTAGTAGACTCGACGGGTCCGTTTAATCTGCCTTTTTGGAGTGCGGTACAAATACACCATTTTCTTCAGACCATTCCAAACCCTAAATCTTACGCTAGACCTTTGACTACATTTGAAGAAATTTGCGTAGACACAGAACCATTACCACAGGTCCTATCTAAGATGTATACCTTGTTAAACACACCCCCACAACTGCCTAACTTGCCATGCATTACTAAATGGGAAACCGACCTTCAACGCTCTTTTACGACAGTACAGAAGCAGAACATGATTGCTCTCTCCCTTAAATCCTCAATATGTACTAAACTGCAGGAATCAAACTATAAGATCCTGACTAGGTGGTATTTAACACCCAGTCGCCTGCACTTGATGTTTCCCAATACGTCAAATATTTGCTGGAGGTGTCGCAAAGAGGTGGGAACGATACTTCACATGTTCTGGTCCTGTTCTAAATTGACAGATTTCTGGTCCAAGGTCCGCTCTATCTCCCAAAAGTTCACGGACTTTCAGATTCCAAATGATCCAGCATTTTTCCTACTCCATATATCCTCCATACCACTTAAAACATATAAAAAGTCCATTCTACGTCACTTAATAAATGCAGCCAAAGCCTGCATCCCCATGCTCTGGAAACAGCAATCCCCACCGACCACCTCAATGTGGCTACAGAAAGTAGAAGACATTAACACGATGGAAGACTTCATATTGACAGCTCAAAACAGACAAGCAAGTTATACAAAAACTTGGACATTGTGGAATATGTTTAAATATTCTGAGTAAGGGAAAGCACTTTTCGGTAATCCAGACCATTAAAGAATCACATAACATCTCCGACATAAAAGATCTATTTAAATATAGGTTTCCGCCGATACTCCCCCCCCCCCATCCCATTCCCCCAATATCCCTCAATACTTTCCCCTATTTCCTTCCACACCTCCCCTTCCCTACCCTCTCACTCCTATCTATTTTTTTTTTTCCTCCTTTTTATCTACTACTAACTTCTCTACTTTTCTGCCTTTCTTTTGGGTAGCTACCTTCTGATTAAAATAAATGAGTATCTAAGAAAGACTTGGAATTCAGCTAGAAAACCTACTTAGAAGACTCCTACATGTCTTCACGGGAAAATATACCTTTTAGTAGCAATCACATGTTAACGGATTGGATCTCCTAAGTCTTTCTATATATATGTTATCTTATGTAATGCTATACTGTCGGGAGGCTGTGACCCCCTTGAACTGTTATATACCGCTCTGGTATGTTCGGGGCTTTGCCCCTTCTTTCTTTTATAAAACATCAATAAAAATTATATTTGCAAAAAAAAAAAATCTCTAGGATGAGCACGCCCATGAGAGAAAAAGTGAGAGAAAGGGCTTCTAAGAACGTCTAATGGAACTAGTCCCCAACACAAAGAAGTCCAGATTTGTCACAAGCCAATTAACACCCATGAGATATAATCCATCACCTACGAAAAATAGATTTTTCTATATCTACGTTGTACTTGTTGCAAAGATTCCTTTATCATCTTTGAGTTTGTTCCACATTTTGGCGTCAAACTTCTCCGGGGCTCAACACCAGGATCGAAAGTAGCCAAACCAAAAAAAAAAAAAAAAGGAAATCTCTGGATGAGCACGACCATGAGAGAAAAAGTGAGAGAACGGGCTTCTAAGAACGTCTAATGGAACGAGTCCCCAAAACACAAAGAAGTCCAGATCTGTCACAAGCCAATTAACACCCATGAGATCTTATCCATCCCCTACGAAAAATTGATTTTTCTGTATCTACATTGGACTTGTTGTTGCAAAGATCCCTTAATCATCTCTCAGTTTGTTTCACATTTGGTGCCAAACTTCTCCAGGGCTTAACTCTAGGATCCAAAGTAGCCAAACCAAAAAAAAAAAGAGGAAATCTCTGGATGAGCGCGCCCATGAGAGAAAAAGTGAGACAAAGGGCTTCTAAGAAGGTCTAATGGAACGAGTCCCCAAAGAAGTCCAGATCTGTCACAAGCCAATTAACACCTACAGTATGAGATATAATCTATCCCCTACCAAAAATAGATTTTTCTGTATTTACGTTGGACTTGTTGTTGCAAAGATCCCTTTATCATCTCTCAGTTTGTTCCACATTTTGGTGCCAAACTTCTCCAGGGCTCAACTCCAGGATCGAAAGTAGCCAAACCAAAAAAAAAAAAAAAAAGAGGAAATCTCTGGATGAGCGCGCCAATGTGAGAAAAAGTGAGAGAAAGGGCTTCTAAGAACGTCTAATGGAACGAGTCCCCAACACAAAGAAGTCCAGATCTGTCACAAGCCAATTAACACCCATGATGTATATAATCCATCCCCTACGAAAATTTTAATGATTCATTCTCGCTGACGCCACGAAAAGGAGCCCTTTCAGCCCTCTTCCCCCGCGGCGAAAAAGAGTTTACTGGAACCGCGCGCTGTCCTTCTCAACCTTCATAAGTCAGGAAGAGCAGCCAAGTAAGTAAGACTAATTAAATTATTATTATTTTTTTTTTCTCCCTTCGTTGAGTGTGCTGTGGTGCAGTTGGTTTGCGAGTGTGTTTCAGAGTCGGGGCCTCGGGCTATTGTAAATGACTTCTCAGGTAGCTTTGAAGAGAAAGATGAAGGAATAATTCCCCAAGTAAAGAATCAAAAGGATGAGAAAGGCTTCTTCTCTTTCTGCCTGAAACAGACGACTTGTCCTGCTGTTTCTTGAAAGTGAGCTTTGGTGGGGGGCCCAAGTGAAGGGCAGGTAATGGAGAGCCGCAGTTTTGTGTCTTATTGCAACAAACAACTGGTGAGACACTGTATGCGTGTATTTGTATGTTTTGTATATAATGTATTATATGATTTATATAAAATATAATGTATGTACAATCAATTATTGTAATTTCCAAATGTATTTTTTATAATTCAATTTAAAAAAAATTGATAACATAAAAATTTGATTAAATGAAAATAATTTCATGTAAAAAAAAAAATTCACATAATCATATTTTTAATTAATATATTTATAAATATTACATACTTTAGCATCATCATGCACTGGAACCAGCGCTGCTGCTCCTGAGAATCATACAATGGCCAATGTTGGATGAGAGACTTGGTTGTGCCAAGCTACAGCAGTTGTGACAGGTCCTCTTTAACCTCTTGCCTGCCGGGCACTTACACCCCCTTCCTGCCCAGGCCATTTTTCAGCTTTCAGCGCTGTCGCATTTTGAATGGCAATTGCGCGTTCGTGCTACACTGTACCCAAACAAATTTTTTATCATTTTCTTCACACAAATAGAGCTTTATTTTGGTGGTATTTAATCACTGCTGGTTTTTTTTTTTATTTTTTACAAAAAAAAAAAGACCAAAAAGTTTGAAAAAAAAAAGTTTTTTACTCTTTCTCTGTCAGTAAATTTTGTAACTAAGTAATTTTTCACCTTCACTGATGGGCACTGATAGGCTGAACTGGTGGGCATTGATGAGGAGGCACTTATGGGCACTGATAGGTGGCACTGATATGTGGCACTGATGAGCTCTGTTAGGTGGTACTGATGGGCACTAATAGGCAGCACTGGTGGGCACTGATAGACGGCACTGGTGGGCACGGAGAGGCGGCACAGATAGGTGGTACAGATGGGCACTGATGGGCATTGATGGGTGGCACTGATGGGTGACACTGATGGGCATTGATCGACAGCAGTGATGGGCATTGATGGGCAGCACTGATAGGCGGCACTGATTGCCAGCACTGACTAGCATCGCTAATGGGCACTGATTGGTGGCACTTGTGGGCAGTGGTGGGCACTATATGCTGGCATTGGTGGGCACTGTTTTGTGACACTGTGTTTGTTTATTATAATCATGGCACTGATGATCAGTGCCTTGATTACATCCCTAGATGTCCCTCTGTGAGGAGATGCCACTGATCGTCTCTCCTCGCCTCACACTCTGTCAGTGTGAGGCGAGGAGAGCTGATTACCGGCGTCTCCTTGTTTATATGTGACCGGCTGTGATTGGACACAGCCGATCACATGGTTGAAGAGCCGCGGACACGGCTCTTTACAGAGATTGGGGTCATGCCGTGTCCTAGCAACACGGCGCGGCCACAATCACCACGCTGCGCTCCCCCACGGCCACGCAAGAGCGGCCGTTATGGGAGGCCGTCACATGACGGCCTCCCAAAACAAGGGCTGCACTGCCCCGCCATCATTTGACGATGGGCAGGCAGCAAGCAGTTAAAGAGATTCTCTTTTTTTAATGTAATTTCCTACAAAATATATATATTCCTCCATGTTTTGGAGGAAGAAAAATGCTGACTATGACCCTAAGAACACCATCCCTATAGTCACACATGGAGGTGGAAACATGAGGCTTTGGGGCTGTTTCTCTGCTAAAGGTACAGGCCGACTTTGCCACATTGAGGGGCCAATGGACGGGGCCATGTATTGTAAAATCTTGGAGGAGAACCTTCTTCCTTCAGCCAGAACACTGAAGATGGGCCGTGGATGGGTCTTCCAGCATGACTGACCCAAAACATACCACCAAGGCAACAAAGGAGCGGCTCAAGAAGAAGCATGTTAAGGTTATGGAGTGGCCTAGCCAGTCTCCAGATCTTAATCCTATAGAAAATTTATGGAGGGAGCTGAAACTTCGAGCTGCCAAGCAACAGCCAAGAAACCTTAAGGATTTAGAGAAGATCTGTAAAGAAGAGTGGACCAAAATCCCTCCTGAGATGTGTGCAAACCTGGTCACCAACTACAAGAAACGTCTGACCTCTGTGCTTGCCAACAAGGGTTTCTCCACGAAGTACTAAGTCATGTTTTGCTTGGGGATCAAATACTTATTTTACTCACTGAACTGCAACTCCATTTATAACATTTGTATCATGTTTTTTTTCTGGATTTTTGGTTGATATTCTGTCTCTATCATATAAAATACACCTATGATAACAATTATAGACCCTTCTTTTCTATGTAAGTGGGCAAACCTACACAATCTGCAGGGGGATACCATTGTAGATGGCCCTGATTTCCTTTCCTGGTGACAGGAAAGGTCTCTCTAATGGGCACCTAGATGGCCCTCATTTCCTTTCCCAGGAACAAGAAAGGTCTCTCTAATTGGCACCTTTATGGCCCTCACTTCCTGCCCCAGGGACATAAAAGGTCTCCCTAATGGGAACCAAAATGGTTCTCATTTCCTTTCTCAGGGACAGGAAAGGTCTCTCTAATAGGCACCTAGATGGCCTTCACTTCCTGTCCCAAGGAAAGGAAAGGTCTCTCTAATGGGCACCTAGATGGCCCTCATTTCCTTTCCCAAGGACAGGAAAGGTCTCTCTAGCGGGGCACCTAGATGGCCTTCACGTCCTGTCCCAGGGACAGGAAAGGTCTCTTTAATGGGCACCTAGATGGCCCTCGCTTCCTGTTCCAGGGACAGGAAAGGTCTCTCTAATGGAACCTAGATGGCCCTCACTACCTATCCCAGGGACAGGAAAGGTCTCTCTACTGGGCAGCTAGATGGCCCTCATTTCCTTTCCCAGGGACAGGAAAGGTCTCTCTACTGGGCACCTAGATGGCCCTAATTTCCTTTCCCAAGGACCGGAAAGGTCTCTCTAAAGCACACCTAGTTGGCCCTCACTTTGTCCCAGGGATCGGAAGGTCTCTCTAATGCAATGCACAGCTAGATGGCCCTCACTTCCTGTCCCAGGGACAGGAAAGGTGGGCTCTCTAATGTCACCTAGATGGCCCTGGGCTCTTAGGTATCAATTTAAAAATATCTAGTAAAAAAAAAATGTTTTTTTAAATTTAACAAAGACACAATGGTGCTCTTGCCACACCCGCCAAAGTTTGAGCCTTTACGAGAAAAGAAAACTTCTCTCCTTAACCTCAGTTAAACGCCGCGCATCTCGCTCCAGAAAGATGTCGACGAACCCAATTAAAATCCTCATCCAGAGAGAGCCACCTGTCCCGTACCTAATGACGTGTGATGAATGACGTGACCGCCTCCGAAGCCAAACCATTTTGGTCCTCATTTGCAGAATTTAATTACACCCCGTCGCCTTTCACATCGCCGTCATAAGGTGCGAGAGTGGAGTCTATATCTGGGCTCGGAATATTGCTGTCTGGAGATCTGTGATGTTAATTAGATGGGAAGAAACGGCTTCGCCGGCCCTGCTGGTGGGAGAAAATGAATCCACATCATTTGGATCGGATACAGAAGCAGCGGCTTTGGCAAGATGATTACCATCATCCCGTACAGTGCCAAGAAAACACATCGACTTGTATTGACGAGTTTGGGGCCGCAGCGGGCGCACAGCAAAGGGGAACTCCGGTTCAGAAAACTCTGGCCCTTCCACTCCCTTCCCTCCATCCCCACACAGATCTTCTTTTTTTTTCCTTAAAACCTCATACTGTCTTATTTTTTTTTTTTGCAGTCTTCAGGCCAGTCCTATGACATCCCAGGTGCAAGCAGTGTAGGTCACTTGTAGTACCAGCACAACCGAGCTCAGAGAGAAGGAGAAGCAGTACGAGAAACCAGTAAAGTATGTGGAAGTACAGGGAGCGAGAGAAGAGTGACAGAGCGATACCCTCATCAGTGTGCTACTTCTCCTTTCACTGTCCAGTCACAGGACATGGGTGGGGAAGGGGCTCTGTAAGTGAAAGTGAAACTGCAGCACAGAAAGATCAGGAGGTCTCCTCCCCTACCAAGCAGGGCTGTGCTGTGTGGCAGAGCAGTGAAAATCTCATGGCTGGATGGGCTAAAAACTGCCGGATGGGTGTATTTTATAGGTTTTTAGCTGTTGCCTGGCTCTGCAATGCCAGTGAAGAGCAGGACTGATCATGCAGAACAAATTTGCTGTTTTTTTTTCCTTTTGGTCCTTTTACTTACAGAGTAGCAGTACTAACTACCTGCTACTATACATTGTATAAACCTCCTGCTACTGATACATTGTATAAACCTTCTAAGTCCTGCTACAGATACATTGGATAAACCTCCTGCTACTGATACATTGTATGAATCTTCTGCTGCTGATACATTGTATAAACCTCCTGAGTCCTGCTACAGATACATTGTATAAACCTCCTGCTACTGATACATTGTATAAACCTCCGGATTAGGAATTGCTAGGTCTACAAAAGATCTGGGGCTAGAGCCCATAGCAGCGTAGTAAAGAAAGTCATACGCTTGGCCAGGTATATACAGTAATATACATGTGTGTGTATGTATATATCCCCAGAGAGCCTCCCCCTTGCATCAGGGTCCCCAGAGAGCCCCCCTTGCATCAGGGTCCCCAGAGAACCTCCCCCTTACATCCGGGTCCCCAGAGAGCCTCCCCCTTGCATCAGGGTCCCAAGAGAGCCCCCCACTTGCATCAGGGTTCCCAGAGAGCCCCCTTACATTAGGGTCCCCAGAGAGCCCCTCACTTACATCAGGGTACTCAGAGAACCTCCCCTATCCTTGGGGACCCCTGCAGAGACTTGGGGCTATGGGCCCCAGATTCGGGGCTATAGCCCCAAAAGCCACCCCCCTAGCAACGCCACTGCTCCTGCTACTGATACATTGTATAAACCACTTGCTACTGATATATTGTATAAACCTCCTGCTGCCAATACATTGTATAAACCTCCTGCTGCCGATACTTTGTATAAACCTCCTGCTGCCGATACATTGTATAAACCTGCTACTGATACATTGTATAAACCTCCTGCTACTATACATTGTATAAACCTCCCACTAGTATATATTGTATAAACCTCCTGCTGCTATATATTGTATAAACCTCCTGCTACTATATATTGTATAAACCTCCTTATGCTGATACATTGTATAAACCTCCCACTACTATACATTGTATAAACCTCCCACTACTACACATTGTATAAACCTCCTGCTGCTATGCATTGTATAAACCTCCTGCTGCTATACATTATATGGAATTGCGTACTTTCAAAGCCAAGAACTGGTCAGAACATGTTCTATGACATTGGGGAGTGTTGTGGTATCTCGGATGGTCGGTGGTCCTCCATTCCCTGGTCTGACACTGAAGTGAAGGTCCTATCATCTTACATTTGGGTTCCCGGAGATAATAACGCTCTTCTGTTTTTTTATAATAATGATAATCCTGATAATGAATATTCAGATGTTTGAAAGGCGGTGATAATTAGGATCATTTCATGAAATAAAAGCGGCTTCTGAAACTCCTTTCCATCGGCGTTCTGAATGATATCGCGGTTGCCGGTTATTGTGAAGACGACTCTTTTATTCCGGCCTTTTCTATGAATAGACATTTTCAGCTTTCATAAAAGTCAATGTGGAAATTCTTCTCCCACCGTCTGAGCGTATGTGATGAAGTGTAGACTGCCGAAAAATGTGTTTGTTAGAGTTTTAGTTTCATTCGTTTTTGTTTTTTTTGTGTGTTTTTTTTTTAGTTTTTCGGGTCATTTGTTATGAACGCAATTCGTACATTTGAAAATCCGAAAATGTGAAAATCCGAAAATTCGAAAGAACGAAAATCCGAAAATTCGAAATGATAACTAACTAACTAATAATAGCGAAATTCGAAAATCCGAAAACTCAAAAATTCGACAATTTGAAAAAATGAAACTAACTAATAATAACTTAACTATTACTAACTATTAAATTATAGGTATTGGAATCTCCTTTCAAATGTGGCTGTTAGTGAACATAACGAATACAAATTTATCCAAAGTTACGAATTATCTGAAATAACGAATGCCGTATCTAAACGAATGGAACGTAACAAATTAATAATAATAAATAATAATAATAAAAACTTTTTATTATTATTATTATAATTAATTATTAATTTGTTCTGTTCCAATTGTTTAGGTGCGGCATTCGTTATTTTCGGATAATTCGTAACTTTGGATAACTTCGTATTCGTTGCGTTCACTAACAGCCAAATTTAAAAGGAAATTCCAATACCTATAATTTATTAGATAGTTATTAGTTATTTACCTATCATTTTGAATCTTCGGATTTTTGTTCTTTTGAATTTTTCGGATTTTCAAATTTACGAATTGCGATCATAACGAATGACCCGAAAAACTAAACGAAAATACAAAAATTTGAAATGATTACTAACTACAGTAACTAATAATAACTAACTATTAAATTATAGGTATCGGAATTTCCTTTCAAATTTGGCTCTTAGTGAACGTAACAAGTACGAATTTATCCAAGGTTACAAATTATCCGAAATAATGAATGCCGCATCTAAACAATTGGAACCAAACAAATTAATAATTAATAATAATAATAATAATAATAATAATAAAACATTTTTATTATTATTTATTATTATTAATTTGTTACATTTCATTCGTTTAGATACAGCATTCATTATTTCAGATGATTCGTAACTTTGGATAAATTTGTATTCGTTACGTTCACTAACAGCCAAATTTGAAAGGAAGTTCCAATACCTATAATTTAATAGTTAGTAATAGTTAAGTTATTATTAGTTAGTTTCATTTTTTCAGATTTTCACATTTTTGAGTTTTCGGATTTTCAAATTACGAATTTTCGAATTTCCAAATTTCCGAAAATAATATAGCTGTCGTCCAAAATTTTAATTTGTAATAGAATAGAATAGAACTAAAACAGAAAGAATATGTTGATCCTGCTGGAGCAATTTGGATCACGCTTTGGTGTTTTGTTTTGTTTTTTGCCTTCCTCGGGATCAACAGTGGTTATAGGATTGAGTATATAGAATTGTATTATTTTTTTTTCTTTTATTGGTTAAACTGGATGGACTTGTGTCTTTTTTAAACTAGACTAACTATGTAACTGTGTGATATTGCCGTCTTCAAAAATTTGAAGTTCGGATTTTGAATAGAATACAACCAGCTATACTTCACAATGGATTCGGATCGATTGGATATTTTCAATCCAAATTCAATTTGAATACTTTGTGCCCAAAGGAGGAAAATTCTAATCCAATCAAAAACGGATAAACAAAACGAAACGAAAATAAATAAAATAAAATTAGTCCTGGATGCAACAAAACAAAATGAGTAACTTAACATTTTCCGTAATGCACATGACTGGATAAAATTTGTGACTGTTTATGTCAGGGGTCTCCAAACTTTCCAAAAAAGGGACCAGTTTACTGTCCTTCTGACTGTGGCCACTGGGAGTAGAAAAGGTCCCAACATCATCGGGAAAAATCAATGCCCCATCTTTGGTGTCAGGGGGAGGAATAGTGCCACAAAGTTGGTGTCATTGGGAGGATTCATGCCCCATCATTGGTGTCAATGGGCCCAATTGTTGGTGCCATTGGGAGGAATTGTGCCTCATTATTGGCGTCATTGGGTTCAAATGTTGGTATCCCTGGGAGGAATTGTACCCCTTTATTGCTGTCATTGGGAGGAATTTTGCCCCCTCACTGGTGTTAGTGGAGGTGAAAATGATGCCCCATTGTTGGTTCCAGTAGATGAAATGGTGCCCAAAGGGCCAGACAACAGCACGCAAAGGGCCGCATCTGGCCCCCGCAGTTTGGAGACCACCGGTTTATGTGCTCAGTTACTGATGTTGGAGGAGAAGACCTGACTCCTTGTTGGCCTTCCAATTCATCCCAATGGTGGTCAGTAGGGGTGAGGTCAGAGCTGTTTGTAGGCCAATTGAGTTCCTCCACACCAAGCTGGTCACATCATGTCTTCATAAAGCTGGCTTTGTATATAGGGGCAGGATCAACGATGGAACAGAGGTTCTTCTCCACACTATTATATTATACCCTCTGTCAAGTTTTTATTGGTGTCTATGTTCCCATTGGGGAGATTCAACCCTTTATTTGTACTGAAAACCACAGTCAAGGAAAAAGATAGTGTGGGGAAAATACCAAATTGTGAAGGTTGTCCCCAGTACAAGAGGGGTGCTAAATTCTCCCAATGGGGGGGGGGGGGCACTTGTTTAGGAGATAACTGTCTAAGGCATGGTTTCTCAACCAGGGTTCCATGAAACCCTAGGGTTCCTCCAGAGGTTGCTGGGGGTTCCTTGAGCAATTGGTGCCTCTCAGATAAGTTCCCACTGACACCATTGACTTTTTTTAACTATCTGTAAGGGGGTAATTCTTCCCAATGACCACAAGTGTAAGGAACATTCTTCCCAATGACCACAAGTGTAAGGAACATTCTTCCCAATGACCACAAGTGTAAGGAACATTATTCCCAATGACCACAAGTGTAAGGAACATTCTTCCCAATGACCACAAGTGTAAGGAACATTCTTCTCAATGACCACAAGTGTAAGGAACATTCTTCTCACTGACCACAAGTGTGAGGAACATTCTTCCCAATGACCACAAGTGTAAGGAACATTCTTCTCAATGACCACAAGTGTAAGGAACATTCTTCTCACTGACCACAATTGTGAGGAACATTCTTCCCACTGACCACCAATGTAAGGAACATTCTTCCCACTGACCACCAATGTAAGGAACATTCTTCCCACTGATCACCAATGTAAGGAACATTCGTCTCACTGATCACCAATGTAAGGAGCATTCTTCTCACTGATCACCAATGTAAGGGACATTCTTCCCACTGACCATCACACTAATGTATCATGAGTTGTAGATGAAGTAACATTTAGCAGGGGTTCCCTGAGAACAGAAAGTTATTTTAAGGGTTCCTCTGTGTTGAGAATGTTGATAAAGACTATTCTAGGGGCTCATTAACACTGATGGCAGTGCCTACCGCCCTCTGAAAAAGTGATCAGCGGTGGCTTGCTTTTCGAAGGGCGCTATAGCAGCAGCCAACAGGCATTCAGGAGGCGATCTCACCACCTCCTGAATGTTTTTTTTTTTTTTTTTTAAATCCCAAGTGGGATTTTGTGTTAAATAAATCCCACCACAACCATGAGCCAAGTGTTTGGCTCACAGTGCAGCACAGCAAGCTCCCATTGACATTCAACAGGCGGTCCTGCAGGCGCGCTGAGTTAAAATTGCAGAGGCCATGGAGCAAAGAATCACAATTAAGCATGCGTACCGCCCTTCCCCGCTGTAATGGTAGAATTTAGGTGGCTGGCGGCGCGGATAAATCACGGCTCAGCTAGTTAATTGCGCTTTATATATAAAGGAAAAATATGTGATTATACTGCAATTGAATAATACAGTCACTTATGAGAATATGAGATAGAAGTGTCTTGCAATTGGATAGGGTGCCAAGCAAAGTGTGAAAAATAAAAAATAAATAAATAAATGAATAAAGAAACAAAGGGAAAAATAAAAATATATAAATAATAATAAAAAATAAATAAATAAAAAATTATAATAAATAAATATATATATATATATACACAGTGAATATGTTCCTAAAAATTTAGAGAAAAAATAAATAAATTTTAACTTACCAGAAATGGCTGTTGCTAGGCAGATCGTCCTAATCTGCCACTTCCTACACCACGGCGATCTTCAGTCTTCTCCTCCTTGCGTTGTCTTCTGGGGAATGGGGCGCGCTGTGTTTTGGGAACTGTGTGTGTCCCACAACACAGCACACCCCATTCACAAAGCGCTGCGCGACTCACGCATGCGCAGTAGGAAACAGGCAGCGAAGCTGCAAGGCTCCACTGCCTGTTTCCCTTAGTTTGATTGGCGGCGCCAGGACCTGAGAGCCGAGGGACGGGTCGGCCTCAGGCGGCCGACATCGTGGGCACCCTGGACAGGTAAGTGTGCTTATTAAAAGTCAGCAGCTACAGTGTTTGTAGCTGCTGACTTTTAATTTTTTTTTTTCAGCTGGCCCACCACTTTAAGTTCATATTTTCCTCATTAATGTACACACAGCACCCCATATTGTACACACAGCACCCCATATTGTACACACAGCACCCCATATTGTACACACAGCACCCCATATTGTACACACAGCACCCCATATTGTACACACAGCTCCCCATATTGTACACACAGACCCCCATATTGTACACACAGCACCCCATATTGTACACACAACACCTCATATTGTACACACAGCACCCCATATTGTACACACAGCACCTCATATTGTACACACAGCACCCCATATTGTACACACAGCACCCCATATTGTACACAGCACCCCATATTGTACACACAGCCCCCCATATTGTACACACAGCACCCCATATTGTACACACAGCACCTCATATTGTACACACAGCACCCCATATTGTACACACAGCACCCCATATTGTACACAGCACCCCATATTGTACACACCGCCCCCCATATTGTACACACAGCCCCCCATATTGTACACACAGCACCCCATATTGTACACACAACACCTCATATTGTACACACAGCACCCCATATTGTACACACAGCACCCCATATTGTACACACAACACCTCATATTGTACACACAGCTCCCCATATTGTACACACAGCCCCCCATATTGTACACACAGCACCCCATATTGTACACACAACACCTCATATTGTACACACAGCACCCCATATTGTACACACAGCACCTCATATTGTACACACAGCCCCCATATTGTACACACAGCCCCCCATATTGTACACACAGCCCCCCATATTGTACACACAGCACCCCATATTGTACACACAGCACCCCATATTGTACACACAGCCCCCCATATTGTACACACAGCACCCCATATTTTACACACAGCACCCCATATTGTACACACAGCACCTCATATTGTACACACAGCACCCCATATTGTACACACAGCACCCCATATTTTACACACAGCACCCCATATTGTACACACAGCACCCCATATTGTACACACAGCACCCCATATTGTACACACAGCACCCCATATTGTACACACAGCACCCCATATTGTACACACAGCACCCCATATTGTACACACAGCCCCCATATTGTACACACAGCACCTCATATTGTACACACAGCACCCCATATTGTACACACAGCACCTCATATTGTACACACAGCACCCCATATTGTACACACAGCACCCCATATTGTACACACAGCACCTCATATTGTACACACAGCACCCCATATTGTACACACAGCACCCCATATTGTACACACAGCCCCCATATTGTACACACAGCACCTCATATTGTACACACAGCACCCCATATTGTACACACAGCACCCCATATTGTACACACAGCACCCCATATTGTACACACAGCCCCCCATATTATACACACAGCACCTCATATTGTACACACAGCACCTCATATTGTACACACAGCACCCCATATTGTACGCACATCACCTCATATTGTACACACAGCACCCCATATTGTACACACAGCACCCCATATTATACACACAGCACCCCATATTGTACACACAGCACCTCATATTGTACACACAGCACCCCATATTGACAGAAAAACACAGAATTGTTGACATTTTTGCAGATTTATTAAAAAAGAAAAACTGAAATATCACATGGTCCTAAGTATTCAGACCCTTTGCTGTGACACTCATATATATAACTCAGGTGCTGTCCATTTCTTCTGATCATCCTTGAGATGGTTCTACACCTTCATTTGAGTCCAGCTGTGTTTGATTATACTGATTGGACTTGATTAGGAAAGCCACACACCTGTCTATATAAGACCTTACAGCTCACAGTGCATGTCAGAGCAAATGAGAATCATGAGGTCAAAGGAACTGCCTGAAGAGCTCAGAGACAGAATTGTGGCAAGGCACAGATCTGGCCAAGGTTACAAAAAATGTCTGCTGCACTTAAGGTTCCTAAGAGCACAGTGGCCTCCATAATCCTTAAATGGAAGACGTTTGGGACGACCAGAACCCTTCCTAGAGCTGGCCGTCCGGCCAAACTGAGCTATCGGGGGAGAAGAGCCTTGGTGAGAGAGGTAAAGAAGAACCCAAAGATCACTGTGGCTGAGCTCCAGAGATGCAGTCGGGAGATGGGAGAAAGTTGTAGAAAGTCAACCATCACTGCAGCCCTCCACAAGTCAGGGCTTTATGGCAGAGTGGCCCTCTCCTCAGTACAAGACACATGAAAGCCCGCATGGAGTTTGCTAAAAAACACCTGAAAGACTCCAAGATGGTGAGAAATAAGATTCTCTGGTCTGATGAGACCAAGATAGAACTTTTTGGCCTTAATTCTAAGCGGTATGTGTGGAGAAAACCAGGCACTGCTCATCACCTGTCCAATACAGTCCCAACAGTGAAGCATGGTGGTGGCAGCATCATGCTGTGGAGGTGTTTTTCAGCTGCAGGGACAGGACGACTGGTTGCAATCGAGGGAAAGATGAATGCGGCCAAGTACAGGGATATCCTGGACGAAAACCTTCTCCAGAGTGCTCAGGACCTCAGAGCGGGCCGAAGGTTTACCTACCAACAAGACAATGACCCTAAGCACACAGCTAAAATAATGAAGGAGTGGCTTCACAACAACTCTGTGACTGTTCTTGAATGGCCCAGCCAGAGCCCTGACTTAAACCCAATTGAGCATCTCTGGAGAGACCTAAAAATGGCCGTCCACCAACGTTTACCATCCAACCTGACAGAACTGGAGAGGATCTGCAAGGAGGAATGGCAGAGGATCCCCAAATCCAGGTGTGAAAAACTTGTTGCATCTTTCCCAAAAAGACTCATCAAAAGGGGCTTCTACTAAATACTGAGCAAAGGGTCTGAATACTTAGGACCATGTGATATTTCAGTTTTTCTTTTTTAATAAATCTGCAAAAAATGTCAACAATTCTGTGTTTTTCTGTCAATATGGGGTGCTGTGTGTACAATATGGGGGGCTGTGTGTACAATATGGGGTGCTGTGTGTACAATATGGGGTGATGTGTGTACAATATGAGGTGCTGTGTGTACAATATGGGGTGCTGTGTGTACAATATGGGGTGCTGTGTGTACAATATGGGGTGCTGTGTGTACAATATGGGGTGTTGTGTGTACAATATGGGGTGCTGTGTGTACAATATGGGGTGCTGTGTGTACAATATGGGGGGCTGTGTGTACAATATGGGGTACTGTGTGTACAATGTGGGGTGCTGTGTGTACAATATGGGGTGCTGTGTGTACAATATGGGGTGCTGTGTGTACAATATGGGGTGCTGTGTGTATAATATGGGGTGCTGTGTGTACAATATGGGGGGCTGTGTGTACAATATGGGGTGCTGTGTGTATAATATGGGGTGCTGTGTGTACAATATGGGGTGCTGTGTGTACAATATGGGGTGCTGTGTGTACAATATGGGGTGATGTGTGTACAATATGGGGTGCTGTGTGTATAATATGGGGTGCTGTGTGTACAATATGAGGGGCTGTGTGTACAATATGGGGTGCTGTGTGTACAATATGGGGTGCTGTGTGTACAATATGGGGTGTTGTGTGTACAATATGGGGTGCTGTGTGTACAATATGGGGTGCTGTGTGTACAATATGAGGTGCTGTGTGTACAATATGGGGTGCTGTGTGTACAATATGGGGTGCTGTGTGTACAATATGGGGTGCTGTGTGTACAATATGGGGTGCTGTGTGTACAATATGGGGTGCTGTGTACAATATGAGGTGCTGTGTGTACAATATGGGGTGCTGTGTGTACAATATGGGGTGCTGTGTGTACAATATGGGGTGTTGTGTGTACATTAATGAGGGAAAAAATGAACTTAAATGATTTTAGCAAATGGCTGCAATATAACAAAGAGTGAAAAATTTAAGGGGGTCTGAATACTTTCCATCCCCACTGAATGTATATAGATAGATAACCTCCAGCCTCCCCTTCAGTCTTGCACAGTTGTTCCGGCTCCTCTACTGGACTGAAATGGCTTCCTCTGATTTCACTGCAGCAAGTCAGATAGAACCCTCCTGGCTGGAGGACTTCCACCATCATTAAGCTCTTTACTCCCCAGCCTGATTATCCTGGGCCCCGTCCCCTTTCATTCATTGGATTTCAGTTCATTCAATCATGGAGGCTCAGCATCACATATGGGCATTATCTAGGGCAATGTGCATGCAAATCCAACCTGCCTAGGACCTGCCTAGGAAAGCCGACTCCTCCAGACCAACATTAACCCATCAAAGCATTTTGAAATTTGCATAACTCCTCCCAGGAGCCAGCCCACTGCTTGTACCCAGACTGAGGGTTCTTGGGAGGAGTACTGAGGCACAGGGCTGCTGTTAGAAACCATGGGGCCCCATATCGACAACCTGACATGGGGCCCCATACAGACAACCTAACACGGGGCCCCATACAGACAACCTGACACAGGAAAGGAAGAGGCTGATAAATATGACATATTTACCCGACCCTTCCCCCACTCTCAAACTTGAAGGATTCTATTGTGGGCACATAGGGGGGCTTGGGCAGCAGGGGGAAACATATGGTGCACTGCTGGAGAAGAGGCTGGCTCTTCAGTAGTCCCAGCCAGAGCCATGGATAAGGGAATACCACCAGTCCTCCTGTAAGGGGCCCAGGCAGAAGGGTGAATTGGATGTGGGTAGGGAGGGTGATCAGTGTGGGGGGGGGGGGCAATTACTGGAAATTATCCTTTGGATGGCTCTCTGCAGCAGGGAGCCAACTGGAGGGAGAGGAGAAGAAGCCAGCTGTCAGCTGCTGCAGAGGGAGCCATACAGGGGATTGGTTCCAGTAATTGCCCCTCCGATCACCCTCCTGATTCACCCTGCAGCCTGGGCCCCCCTGCTGGCCCGGGCCCCTTACAGGAGGACGTGAGGTACCCCCTCATCTATGGCCCTGCTGAGGCAAGGTGATGTCATGTTTTCAAGAAACTATGTACAGCATCCTACCAGCCAGTGTCGGAACTACCAGGGTTGCAAAGCTTGCACTTGCAACAGGGCCCTGGCTGTCCACCACCTTGGGTTGGCCCCAAGATGCCAGCAAGGGGGCCAACTGCACAACCTGTGAAAGGGTCCTGTTGTTAAGAGCCCCGCGATGGGCCCTGGGCTCAGAGGGAAGGGCCCTGGGACCAATAGAAAGGCCTCGTGGTCAGGAGGACCCTTCATGATTTCTTGCACTGGGGACCCTGAAGGTTCTAGTTACGCCTATGCTACCATCCTCTCCCACCAGCCATGATATGCCTGATTTGTGTAGAGAAGCACAGAGACCCAATGATGACATCACTAAAAAAGGGTATGTGGAAAGGTTGGCAAGAAGGGAAGAGAGGAGCCAGGGAAGCCTCTCCTAAAAAAGTGGAAGGGTACAAATGCTCCCTAATATTAAATACGAATAGGGTAGGCTGGAGCTTGTAGTCCCTGACGGTGACTTTGTCCAGCTTTGTAATCTTAGAGATAACGTTTGAGGATCTGATTTCCGCAGTGGAAGTCTCCCACACCCAAACAACACCATTGAGTCTGTAAACAGCAGATTATCGCTTTACGTGATCCTCAGACTCCAATTTAATTGACATCCTCGAACTTGGCACTAGCATGGGATATGATGACTTCTATATAATACAATGTTATTTCTTAAGAAGGTTGAGATCCTTACTAGCCAGACTGTCCACAAAGGCCTTTCCGAGGACGGAGCCCATCCAGGACCAGCTCATCGAATGTGTCTTGGCTGCCTTTTCCATTAATCTGATTCCCTGTGAAGTTCTCAGCGTCTCAGAGACCAATCTAATAAACTGTTCCCAGACATCTATGGTGCTTCAGTGTCTTTATTAAGAAGTATTGATTGAGTGTTGGGTGTCTCGTACCTCCGGAATGCTATCCAGGCGAAGATCTGGACTAAGTTCAAAACCGCTTCTACTGTTTAGCTTACAGATCCTCCGACGTGACCAGCTCCATAAGACCAGAACGCACCCAAGTTTCTCTCTCCCAGTATGAATTACATCTCCAGACTTGCTGAACCACATTAATGAAAGGCAGAAAGAATTTCATGACTACTGAGAAACATAAGCGTACATCTCACTGTGGTACCTTTAACCTTCACCAGTTGAACTGAATGGACCAATGTCTTTATTCAACCTTACCAACTATACAACTTCGTTAGCTCATCCTATGTGACCTTTACTTTGTTGGAAGGGCAAAGCCACAGCTTTAATAGAACACTTCTTGAAGAAACATAAATCCATTATAAAAGTTCACTCTTTGACCATTTTAAGGTCTCTCGATCTCTCACACCCCTTATGACCCTTGCTGAACTTCACTCTTTATTTCCTTAGCTTGGGCAACCATACTATCCTTCAAAGGTGTTCCCTTTATATAAGGTAAAGTAAAAACCGCCAACAAAGCTATGAAGTTTGAACTTGGGAGAGGGATGGAACTTGACTGATGGATGGTCGTCTCCAAAGAGGTCACCCTTTGCCCATTTGAAGGCCCCTCAATCTCCCACAGCCCCCTTGACCTTTTCCAAATTTGACCCTTTACTTCCTTAGCTTGGGCCACCAAACTATCCTTCAAAGGCTTCCCCTTTAAACCTGGTAAGGTCAAAACTGCCAACAAAGCAATGAAAAAGCTTGAATTCAGGAGGGGGATGGAACTTGACTGATGGTGGGTCATCTCTAAAGAAGTCCCCTTTTGCCCGCTTAAAGGTCTCTCAATCTGACCTTTTTTATTTCTGTAGCTTGGGCAACCCAAGTATCTTTCATAGACTTCAAACCTGGCACCATTAAAAACAATGACTAACTTGTGTCCGTGCTTCGACATGAGTTAAAATGCATACGCATGAATGTACCCTGTTTGTTGAGAAAAGGGGCTCATTCACATATACACATGCACACATCTTCATGTTTGGAATGCCGTTTACACTTATGAGATTTAGCGTACACCAACACAAAGGTTGGCCATTGTGTAAATGGTGCTAATTTCGATCTGTTTGATGCATTTGTGGCCCATTCATTAAGGCAGCCCATTTATTAAGGCAGTACATTCATGAGGCAGTCCATTCATTGGGACAGCCCATTCATTAAGACAGCCCATTCATTAAGGCAGTCCATTTATTAGGACATCCCATTCATTAAGGTAGTCCATTCATTAAGGCAGTCCATTCATTAAGGCAGTTTATTCATTAGGATACCCATTCATTAAGACAGCCCGTAAAGAAAATTCTGTATATAATTGTGTTCTATTTTGTATGTATTGCACACTGCCCTCACTGTGCACACGGCACTGATAATGTTTTCATTACATGTTTGCATTCTTTCGAGTCCTGACTAGAATTAGTCTGCCTATGTTACGCCCACTGTTACCATACAAGTACAATTGTAATATTAATGTGATACCTACGTAATCATGTGTATAAAAACCTTCAATTGCTTCATAATAAAGCAGAACAGTTATTTGGAAAGATGCTGAGAGTATCTTTTGTGTCTGTTTCCTACTGCAGTAGTTATTATTAATTTAGAACCACTAATCAATATGAGGATCGGAGTTGCCTATCTATAAAATGTCCAGGTCAAGCCCATTCATTGAGGCAGTCCATTCATTAGGATAGCCCATTCATTAAGGCAGTCCACTCATTAAGGCAGTCCATTCATTAGGACAGCCCATTCAGTAAGACAGCCCATTCAGTAAGACAGCCCATTCATTAAGGCAGTCCATTCATTAAGACAGCCCATTCATTAGGGCAGTCCACTCATTAAGGCAGTCCATTCATTAGGACAGCCCATTCAGTAAGACAGCCCATTCAGTAAGACAGCCCATTCATTAAGGCAGTCCATTCATTAAGACAGCCCATTCATTAGGGCAGTCCACTCATTAAGGCAGTCCATTTATTAGGACAGCCCATTCAGTAAGACAGCCCATTCAGTAAGACAGCCCATTCATTAAGGCAGTCCATTCATTAAGACATCCCATTCATTAAGGCAGTCCACTCATTAAGGCAGTCCATTCATTAAGACAGCCCATTCATTAAGACAGTCTGTTCATTAAGACAGCCCATTCATTAAGAAAGCCCATTCATTAAGGCAGTCCACTCATTAAGGCAGTCCATTCATTAAGACAGCCCATTCATTAAGACAGTCTGTTCATTAAGACAGCCCATTCATTAAGGCAGTCCATTCATTAAGGCAGTCCACTCATTAAGGCAGTCCATTCATTAAGACAGCCCATTCATTAAGACAGTCTGTTCATTAAGACAGCCCATTCATTAAGAAAGCCCATTCATTAAGGAACTCCATTCATGCTGCAAATGCACAAAAAAGGGATGAAAACACATACATGACCATTTTTAAAAATGGAGAGCACTACAATGATGGTATGTGCATTGTGGTGGGTTGAGGTGCACTGTGCTTTACTGTACAATACACCACACAATGCACCACACTTTGTTTTGCTAATGTTCACTAATACATGCATTTTAAAATGCGTTCGCACTACGTACAGGTGTAAATGGACCAGCAGATGAAACCACAGCTGTGTGTGTGTGTGTGTGTGTGTGGGGGGGGTGTAGACGATAGGACATAGACACACCTGGAAGTGCTGGGTGTCGAAGATATTTCAGCCCACACAATTCTGCAACAGAGCAAAAATCAACCGCGTTTTGCTTACTGGACATCTTCTTTCTTACTTTTTTTTTTATCTAGCGGCAGTGTCACTTTAAGGCAGACCCCCCCCACTTAACAGTCCTTCACAAGTTTCAGCATGTGTTCTATAAAGTCCTTTCTCATTAACTAGAGGGCCTAAGCAGATAAGGACCTGCACTAAAGTTTCCTAAAAACCCTAACACCGCGCGTACACACGGTCGGAATTCCCGACAGAAAAAGTCCGACGGGAGCTTTTGGTCGGATAATCCGACCGTGTGTACGCCCCTTCGGACTTTTTCTGTCGGGCATTTCCGATGGACTTAGATAGAGAACACGCTCTAAATTTTTCTGTCGGAAATGTTGACGGAGCTTGTCCCGTTGGCAAGCCTGACCGTGTGTGTGCGCGGCATAACGCTGCATACACACGGTGGGAATTTCCCTCAACAAAAGTGTGATGGGAGCTTTTTGGTCGGATATTCCGACCACGTGTGTACGCTCCATCCAACTTTTTCTGCCTGAATTCCCGCCAGCAAAAGATTGAGAGCTGGTTCTCTATTTTTCCGACGGAAAACGTTCTTGACGGAAATTCCGTTCGTCTGGATGCAATTCCAGACGAACGAAAAAAAAAAAAAAACACGCATGCTCGGAAACAATTCCACGCATGCTCGGAAGCATTGAACTCCATTTTCTCGGCTCGTCGTAGTGTTGTACATCACCGAGTTCTTGAAGGTCGAAAAGTTCAGAGAATTTTTGCGTGACCCGTGTGTATGCAAGGCGAGCTCGAGCGGAATTCCGTCGGAAAAACCAACCAAGATTTTTACGATGGGAATTCCGCTCGTGTGTACGGGGGCATTACAAGTCCCTACGGCTGACCTAGAGAGGAGTTTTTTCGGCGACGCAAAAAACCGACAGACCGCCGTTCCTTCTCAACCGTCAGAGTCTCTATTATCGGCTTACTCTATAACGTTGCCAGAGAAATATATTAGAGGGATGATTTGTTGTATTTAATGATGCGCTCTGCAGTAATGTGAGTCATTAAAAAGCTCGATTGCTGAATACTTTATAAACAAACGGCACATTTGCGGAATAGATCTTCCCCCCCCCCACCACCAACCACCACCAACCACCACCGCCACCTCCTCCTCCCTCCGCCGCTGTCACCGGTGAATTCCAAGGTGTCTCGCGGAGTTGGAGAAGAAGTGACAGGATGTCTTTGATCAACGCGATGCTTAAAAATAAATTAGCTTGAAGTCGGAGTTTAGATTGGAGACGCGGCTAATCTTCACAGCGCCTTTCCAACGATGTTTATTCCCTCAGCCAAATGAGGAGCAGCTGACAGGTCCGTCTACCTGTTTAATAGACATTTCTGGCGCACATCTGAGGCTCGCCGCCGACGATTTATCTTTCCTTTCAAACAGCTACTTGGTTTTAATATAGATTTTTTTTTTGGGTTTCTATGATCCTATAAATTTCTATACACACACACACACATATATATATAAATCTATTTATCTATCTATCTATCTATCTATCTATCTATCTATCTATCTATCTATCTATCTATCTATCTATCTATCTATCTATCTATCTATCTATCTTCTTTTTTTATGTGAAAATAAAATGTTAGGCAAAGGCAAATGAGGCACTGTAACAGAAAGTATACACTATATATATATCTATATATATCTATATATATATATAGATATATATATAGATATATATATCTATATATATATATTTAATATATTTATATGTATGTATATATATATATATATATATATATCTATATATATGTACATATATATAGATATATATATAGATATATATATAGATATATATATATCTATATATATATCTATATATATATATATATATAGATATATATATATAGATATATATATAGTGTATACTTTCTGTTACAGTGCCTCATTTGCCTTTGCCTAACATTTTATTTTCACATAAAAAAAGAAGATAGATAGATAGATAGATAGATAGATAGATAGATAGATAGATAGATAGATAGATAGGTAGGAAGAATAGTGTCCCATCATTGGTATCAGTGGGAGGAATAGTGTCCCATCATTGGTATCAGTGTGAGGAATAGTGCCCCATCATTGGTGTCAGTGGGAAGAATAGTGCCCCATCATTGGTATCAGTGGGAGGAATAGTGCCCCATCATTGGTATCAGTGGGAGGAATAGTGTCCCATCATTGGTATCAGTGTGAGGAATAGTGCCCCATCATTGGTGTCAGTGGGAAGAATAGTGCCCCATCATTGGTATCAGTGGGAGGAATAGTGTCCCATCATTGGTATCAGTAGGAGGAATAGTGCCACATCATTGGTGTCAGTGGGAGGAATAGTGCCCCATCATTGGTGTCAGTGGGAGGAATAGTGCCCCATCATTGGTGTCAGTGGGAGGAATAGTGCCCCATCATTGGTGTCAGTGGGAGGAATAGTGCCTCATCATTGGTGTCAGTGGGAGGAATAGTGCCCCATCATTGGTGTCAGTGGGAGGAATAGTGCCCCATCATTGGTGTCAGTGGGAGGAATAGTGCCCCATCATTGGTGTCAGTGGGAGGAATAGTGCCCCATCATTGGTGTCAGTGGGAGGAATAGTGCCCCATCATTGGTGTCAGTGGGAGGAATAGTGTCCCATCATTGGTGTCAGTGGGAGGAATAGTGCCCCATCATTGGTGTCAGTGGGAGGAATAGCGCCCCATCATTGGTGTCAGTGGGAGGAATAGTGCCTCATCATTGGTGTCAGTGGGAGGAATAGTGCCCCATCATTGGTGTCAGTGGGAGGAATAGTGCCCCATCATTGGTGTCAGTGGGAGGAATAGTGCCCCATCATTGGTGTCAGTGGGAGGAATAGTGCCCCATCATTGGTGTCAGTGGGAGGAATAGTGCCCCATCATTGGTGTCAGTGGGAGGAATAGTGCCCCATCATTGGTGTCAGTGGGAGGAATAGTGCTCCATATTTGATGTGATTTAATTTTCATTGTATCAGGACACCGGAGGGAGACAATATTCTAAGGAGTGGACTCTGGATGGCGGTTCTTATAAACAACAAGCGCTGCCTCTCTCTATCTGAGGCTGTCTGACAGCTGCAGACTTTGCCCCTGGCCAGTGCCGGAGATCCGCTGGGACATTGATTGAGCCTTTTCTGTCTCACTACCCCTATCCTTGTGTCTGTGATATTCTATCATTTTTAATATTGTTGACTCCTCCCCTCCTGCCCCTACACCCCTTAAAAAAGTTCTGAAAATCTGGGGGGGGGCAGGAAGGAGCTCTAATCATGTGACCACAGTGATTGAATGCCACAGTGGTCACCTGATTGGCGGTAGGTGACAATAGTTGGTGAGGACCGACAGCTGTCTGTGACCGATCGGTCGCTGTGTTGGGAGCATGCAGTGAGTGAAACATTGGCCGCCCAGCGACGCATATGTGCACCGTACGGATGTTAAAGCCCCATCCCTTTTGCCGCCGCACATACATGTTACATGGGCAGCGACAGATTAAATATCATGTTAATTATGACACTATTATGCTTTTTTGAACAATGGGGTGGCCCCTAAAGGTGGCACATCTAGATGTCCTCGAAGTAGAGTGGTAACCTCCAACCAGGCCACGTCTTGACTATGGACATGGTCTTGGCAAAACCATCAAGACACTTAGGTGGCCTGAGGTGGACACTGAGCATGATTAGAGTTAGGGTTTAGGTGGGGCACTCCAGTAAGTGGACAGGGTCTGAGAAGGACAACTTGCTCAAGGGGTGGGCCTGACTATGGGCATGGTCTTGGTGGAACCATCCAGTCACTTGGGTGGCCTGTGAGCATAATTAGAGTTAGGGTTTAGGTGGGCCAATCCAGAAAGTGGACAGGGTCTGAGAGGGACCACCAGGCCATTGGGTGGGCTTGACTATGGGCATGGTCTTGGCAAATACTATCAAGACACTGCCACCCCCTATTCAGGCGCCCGGCCTCTTTTCGGGCGCAGGGCGCCTGAATTACAGAGGCGGGGGGTGGTTTTGAAGCACCCGATTGGAGCCATAGGCTCTAATAGGCGTCAAAAAAGGTGAACTGCGAGCGCCATGCTGGGGGCTCGCAGGTCACTCAGCTGTGTTAGAAAAGCGAATGAATGTTCACTTTCCTAACACTAAACCGCCTTGCCGCCAATCGTGTCCTCGGATCTGTTACCCGTCACCTGATTGGCTAAAACGACAGGCGCTGTGATTGGACGCCAGGCGTCCAATCATAGCAGGGGACGGGAAGAGAGGACGGGAGAAGACATCGAGGAGCTGTCCCACCGAGACAGGTAAGTGCAGAGGGCGGGCCAGCGGGGGGCACACTGGCAGCATTTGATATGGCACAGTGGCTGCGTTTGATGGGGCACAGTGGGAGCAATTGATGGGCTCAGTGGGAGCAATTGATGGGCACAATGGCTGCGTTTGATGGGGCACAGCGGGAGCAATTGATGGGCACAGTGGGAGCAATTGATGGGCACAGTGGCTGCGTTTGATGGGGCACAGCGGGAGCAATTGATGGGCACAGTGGCTGCGTTTGATGGGGCACAGTGGGAGCATTTGATGGAAACAGTGGCGGAAATTGATGGGCACAGTGGCGACAATTGATGGGCACAGTGGCTGCATTTGAAGGGGCACGGTGGGAGTAATTGATGGGGCACAGTGGGAGCAATTGATGGGCACAGTGGTTGCGTTTGATGGGGCACAGTGGGAGCAATTGATGGAAACAGTGGCGGCAATTGATGGGCACAGTGGCGACAATTGATGGGCATAGTGGCTGCATTTGATGGGGCACGGTGGGAGCAATTGATGGGGCACAGTGGCTGCGTTTGATGGGGCACACTGGGAGCAACTGATGGGCACAGTGGCTGAATTTGATGGGCACAGTGGTTGTGTTTGATGGGGCACAGTGGGAGCAATTGATGGAAACAGTGGCGGCAATTGATGGGCACAGTGGCGACAATTGATGGGCACAGTGGCGACAATTGATGGGCATAGTGGCTGCATTTGATGGAGCACAGTGGCTGCGATTGATGGCACAGTGGCTGCGAATGATAGCACAGTGGCTGCGATTGATGGTACAGTGGCTGCAATTGATGGGCACAGTGGCTGTAATTGATGGGTTTTGTTTGCGCCCCCCCAAAAAAAATTTTGAGCACCAGCCGCCGCTGTAGTAACGGTATGTATTTTGCATTCCTGTACAATAATGGCCTAATAAAGGAAAAAAAAAAAAGGGAAGATAGATGGCGGTCGGATGTCACTAAACAGAAATGTAGCTGACAGCTGGTTCACCTAATTATGCAGATGAATCCTCCAGGTCCCCTCACTGTTGGTTTTCAGGACAAATTTCGGCATACACCGCCGTGCCTCCCCATCCCCCCCCCTGTACTTCCCGTGTGCCGGGGGGACCTCGCTCCAGACAGAGGCGCCAGGCTTGTCAGGAAGGCGCTGCCCGCTGTTTAATCTGTTTGCAGCGGGATCCTTAGCGCGGCGGATCACAGCGAAGGCTCGTCGCAGTTTGCTGACTCTGAAATGGCTTCCGCTCTATTGGTGGTTGGAGCTTTATTGTACTCCGAGTCTTGATACATTAAACTCGGTATCCGGAGACGCAGCATAAAGCATGGATGCTTGGCTTCACCACGCCGTCTGCGGAATTCCGATTTGGAGGGACGACAAGAGAGAGCAAACTGCAGATCTGCCAAACCCAATTCTGGAGATGTTTAAAGACATTTTTTTTTGGTTGGAGTAGGGCGGGTGGGGGGGGGGGGCTCCAAACTAGGGCTGGTTATTGGGTAGCAGAGCTGTGTAAATCTCGGGTCTGGATGGACAGAAATACAAACCCTGAAAAAAAAAAAAAAAACCCTCATATATGTCTTCCACCTGTGTACTTTGTATTCAGTGTTTGCCGGGATTTCAGCTTTAAAACCGCGGCACTCCGCTCCTTTAATCCCGCCGCGTCCATCTCCAGCCAGCGGAAATCAGGTGTCTTTTTTTATTATTCCATTTCACCCAATTTTATTTTTTATGTTTTTTTTTTATAACTTTGCACAATGGACGGTGGAAAAGCAATTAGAAAAAAAAAAGGATTGTAATGGAATTCAGACAATATGAAAATGAGAGAATTGTTTAAAGGGGGATTAAAAACTGATTAAAGACTGATTAAAAATGTATTAAAGAATGATTAAAAAGGATTCAAAATACGGTGCAGTAACCTCTTTTTTCTCTCTTTTATTATCATTTTTGTTCGTTTTTCGACATTATGTGACCCAACAAAGACATTCGATGACCATCCGCGTTTCCTCATTGGATTCATTAACGTCCAGCGGGGCTGAGTCCCTCCGTGCGTCTCTCCGTGCTTTTCTCTATGGCTGCGTTTCTCTATGGATCTAAAACTCACTTCACAAATCTAAAATTGAACTTTCAAGGGGAGAAGTTGTGTAGCAATTAAGGCCCAATTAAGTTCCCCCCAAGGGATGTAGCAGAAACGCGTCAGTTCCAAGTCTCTGCCCACAGTTCACAATTAAATGCGTTAAACCGCTCAACACTCAACACTGCCAGTCTTTCTTAACGGCACCCCAAATGCGGGGAGCAGTCGCGTGTTTTGATGCGTGTCTTCAATGCAACAAAACACGTGCAAATCGCACAAAAAATGACCATCGCATAACACGCTTGGCGCAATGCCAGAATTTAGTGCATGAGTGTCTTCAGTGAGCTTTTGGAGTGGATGGAGGCCCACTCTAATGAACGGTGCTGCTCCGAAACATGCAAAAGAAAAAGTGCTAAAAACGCATCCCTCAGGTGTGAATGAGGCCTAAAGAGGACCTGTAGCTTGAAAGCTCATATCCACATTTCCTGGTTTATGGGACAAAATAGGAGCCTAACTCTGGGAAATCTGCTGTCCTCCCCAGCTCCCCAGCAATGGTGAACTGCTCATTTAGGTCTAGGGGAGAGGAGAAGGACTTTTACTCACCCCATTCTTCCATTCCCTTGCAGCTGGAGTTTCCCCATGCTCTATTAGTGGACTGTCACTCAGCGTCCTATCATACAATGCAAGGCTATAGACCCTCAGGCTTGATGATGTCAGGACCAGGGACAGCTGTATCATAGGGGGGGAAAGTGCTGCAGAGACAAGTCCACAAAGAGGAGTGAAGGATCACATAAGTAGATCTACTTTTCAATGCCCCCAAGACCTAAAGGAGTTTCCTGGAGTTGAGCATTCACTCTACTCACAGTCCACCTCAGGCCACCCAAGTGACGTGATGGTTCCGCCAAGACCAGGACCATAGTCAAACACACTCAATGAGCATGTTGTCCTTCTCAGACCCTGTCCACTTACTGGAATGGCCCACATAAACCCTAACTCTAATTATGCTCAATGTCCACCTCAGGCCACCTAAGTGTCTTGATAGTATTTGCCAAGACCATGCCCATAGTCAAGCCCACCCAATGGCCTGGCAGTCCCTCTCAGACCCCGTCCACTTTCTGGATTGGCCCACCTAAACCCTAACTCTAATTATGCTCACAGGCCACCCAAGTGACTGGATGGTTCCACCAAGACCATGCCCATAGTCAGACCCACCCCTTGAGCAGGTTGTCCTTCTCAGACCCTGTACACTTACTGGAGTGGCCCACCTAAACCATAACTATAATCATGCTCACAGTCCACCTCAGGCCATCCAAGTGTCTTGTTGGTTTTGTTAAGACCATGCCCATAGTCAAGCCCAACCAATGGCCTGGTGGTCCCTCTCAAACCCCATCCTCTTTCTGGATTGGCCCACCTAAACCCTAACTCTAATTATGCACACAGGCCACCCAAGTGGCTGGATGGTTCCACCAAGACCATGCCCATAGTCAGACCCACCCCTTGAGCAGGTTGTCCTTCTCAGACCCTGTACACTTACTGGAGTGGCCCACCTAAACCATAACTATAATCATGCTCACAGTCCACCTCAGGCCATCCAAGTGTCTTGATGGTTTTGCCAAGACCATGTCCATAGTCAAGCCAACCCGCTTACTTGAGTAGCCTGCCTAAACTCTAACTCTAATTATGCTCACAGGCCACCCAAGTGACTGGATGGTTCCACAAAGACCATGCCCATAGTCAGGCCCACCCAATGGCCAGGTTGTCCCTCTCAGACTCCATCACTTACTGGAGTGGCCCACCTAAACCCTACCTTTAATTATGCAGGGACCGCCGACTCAGGGCCACTAATCATCATAATGAATGCCTTTTTGAGTTATTGTGTATGTACAAAAAGTGTCATCCCAGGACATTGCCCTGGACACATGATCATTGGGACTGAAGTTAAAAATGAAGGAGTGTCCTGCAAATCCGGGACACTTGGCATCTATGGAAGTTCTGTTTCAAAAAAGTCAAGCAAATGAAAACATACTAGTCACCAGTATGAACTTAGGCCACCCAAGTAACTGGATGATTCCATCAAAACCATGCCCATAGTCAGGCCCACCCAGGGGCCAGGTTGTCCCTCTCAGACCCCGTCCACTTACTGGAGTGGCCCACCTAAACCCTACCTCTAATTATGCAAGCACCATCCACTCATGGCAATTAATCACCATAATGAATGTCTTAATGAGTTACTCTATTTGCACAATAAGGGTGACATTGTGATCCCAGGACATGGTCCTGGACACAGCATCATCAGGACTGAGGCCCAAGTTGTGGGACTGTCCCAGGAAACCTGGGACACTTGGCATCTATGGAAGTTCTGATTAAAAAAAGTCAAGCAAAGGAAAAACAACTAGTCATCAATATGGCCTTGAGTCTACATACAGCTTAGCTCCTCCCCATTACTGACTTACCACATCGTGTCTCTGTATGGAGGCAGCCATGTTGTTGGAGGCAAGACTTTGTTTCATCAGGTCAGAGTATCCAACCTGCTTATATTTTACCTTCCCCGATTCCTCTTATCTCTAATTACATTTTGTAGTAAAACCTTTCTGTTTTCACTACATACCTCTTTTAGTTGTCATCACTGGGTCTATTTGCTTCTCTATGCAATGCAGGCAGATCATGGTTGGTGGGAGGGGCTGGCAAGCTGCTGTACATTGCTTCCTAAAACCATCAAAGTACTCTGCCTCAAGAGCCCTCACCCCCGAACGCCAGCAGTGGGCTGGCTCTTGGGAGGGTTATGCAAATATCAGGAAGCCTTGATGGGTGGGAGCCAATCTGGAGGAGTGGGTGTTCCTAAGCAGCCTGTATTTGCATACAGACTAACCTGAGTAACGCCCACATGTGATGCTGAGCCTCCATGATTAAAAGAACTGAAATCCAATAAATGAAAGGGGCGGGGCAAGCTAGATAATGCTGGACGTCCTCCACCCAGGGAATGAGGCGGGACTCTATCTGACTTGCTGCAGCTTCTAACGCACATGGTGAGAAGCTCACAGTGTGCAGTGAAATCGGAGGAAGCCATTTGGGTCAAGGAGAGGAGGCGGTACAACTGTGCAAGGCTGAAGGGAAGGCTGAAGTTTAGCTTAAAGCAGCATGCCACCTGCACCCGCCAAGGCCATACCTGACCGTCCATTCACCGAAAGACAAAATTGCACCGTTCACATTCTGGCAGAGCGAAGGCTGCATCTTATTTGCTAAGCCGGACGTATATTCGCTGTCTTGTGAGCTGCATAAATCAGCAGAAGTGATTCTGTCACCCTAACAGGTGTCTGGAGGAAGCGGGTCCTTGTCAGAATAATTAAACGAGCGTGCTATGACTAGATCTACATAATGTGAAGAGGAGACGTCTTCAAAATAAATAACATCTGATCCGGAGAGACAACGGAGACGACGTTCCTGAAACATACGTGGAGTCTTCATGAGATCCATGTGCTCATCGTCAATACTGAACTGACCTGACCGGAGCCTCCCAGGTCTGTATAGAATGGTTGGGGACTGGTTTTGACTGCCCATTCATTTCAATGGACTGCCAAACACACAGGAACGTGCAAAAAGTAGCGCAAGCACTAAGTTTATGTAGGGCTACCCCCGTGAGGGCCGTTTAAAGAAACTGTACCCCAATGGTTCCCCTGACCTTGCAATTTTGACACCTATGACTAGGGATGAGCCGAACACCCCCCCCGGTTCGGTTCGCACCAGAACCTGCGAACGGACCGAAAGTTCGCACGAACGTTAGAACCCCATTGACGTCTATGGGACTCGAACGTTCGAAATCAAAAGTGCTCATTTTAAAGGCTAATTTGCATGGTATTGTCCTAAAAAGGGTTTGGGGACCCGGGTCATACCCCAGGGGACATGTATCAATGCAAAAAAAACTTTTAAAAACGGCCGTTTTTTCGGGAGCAGTGATTTTAATGATGCTTAAAGTAAAAAAAAAAAAAGTGAAATATTCCTTTAAATATCATACCTGAGGGGTGTCTATAGTATGCCTGTAAAGTGACGCGTGTTTCCCGTGTTTAGAACAGTCCCTGCACCAAATGTCATTTTTAAAGGAAAAAATCTCATTTAAAACTGCTTGCGGGTTTAATGTCATGTCGGGTCCTGGCAATATGGATGAAAATCAGTGAGACAAACGGCATGGGTACCCCCCAGTTCATTACCAGGCCCTTTGGGTCTTGTATGGATATTAAGGGGAACCCCGCACCCAAATTAAAATAAGGAAAGGTGTGGGGCCACCAGGCCCTATATACTCTGAACAGCAGTATACAGGCGGTGCAAACAAGACAGGGACTGTAGGTTTGTTGTTAAGTAGAATCTCTTTGTAATTTTGAACGGGTACATTTTTAACGTGTTTAGCTCCAGCCAAAAAATCTTTTTTAAGCTTTTTGGAAAACATAGGGAAGGGTTATCACCCCTGTGACATTTGTTTTGCTGTCTTTCCTCCTCTTCAGAAGATTTCACCTCACTTTTTGTCCCAATGGATTGGAAAGCATCAGTGGAAAGGAGAAATGTTTTTCCCATATTAACTCTTACAGGAGAGAATTTCCCTTCCTAGGGGTAGATTTCACTTCCTGTTGTCTCCTTCCGTTTGCAAGTAGGAGTCGTTTGTAAGTTAGTTGTTTGAAAGTAGGGTCCTGCCCTATATACTCAGCAGAAATTTGGGCCTTAGGTGTTGCTGTGGCCACAACACTGTAAGCCCTCACAGGGCTCTGCTGTGAAATATTAGATCAAGAATTGTAATTACACGCCCCTGTTGAACAGGAGCTGAAAAATTAGGCCTTAGGCACTGGTGCCACAACACTGCAACCCCTCACAGACACTCTAGTTGGAATGCAGGAACGAGCCCTGCTGCAAAGTATTGCATCAAAAATTGTAATTAAACGCCCCTGTTAAACAAGGGCTGAAAAATTGGGCCTTAGGCACTGGTGCTGGTGCCACAACACTGCAACCCCTCACAGACACTCTAGTTGGAATGCAGGAACGAGCCCTGCTGCAAAGTATTACATCAAAAATCGTAATTACACGCCCCTGTTAAACAGGGGCTGAAAAATTGTGCCTTAGGCACTGGTGGTGGCACCCAGAACCAAAAATGTTCTTACAAGCTATCAGCGTGATGATTGAGGAGGAAGAGGATAATTACTCAGGGATAGTCACTCAGCATCAGCATAGGCAGTCTTTGAAGGGATCTGAGATTTCAAAAAAAATTATTCGGTTACATCAGCATCAGGTGCTTGGTAGCTGGTGGTGATCCAAGACTCATTCATTTTTATGAAGGTCAGTCGATCGACCGAGTCAGTGGACAGACGCACCCTGTGATCGGTTACCACGCCTCCAGCAGCACTGAATGTGCGTTCCGAAAGAACGCTGGATGCAGGACAGGCCAGTAGCTCAATTGCATACTGTGCAAGCTCTGGCCAGTGATCCATCCTCAAGACCCAGTAACCCAGAGGATTTTCGGTGGGAAAGGTGTCCAAGTCTGATCTTGCCCCTAGGTATTCCTGCACCATGTAAAACAGACGCTGGCGATGGTTGCTGGAACTGATCATACCTTGGGGCTGCGGACCAAAAAATTGTCTGAACGCATCGGTCAGACGGCCACCTTCTCCACCGCTCCTTCTTTGACTGACCGAAGCCTCGGCAACACGTTGTCCAGAAACAGGAGTTTGTAACCTCCCAGTCTCTGGGAACGCGTTGCACAGACCTTTCTGCAAGGCCTCCCGAAGATGTTTCATCCTCTGCTCCCTCTGCGATGGCAAGATAAGGTCCGCAACCTTACCCTTGTAACGTGGATCAAGGAGGGTTGCCAGCCAGTATTGGTCCTTCTCCTTGATACCACGAATACGAGAATCCTTACGCAGGCTTTGCAGGATCAGGGAGGCCATGCAGCGTAGGTTTGCTGAGGCATTCGGTCCGGAGTCCTCTGGGTCACTAAGGACGACATGGTCCGCAGCCACCTCCTCCCAGCCACGTACAAGTCCATGTGTTTCTTGGGACTGATCCCTTAAAGACTGCTGCTGATGCTGAGTGCCAGGCTCCACCTCCGTACTGACACAATCTTCCTCCTCCTCCTCCTCCTCTTCCTCCTCGTCCTCTTCCTGTGTGATCGGCGGGCACGCAGGAACACTGTCTGGATAAAGGGGGCCTTGAGAGCTAAGGAAGTCCTCCTCTTCCTGCCTCTGTTCTGCCTCAAGTGCCCTGTCCATTATTCCACGCAGCGTGTGCTCCAACAGGTGAACAAGGGGGACAGTGTCACTGATGCATGCACTGTCACTGCTCACCATCCTCGTGGCCTCCTCAAATGGTGACAGGACAGTGCATGCATCCCTGATCATGGCCCACTGGCGTGGGGAAAAAAAACCAAGCTCCCCTGACCCTGTCCTGGTGCCATAGTCGCACAGGTACTCATTGATGGCCCTCTGCTGCGTGTGCAGCCGCTGCAGCATGGCCAACGTTGAGTTCCACCTGGTGGGCATGTCACAGATTAGGCGGTTCTTGGGCAGGTTAAACTCCTTTTGGAGGTCCGTCAGCCGAGCACTGGCATTATATGACAGGCGGAAATGCACACAGACTTTCCTGGCCTGCCTCAGGACATCCTGTAAGCCCGGGTACCTGCCCAAGAACCGCTGCACCACCAAGTTAAGGACGTGAGCCAAACAGGGCACATGGGTCATTTGTCCCTGTCGGAGGGCAGAGAGGAGGTTGGTGCCATTGTCGCAAACCACCATTCCTGCCTTAAGTTGGCGTGGCGTCAACCACCTCTGAACCTGCCCCTGCAGAGCTGACAGAACCTCTGCCCCAGTGTGGCTCCTGTCCCCCAAGCACACCAGCTCAAGCACCGCATGGCATCTTTTGGCCTGCGTACTTGCGTAGCCCCTTGAACGACTACGGAGCACCGCTGGTTCCGAGGAAGAGGCCATGGAGGAAGAAGAAGAGGAGGGGGTGGAGGAGAGAGGTGTGTCACAATCATTAGCATTTTGGAGGCGTGGTGGCGGAACAACCTCCAACACTACTGCACCTTGTCCTGCATCCTTCCCAGCTGCCAGCAGAGTCACCCAATGCGCCGTGAAACTTAGGTAACGTCCCTGTCCATGCCTGCTGGACCACGAGTCAGCGGTAATATGCACCTTACCGCTGACCGCCCTGTCCAGCGAGGCATGGACATTGCCTTCCACATGCTGGTAGAGAGCCGGAATTGCCTTCCGTGAGAAAAAGTGGCGTTTGGGTACCTGCCACTGAGGAACCGCACATTCCACAAACTCACGGAAGGGGGCAGAGTCTACCAACTGAAAAGGCAGCAGTTGAAGTGCTAGCAATTTTGCCAAGCTAGCATTCAACCGTTGGGCATGTGGATGGCTGGGAGCAAACTTCTTTCGGCGGTGCAGCAGCTGGGGCAGGGAAATTTGCCTGGTACAATCTGACGTCGGTGTACCAAAATCAGATTGCCCACAAGTACGTGGCTGTGACACACCTAATTCTACACCTTCATTCCTCTCAGTGCAGGTCTCAGAGAGGACTGAAGGTCTAGTGGGGTTGGAAATCTCAGCTGATGAGGAGCAAGCAGAGGTCCTCTTTGTTCTTTGGTGTGGGTCTTTTAGATACGCTTGCCAACGAACTGCATGGCAGGTCAACATATGTCTGGTCAAGCATGTGGTACCCAAGCGGGAGATGTTTTGGCCACGCGAGATACGCTTGAGACATATGTTGCAAATAGTAGCGGTGCGATCTGATGCACTCGTCTCAAAAAAGGCCCACACCAAAGAACTTTTTGAATAACGCGCAGAGACTGCAGCGCCCTGCACATGTGGAGCTTTGGGGTGTGATGCAGTCAATGTGCTGCCCTTAGGCTGGCCCCTGGAGGGCATCCTGCCTCGTTGGTGATGTGCCGCCTCCTCCTCCTCCTCCTCCTCCTCTCTCCTATCAGGCACCCACGTTGAGTCAGTGACCTTATCATCCCCTCCCTCCTCATCACTGGAGCAAACCTGGCAGTATGCTGCAGCAGGGGGAGCATGACTGCCAGATTGCTGTCCTTCTTGGGCACCCCCTCTGTCCGTGCTCATGTTACTGCCTTCATCGAGCTCAGTATCATCATCAGAGCCTTCCAAACGCTGGGCATCCTCCTGGAGCATGTACCCAACACTGTGGTCAAACAGTTCGAGGGACTCCTCAGGAGGACATGGTGGGGCTAGGGAAGGAGTCACTGATGACATTGAGCCAAGGGAAGAGGCCACTGCTTTGCCAGACAAAGTACCCTGGGCATGGGTGAGAGAGGATGAGGAGGATGAGGACGGCTTGGTCATCCACTCGACCAAGTCTTCCGCATGTTGCGGCTCAACATGGCCAGCTGCCGAAAAAAAGGCCAAGCGTGTCCCATGGCCACGTGCTGATGAGGATGCACCGTCTCCACGACCAGCACTAGACACAGAGCCTGCTTGCCCTCTCTTATTGGCTTGTGACTGTCTGCCTCTCCTTCTTGGCCTTCCAGACATACTAATGGCCTGTAGCTGCACTAGGCTGGGATATATATATATATATATATATATATATATATATATATATATATATATATGTACTGATACTGCAGCTAGCAAAATCAACTGCCTGCCTGTAGTATGAGAACACCACCAACCTTCTACAGGTAGCTTTAGCTGAACACTGTGAGGTGGACGCACCCCACTAACTTGTAGGTTTAGCTGAACACTGTGAGCAGGGCGCACCCCACTAACTTGTAGGTTTAGCAGAACACTGTGAGCAGGACGCACTGCACTAACTGTAAATAGTCTAGCTGCCTGACTGTGGTACTAATAGGATCAAAAGAACACCAGCAATTTTCTTTAAAATACTGTAACAAGACAAGCCTGCCTGTCAGTAAGAAGATAACAGGAACGGATCTAGCTGAACACTGTGAGCAGGACGCACCCCACTAGCTTGTAGGTTTAGCTGAACACTGTGAGGTGGACGCACCCCACTAACTTGTAGGTTTAGCTGAACACTGTGAGCAGGACGCACCCCACTAACTTGTAGGTTTAGCAGAACACTGTGAGCAGGACGCACTGCACTAACTGTAAATAGTCTAGCTGCCTGACTGTGGTACTAATAGGATCAAAAGAACACCAGCAATTTTCTTCAGGTAGCTGTATTTACTGTAACAAGACAAGCCTGCCTGTCAGTAAGAAGATAACAGAAACGGATCTAGCTGAACACTGTGAGCAGGACGCACCCCACTAGCTTGTAGGTTTAGCTGAACACTGTGAGGTGGACGCACCCCACTAACTTGTAGGTTTAGCTGAACACTGTGAGCAGGACGCACCCCACTTACTTGTAGGTTTAGCAGAACACTGTGAGCAGGACGCACTGCACTAACTGTAAATAGTCTAGCTGCCTGACTGTGGTACTAATAGGATCAAAAGAACACCAGTAATTTTCTTTAAAATAGTGTAACAAGACAAGCCTGCCTGTCAGTAAGAAGATAACAGGAACGGATCTAGCTGAACACTGTGAGCAGGACGCACTGCACTAAATGTAAATAGTCTAGAAGATAACAGGAACGGATCTAGCTAAACTGAATACAGTGTGTATATATATATATATATATATATATATATATATGCAACACCTGGGATGCATATATATACACAATACACTTTAAGTGCAGCTAACTGACTGACTGTCCTGCCTAATCTAGCTAACTCAAATGAAATGACACAGTCTCTCTCTCTCTCTAAGCACACCGGAACACACTGCACAGGGCCGCCGTGCAGGCGGCCTTATATAGTGTGGGGCGTGTACTAAATCCCCTGAGCCATAATTGGCCAAAGCCTCCTTGGCTTTGGCCAATTATGGCTCTCTGTTAAGGCGGCGCTGTGATTGGCCAAGCATGCGGGTCATAGTGCATGCTTGGCCAATCATCAGCAAGCAATGCACTGCAATGCCGCAGTGAATTATGGGCCGTGACGCGCCACACGAATTTGGCGCGAACGGCCCATATCGTTCGCAATTCGGCGAACGATCGAACAGCCAATGTTCGAGTCGAACATGGGTTCGACTCGAACACGAAGCTCATCCCTACCTATGACACCCTGGGTTCAGATGTTTCAATCAAGAAATATGGATGCAGACACAGAATAGTTCAAAGTAAACCAGATACATTTTTACTTAGAATTTTGCAGTAAGTAGGATCAAAAGAAATGGATCAGATAAAGAAATGTGGTTAGGCTTATGCACTTTTTATGGACAAGCAATGGAATAATCAACTGTAGTTCCCTGGCTAAAACCTGTGAAACGCGTAGCCTGATTGTCAAACTGCCTACAGATGGGATGTTTTGAGCTTTCATATGGATACTCTGTGACTTGATAACTTTAATTCTGTAAATATTGGATGTTATTAATATATGTAATAAAATGTTATGATTTTATATGAAGATGACAGCATCGGGTTCCGAGTCTCCTGTGTCGTCACCAGTCCTGAAGAAGCAGAAAAATCTGTGAAACGCGTAGCCTGATTATCAAACAGCACACAGATGGAATGTTTTGAGCTTTCATAAGGATACTCTGTGACTTGATACCTTTAATTCTGTAAATATTGGATGTTAATAATATTGTATCTCGTATAATAATCTCGTATAATATTGTAATAAAATGTTATTTTTTTCATATGAACATCACAACAACGGGTTCAGAGTTTCCTGTCCCATCCGCAGTCCCGAAGAAGCATAAAATCTGTGAAATGTGTAACCTGATTATCAAGCAGAACACAGATGGGATGTTTTGAGATAAGGACACTCTGTAACTTGATACTTTTATTTACTTAAATATTGGATTTTAATAATAGTGAAATAAAATATTGTAATTTTATATAACAATAACAACAAAGGGTTCAGAGTCTCCTGTAACATCCGTAGTCCTGAAGAAGCAGAACATCTTTGAAATGCATAACCTGATTATCAAGCAGCATACAGATGGAATTTTTCGAGCTTTCATAAAGATACTCTGTAACTTGATACTTTTAATTACTTAAATATTGGATTTTAATTATATTGTAATAAAATGTAATAATTGTATATGAAGATAACAACAAAGGGTTTTAAGCCTCCTGTCCCAACCGCAGTCCTGAAGATATATGTGAAACGCGTAACCTGATTATCAAACAGCACACTGATTGGATGTTTTGAGCTTTCATACTTTTAATTATTAAATTAATTATTTATTAATTATTAAATATTGGATTTTAATAATAATGTAATACATGTTTATAATTTTATATGAATATAACACTAAAGGGTTCTGAGTCTCCTGTCTGGTCCCCAGTCCTGAAGAGGCAGAAAATCTGTGAAACGCGTAGACTGACTATCAAACAGCACACTGATGGGATGTTTTGAGCTTTTATAAGAATAATCTGTGTACTTTTAATTCTGTGAATATTGGATTTTAATAATATTGTAGTAAAATGTTACAATTTTATAAGAAGATAACAAATGATTCTGGGTCTCCTGTCTGCTCCCCAGTCCTGAAGAAGCAGAAAATATGTGAAACGTGTAGACTGACTATCATACATAACACTAATGGAATGTTTTGAGCTTTCATAAGGATACTTTGTATACTTTTAATTCTATGAATATTGGATTTTAATAATATTGTAGTAAAATATTATGATTTTATACGGAAATATTATCCTACCATCAAACTCATTTTTTCCAGGGGTGCATACTTGAAACTCCCTACATACAGTATCTAACAAAAGTGAGTACACCCCTTAGTCACATTTTTGTAAATCTTTTCTTCTATCTTTTCATGTGACAACACTGAAGAAATGACACTTTGCTACAATGTAAAGTAGTGAGTGTACAGCTTGTATAACAGTGTAAATTTGCTGTCCCCTCAAAATAACTCAACACACAGCCATTAATGTCTAAACCACTGGCAACAAAAGTCAGTACACCCCTAAGTGAAAATGTCCAAATTGGGCCCAAAGTGTCAATATTTTGTGTGGCCACCATTATTTTCCAGCACTGCCTTAACCCTCTTGGGCATTGAGTTCACCAGAGCTTCACAGGATGCCACTGGAGTCCTCTTCCCCTCCTCCATGACGACATCACGGAGCTGGTGGATGTTAGAGACCTTGCGCTCCTCCACCTTCTGTTTGAGGATGCCTCACAGATGCTCTATAGGGTTTAGGTCTGGAGACATGCTTGGCCAGTCCATCACCTTTACCCTCAGCTTCTTTAGCAAGGCAGTGGTGGTCTTGGAGGTGTGTTTGGGGTGGTTATCATGTTGGAATACTGCCCTGCGGCCCAGTCTCTGAAGGGAGGGGATCATGCTCTGCTTCAGTAGGTCACAGTACATGTTGGCATTCATGGTTCCCTCAATGAACTGTAGCTCCCCAGTGCCGGTGTTCTGCCGAGAAAGTTCCCCTCGGCGGATAATGACCCCCCTGTAGTGCGCAGGCCGAAGCTGAACACCTGAGTCAGCTGTACACGGCGCCTGCATGCCAAGAGTATAGTAAAAAAAAAACACTTTGTAAGAGGCCCCTTGCGGGCTCGCTATGCTCGCCACGCTTCGGGCACGGCCTCGTTGCGCTCGGCATTTTAATATTCTAACTCTATGTCCACTTGGATGGTGGGGCTTTAACGTGGACTTAGGTTAGAATGTAGTGCGCAGGCGCCGTATACAGCTGATGATCAGCTGTTCTTCTTCGGCAATTTTCGGCGGCTCCGTGGTCGTTCGTACCGCGCAAGCGCAGCGCATGAGCAGTACAAGGGGTCCTTATCCGCCAGGGGAACTTTCTCGGCAGGACACAGGCAGCACTCATGCAGCCCCAGACCATGACACTCCCACCACCATGCTTGACTGTAGGCAAGACACACTTGTCTTTGTCCTCCTCACCTGGTTGCCTCCACACACACTTGGCACCATCTGAACCAAATACGTTTATCTTGGTCCCATCAGACCACAGGACATGGTTCCAGTAATCCATGTCCTTAGTCTGCTTGTCTTCAGCAAACTGTTTGCGGGTTTTCTTGTGCATCATCTTTAGAAGAGGCTTCCTTCTGAGATGACAGCCATGCAGACCAATTTGATGCAGTGTGCGGCGTATGGTCTGAGCACTGATAGGCTGACCCCCCACCCCTACAACCTCTGCAGCAATGCTGGCAGCACTCATACGTCTATTTCCCAAAGACAACCTCTGGATATAACGCTGAGCTTGTGCACTCAACTTCTGTGGTCGACCATGGTGAGGCCTGTTCTGAGTGGTTAAACCGATGTATGGTCTTGGCCACCGTGCTGCAGCTCAGTTTCAGGGTCTTGGCAAACTTCTTATAGCCTAGGCCATCTTTTTGTAGAGCAACAATTATTTTTTTTCAGATCCTCAGAGAGTTCTTTGCCATGAGGTGCCATGATGAACTTCCAGTGACCAATATGAGAGAGTGAGAGCGATAACACCAAATTTAACACACCTGCTCTCCATTCACAACTGAGACCTTGTAACACTAAGGCTCGGTTCACACATGGGCGGCACGACTTGCAGGTCGCCTCAGCGAGGCGACCTGCAAACGACTGCCGGGGCGACTTGCGAGACGACTTCTGCATAGAAGTCTATGCAAGTCGCCCCAAGTCGCCCCCAAAGTAATACAGGAACCTTTTTCTAAGTCGGAGCGACTTGCGTCGCTCCGATTAGAACGGTTCCATAGCACAGAACGGGAGGCGACTTGTCAGGCGACTAGGTCGCCTGACAAGTCGCCCCAGTGTGAACCGAGCCTAACGAGTCACATGACACCGGGGAGGGAAAATGGCTAATTGGGCCCAATTTGGACATTTTCACTTAGGGTTGTACTCACTTTTGTTGCCAGCGGTTTAGACATTAATGGCTGTGTGGTGAGTTATTTTGAGGGGACAGCAAATTTACACTGTTATACAAGCTGTACACTCACTACTTTACATTGTAGCAAAGTGTCATTTCTTCAGTGTTGTCACATGAAAAGATAGAAGAAAAGATTTACACAAATGTGAGGGGTGTACTCACTTTTGTGAGATACTGTACATTTGTTTGCATCCCGGAGCCAAATCTCCTCCACGTTTCCACTTCCCCTAATCTCCATCGGTCATTAAATGAGCAACTGATGAAATTGACCGGTGGAAAATACAGACTCGCAAGTCTGTATGCTTGAATGTGAAATGTTAAATTCTTTCTATTAAGTAAAGAATATTAAAAAGAAAATACTGGCTTGACAGCACGGCGGATTGTTCAACGGCTCCATTAGAATTGCAGATTAGGCGTGGCCTGAACTTTGACTTTAACGCCTTTAATTTTATTCCGAGCTGCAGATGTAGGAGAGAGCAACTCGAAGGTCTTTGGCACGGAGAAGAGCGTTCTTACAATCTAAATTATCACTGCGTGGAGGAACGCAATTATTGTTAAACCATTATTTGTTTAGTAAAATTACGTTAATTGTGATGGAGCGCGCTTTAATCTATGGCAGCCTTCCAGATGTCACACTTCAAAGCGCTCCGCCGAAGGTATGGGTATAGAAGAATGAAAAAAGTGCACTATATACGTGCGCCCCGTATCCATATTCAAGAGCTTGAAAGTGATCTTTAAGCCTCTGCAGTTTTTTTCTTAATAATTATTTATGTTATGCTAATCGTATGAAAAGAGGTTTTACAAGAAGTCGAAGGCTCGGAATTAGAAGAAGACAAATCAAGAAAGTTTTTGCTAACTACGAGAAAAAAAAAAAAAATCTGTTTAGATGTTCCTGAACTTGCTTGTCAAGTAGAATTCTAACCAAAACTTTTGGTTAAGGGGCAATTCACACCATAACAACTCTAGTTTGGGCACATCTTGGGTATGCCGTCCAGTTCTGGTCTCCAGTCCCTCAGCAATGATGTCCTAGAACTGGAGCGAGTCCAGAGAAGGGCAACAAAGCTAATAAGGGGGCTGGAGGACCTCAGTTATGAGGAACAACTACAAACGTTAAGCTTATTTTTAGTGGCGGCTGGTGGGTTCTTCTTTGGGGGGGGGGCAGCAAACAAACAACACCCCCCCCAGGGGTTTGGCACTGCACTGAGACAGCACCCCCTCCCCAGCCCGGCACTCATGTGGCGGGGCTGTGGTGTCCTCTCCTGGAGTGCAGGCAGCGGCCACGACGGCTCCGGTGTCCACTCCTCCAGCTTCCTCCGCTGTGTGTCTTCCGGAGGACCTAACTGATTGCATACAAGGAACAGAGAACCTTCGGATCGGCAGCACACCCACACAGAAAGTAATGTATAAAGTCTTTATTGAAGCATAAATATTAAAAGCACTGGATGGGTACAGGCAGGGGAAATGCAGGTAGGCTGACGCGTTTCACACTATAGAAGTGCTTTGTCAAAACCACAGAAGTTGCAAGAACTACAAGCACATTTCTAACACATAAATCACATGACAGCACAAGTGGATCTCGTCAAAATCAGACTCAGCTGTTGCAACTTCAGACCAATAAAATCTCCTGTTCAGAAAATTGTTTAAAAACGGAAACACAAAAAAAGAAAGAGATTCTATTCCATGTAGCAACCTTAAAGAGCGGAGGAAATAGTAAAGGAAACTGCAAATGTTTCTCCTTTTACAACACGAGGACAGCACGGGCAATTATTAGAGCCACATTTGAAGACCCCTTTAACACATTCAATACCAGGCACTTAGACACCTTCCTGCCCAGGCCAATTTTCAGCTTTCAGCGATGTCGCAATTTGAATGACAATTGCGCGGTCATGCAGCGCTGTACCCAAACACATTTCTTTATCATTTTGATCCCACAAACAGAGAAATTTTTATTTTTTGCGTAACAAATAAAAAAAAAACGAAAATATAAAAAAACAGCAAGTTTTTCTTTGTTTCTGTTACATTTTTTGTAAATAAGTATGTTTTCTTCTTCAATGATGGGCACTGATATGGCTGCACTGACGGGCACTGATAAGGCGGCACTGATGGGCACTGATGAGGTGGCACCAATGAGGTGGCACTGATGGGCACTGATGTTAGGCACTGATAGGCAGCACTGATGGGCATGGATAGGTGGCACTGATGGGCACTGATAGGTGGCCCTGCTATGCGACACTGATGGGCACTCGTAGGCGGCACTGATGGGCACTTGTAGGCAGCACTGATGGGCACTGATGGGTACTTAGGGGTGGCACTGATGGGTACTTATGGGTGGCACTGATAGGTGGCACGAATGTGGGCACTGATGGGCACTGATAGGTGGGCACGAATGGGCACTGATGGACACTGATGACACTGATGGGTGGCATTGCTGGGCATCCCTGTTTTTGTAAATTGCCACAGAAGTGCCATTTGTGGGCACTGTTTGGCATATTTTGGGCATATTTTTTACATGTGGATGGCCATGGGGGATGTACCTGGCCATGCACATGCTGGGGGCTTCCCTGGTGGTCCTGGGGGCTTCCCTGGTGGTCTAGTTTGGGCATCTGAGGGGGGGCTGCACTGATAAACAATCAGCGCAGACCCCCCCTGTCAGGAGAGCCACCGATCGGCTCTCCTCTACTCGCGTCTGTCAGACGCGAGTGAGGAAATGCCGATCAACGGCTCTTCCTGTCAACATCGTGATCAGCCGTGATTGGACACGGCTGATCACGTGATAAAGAGGCTCTTTACCGAGATCAGTGTAGCAGTGTGTCAGACTGACACACCGCACTACCGATTGCCGCAATGCGCGCCCCCACGGGCACTCGGCGGCTGTTATCCTGCAGGACGTCATATGACGCCCACACAGGATAACTGAACCACCGCCCGGCCGTCATTCTGCTTTAGGCCGGGCTGGAAGTGGTTAAAATCCAGCCAGGTCCTAGCGGTGGAACCTGATCTAAACTCACTAGGTGGCAGTGAGTTGCTTAAGGAGGGGGCCGGCCCCGACGGGATACCGCTTTAAAACCACCTGACAAAACTTTAGCAAAAATATCATCCTCAAAGAGAATAGGAATATGGAGTGTCAAAATATTCCTGATTTTCCTGAATTCAAGACTAAAAGGGGTTGAGAACACTGGAACACTAATATCACCTCGTCTAGGCTTTTTGTCACACAAGAGTTTCTCCCTCTCTGTGTCCTCTGCAATATTAATATCCCTATGAAGCAGGTTCTCACCGTAGCCTCTTTTCAAAAATCTTTTACTCATCCTCATACTTTTTTCCTTCTGAAAATCCTCACCCTTACTGCATAGTCTCTGCAGTCTTAGAAATCGTCCCACAGGAATGCCACACGTAACATGATAGGGATGTCCCGAGTCGGCATGAAGTAACGCATTACCAGAATTAGGTTTCCTATGTATGCTAGACTGGACATGGCCATCCCTACTGGAAAATCGAGACATCCAAAAAAAGGAAATAGATTCGCTGTTCATCTGCCCAGTAAACTGCAGGTTCAGATGATTGTCATTAAGATAATCCAAAAAAGGATCCAAATCATCTACAGTGCCTGATCGAAAGGGGTTTGGGTGCCCCTATAGCAAGCTGCTTGCTGTAGGGGGCACTCGGCATGAGGGAGGGGCCAGGAGCAGCGAAGAGGGACCGAGAAGAGGAGGATCCGGGCTGCTCTGTGCAAAACCAACTGCACAGAGGAGATATGACATGTTTGTTATTTTGTTTTAATAAAAAAAAAGAAACTTTACACCCCTTCCTATATGTAGAAGTGGCCCCTTGTATTGGTAGAGAATAGGAAAACAATCCGCCATTGCTTTCTTTTCAAGGAACCCCTAGCAACCTCTAGAGGAACCCTAGGGTTCCATCGAACCCTGGTTGAGAGACCCTGATCTCTCTCTCTCTCTCTCTCTATGGAAATGGGAAATGGGACCCTTTAGTGGTTACATGAGTAATTGTATTAGCATTCACTTAACACCTTTGTACATGTAAAAGTGACCCCTTGTACTGATAGTGAGCAGATCAATCTGCCATTACTTTCTTCCAAGGAACCCCTAGCAACCTCTGGAGGAACCCTAGGGTTCCATGTAATTCTGGTTGAGAGACCCTGATCTACCCTCTCTCGCTATGGAAATGGGACCCTTTAGTGGTTACATGAGTAATTGTATTAGCATCCACTTAACACCTTTGTACATGTAGAAGTGATCTCTTGTACTGATAGTGAGCAGATCAATCTGCCATTACTTTCTTCTCCAGGAACCCCTAGCAACCTCTGAAGGAACCCTAGGGTTCCATGTAATTCTGGTTGAGAGATAGGGTTGCCAACATTTCTTCAAGCCAAACCCGAACACTTTAGCGGCCTGGGACACCTTTTGGTGCCCCAAGGAGAGTAGTAATGCGGTGCACATATCGTGCCATAGCAAACAGTGGGTAAGGCCAAATTGCTCTTGCTGACATCATCACCCTGCCCCCACTAGGTGATGCCGAACCTGCCCCTAGACGGTTGCCTGCAGCTCCCGGATGGCAACAGATTTGTGTGTGACTATCTTGGTTACTTGGGGAGCCACAGCCTGGTCTAAATAATGTGTCCAAGTTTCAGTCCGCCTAAAACCCGGACACATGATTCAAAACCTGGACTGTCTGGGTGAATCCATGACAGGTGGCAACCCTATTGAGAGACCCTGATCTACCCTCTCTCTCTCTATGGAAATGGGAGCCCTTAGTGGTCACATGAGGAATTGCATTAGCATCCATTTAACACCTTTGTACATGTAGAAGTGACCCCTTGTATTGATAGTGAGCAGATCAATCTGCCATTGCTTTCTTCTCAAGGAACCCCTAGCAACCTCTGGAGGAACCCTAGGGTTCCATGTAATTCTGGTTAAGATGGGAGACCCCGATCTATCCTCTCTCTCTCTCTATGGAAATGGGAGCCCTTAGTGGTCACATGAGGAATTGCATTAGCATCTACTTAACACCTTTGTACATGTAGAAGTGATCTCTTGTATTGATAGTGAGCAGATCAATCTGCCATTACTTTCTTCTCAAGGAACCCCTAGCAACCTCTGGAGGAACCCTAGGGATCCATGTAATTCTGGTTGAGAATTAGGGTTACCACCTTTTCTTCAAGCCAAACCCGAACACTTTAGCGGCCTGGAACACCTTTTGGTGCCCCAAGGAGAGTAGTAATGCGGTGCGCATAGCATGCCACAGCAAACAGAGGGTGTGGCCAAATTGCTCTTGTTGACATCACCACCCTGCCCCTACTAGGTGATGCCGAACCTGCCCCTAGACGGTTGCCTGCAGCTCCCGGATGGCAACAGATTTGTGTGTGACTATCTTGGTTACATGGGGAGCCACAGCCTGGTCTAAATAATGTGTCTGGGTTTCAGTCCGCCTGAAACCCGGACACATGTTTCAAAACCTGGACTGTCCGGGTGAATCCCGGACAGGTGGCAACCCTATTGAGAGACCCTGATCTACCTTCTCTCTCTCTCTCTCTCTATGGAAATGGGAGCCCTTAGTGGTCACAGGAAATGCATTAGCATCCACTTAACACCTTTGTACATGTAGAAGTGACCCCTTGTATTGATAGTGAGCAGATCAATCTGCCATTGCTTTCTTCTCAAAGAACCCCTAGCAACCTCTGGATGAACCTTAGGGTTCCATGTAATTCTGGTTGAGATGAGAGACCCTGATCTACCCCCTCTCTCTCTCTCTATGGAAATGGGAGCCCTTAGTGGTCACATTAGGAATTACATTAGTATCCACTTAACAACTTTGTAAATGTAGCAGTGACCCCTTGTATTGATAGTGAGCAGATCAACCTGCCATTTCTTTCTTCTCAAGGAACCCCTAGCAACCTCTGGAGGAACCCTAGGGTTCCATGTAATTCTGGTTGAGATGAGAGACCCTGATCTACCCTCTCTATGGAAATGGGAGCCCTTAGTGGTCACATGAGGAATTGCATTAGCATCCACTTAACACCTTTGTACATGTAGAAGTGACTCCTTGTATCGATAGTGAGCAGATCAATCTGTCAATCTGCCAATACTTTCTTCTCAAGGAACCCCTAGCAACCTCTGGAGGAACCCTAGGGTTCCATGTAATTCTGGTTGAGATGAGAGACTCTGATCTACCCTCTCTCTCTCTCGCTATGGAAATGGGAGCCCTTAGTGGTCACATGAGGAATTGCATTAGTATCCACTTAACTCCTTTGTACATGTAGAAGTGACCCCTTGTATCGATAGTGAGCAGATCAAACTCCAAGGTTCCACAGAACCCTGGTTGAGAAAAGCTGCCATAGAGCAACAAATGTTGCGCGCAAAAATTGTGTCTAAATCTTTTCTTAGCGCAGGACCAAGCTGCAATCCGTGCTGTTATTATCAGCTGCAAAATAAAAAGTGTCTAAATTGCCTAATAATTAGGCTCCAAACGGGCAATCGTGGGCGCAGATGTGGAGATAATATGTCTTCCTTCAAATCCACTCAGATCCAATTACTAATTGCCGCCTATGTTAATGTCCATCTACTATAATTACAGTCCCCAGCGCTAATTACTTAATGATATATATTTTTTTTCATCAGTTTGCTACAACTGATTCCTAGAACCGGGGGATGTCCGCGGCAACATGGCTGCCTCCCAGCAAGACGCTGATTGCGAATATCCCAACCTTCTCGCTGCCATCGTCCGTAACGATGAGCCGCGCTCTCAGCTCCGGCCAGTGTGCCATCATGCGCTCATAATGCTCCTTAATTCCACAAAAAGTCAACGGAAAGGTCATATTTGGCATGGAGGAAATTGAGTTCCTCGCGTTACAAAGCGGCCGTTCTGGAAAACGAGACGCTGCTTGATAATTCCGCCATTGTGGCGAGGTGAAGGTTGTTTATGGGTTTCGGCAGAAGACAGACAATCCACTGATGTTTAAATCACGAAAAGCCCGTTTGATTAATTAAGTCACTTCCCTTTTGTGGCATCCAAATAAAGGTTAGCGTCAACGGCGGCCCCCTAATTGGAAACCACCGCCGAGGCTAGATTAATACGCGCTCGGCAATTACTTACAAGTGGTTTTTTAGACAATGAGCTCCCACTCCAAACTCTTCAATTGAAACAATGACAAAATAAACCTTTAAATGTCAATTGCTGTCTGTTAGAATGTTCCCGGATAAAAGGCGCTATTAATTAACTCCTGCACCTCTCCAATGGCCAACCACGCCGACGCCATGAATTATCTCTTTTTTTTTTTTTTTTATGTGATCTAACTGATGTGAGCATCATTCCCACAATAGTAATGAACAAAAAAAAAATTATATATACACTATATTGTCAAAAGTATTGGGACGCTTGCCTTTACACGCACATGAACTTCAATGGCTTCCCAGTTTTAGTCCGTAGAGTTCAATATTGAGTTGGCTCCGCCCTTTGCAGCTATAACAGCTTCACCTCTTCTGGGAAGGCCGTCCACAAGGTTTAGGAGGGTGTCTATGGGAATGTTTGACCATTCTTCCGGAAGAACATTCATGAGGTTAGGCACTGATGTTGGACTATCAGGTTAAGGTCAGGACTTGGGTTGTGAAGGCCAGTCAAGTTCCTCCACCCCAAACTCGCTCATCCATGTCTTTATGGACCTTGCTTTGTGCACTGGTGCTCAGTCATGTTGGAACAGGAAGGGGCCGTCCCCAAACTGTTCCCACAAAGTTGGAAGCATGAAATTGTCCAAAATGTCTTGGTATGCTGACGCCTTAAGAGTTCCCTTCACTGGAACTAAGGGGACCAAGCCCAACCCCCCCGAAAAACAACCCAACGCCATAATCCCCCCCCCCCCTCCACCAAATGATTTGGACCAGTGCACAAAGCAAGGTCCATAAAGACACGGATGAGCGAGTCCATGTCTTTATGGATCTTTATGGACAGGAGGTCCTTCAGCAGGTCCAGGGCAAATGATTCATGGCCGGGACCTGCTGATCGGCTGTGTCCAATCACAGCCCAGAGCCCTGTGTTGACAAACATCACAGAGGACACAATCTCCCTGTTTCTGCTCCCTGCAAAGCTGCGAGAAGGAACAAAGAGATTTTTAGTAAAAAAGCAGCACATAATACACACAATAACACTTGTTAGGCACAAACTTAACCCCTTGATTACCCTGAGATGTTAACCCCTCCCTGGCCAGTGTCATAAGTACAGTGACAGTGTATAGTATTATCACTGTATTAGTGTCACTGGTGATGTCAGTGGAAGTTAGTCAGTTCCCACCCAGCGTCAGTTAGTGTCAGATTGTCCGCTGCACTATCACAGTCTCACTATAAGTCTCTGATCACCGCCATTACTAGAAACTAAAAAAAAATATCAATAAAAATTCCAGCATAGGTCGACTACAGTGGCGGCTGGTGCTCCATCTTTTGGCGGGGCACCAAACAAACCAGCCAGCCAGCCCCGCATTTACCCCGTCCAGGTCGCAGGCATCTTCGGGCAGCTTCCCCGGCTTCTCCTTCCGGCCAATCCGGTCGCTTCACCAAACGGCCAATCCGGTCTTAAGACCCACTTCCTGTCCTGATTGGCCGGGAAGAGAAGCAGGAAGACAATAGCGAATATTGATTCGCTAATGTCACAAGTGGGTGGGCTCAGGGCGCAGTGCTCTCCGCCCTGAGCCCAACCTTTTTGAAGCTAATTGGAGCCTCAGGCTCTAATCATGTGCTTCAAAAATTAAAAAAAAACCTTGTAGAAATCTATGTATCTGGCGCCCCCATGGAGATTAGGGGGGCCCCCCTTATAGACCGGCTGGTCGGCTTATATAGGGGATTTCCTACTATTTGTTTATTTGCTAAATGCCTCTTCCTCCTTCTACAAAGTTACAATGTACAGTCTGATCACTGCGGGGGGGGAGACTAAAGAAATGCTTCCTTCTCCTTCTACAAAGTTACAATGTACAGTCTGATCACTGGGGGAGGGGAGACTGAGGAAATGCTTCCTCCTTCTTCTACAAAGTTACAATGTACAGTGTGATCACTGGGGGAGGGGAGACTGAGGAAATGCTTCCTCCTCCTTCTACAAAGTTACAATGTACAGTCTGATCACTGGGGGAGGGGAGACTGAGGAAATGCTTCCTCCTGCCTGCAGCAGAATAATGACATTATCTCATTCTAGGCAAAGTCACTGATTGGAGCTTTTGATGATCAAAGATGCAACTTTCCTGAAAAATGATACTGTTGCTGTACATTGTAACATATGAGGAATGTATTCATGTGACGTTGCTGAGGGGTGGAAATGCACATCGGCCCCTGAATATTCTGTATAGATGACACATGGAGGGCGCCCCCTGTCTACCAGGGTCCTGCGTTGGTCTATGTGGAGGGCGCCCCCTGTCTTCCAGGGTCCTGCATTGGTCTATGTGGAGGGCACCCCTGTCTTCCAGGGTCCTGCATTGGTCTATGTGGAGGGCGCCCCCTGTCTTCCAGGGTCCTGCATTGGTCTATGTGGAGGGCTCCCCCTGTCTTTCAGGGTCCTGCGTTGGTCTATGTGGAGGGCACCCCTGTCTTCCAGGGTTCTGTATTGGTCTATGTGGAGGGCGTCCCCTGTCTTCCAGGGTCCTGTATTGGTCTATGTGGAGGGCACCCCCTGTCTTCCAGGGTCCTGTATTGGTCTATGTGGAGGGCACCCCCTGTCTTCCAGGGTCCTGTATTGGTCTATGTGGAGGGCACCCCTTGTCTTCCAGGGTCCTGCATTGGTCTATGTGGAGGGCGCCCCCTGTCTTCCAGGGTCCTGCATTGGTCTATGTGGAGGGCACCCCTTGTCTTCCAGGGTCCTGTATTGGTCTATGTGGAGGGCACCCCCTGTCTTCCAGGGTCCTGTATTGGTCTATGTGGAGGGCGTCCCCTGTCTACCAGGGTCCTGTATTGGTCTATGTGGAGGGCGCCCCCTGTCTTTCAGGGTCCTGCGTTGGTCTATGTGGAGGGTGCCCCCTGTCTTCCAGGGTCCTGCATTGGTCTATGTGGAGGGCACCCCTGTCTTCCAGGGTCCTGCATTGGTCTATGTGGAGGGCGCCCCCTGTCTTCCAGGGTCCTGTATTGGTCTATGTGGAGGGCGTCCCCTGTCTACCAGGGTCCTGTATTGGTCTATGTGGAGGGCGCCCCCTGTCTTTCAGGGTCCTGCGTTGGTCTATGTGGAGGGTGCCCCCTGTCTTCCAGGGTCCTGTATTGGTCTATGTGGAGGGCGCCCCCATGTCTTCCAGGGTCCTGCATTGGTCTATGTGGAGGGCGCCCCCTGTCTTCCAGGGTCCTGTATGGGTCTATGTGGAGGGCGCCCCCTGTCTTCCAGGGTCCTGTATTGGTCTATGTGGAGGGCGCCCCCTGTCTTCCAGGGTCCTGTATTGGTCTATGTGGAGGGCGCCCCCTGTATTCAGGGTCCTGCGTTGGTCTATGTGGAGGGCGCCCCCATGTCTTCCAGGGTCCTGCATTGGTCTATGTGGAGGGCGCCCCCTGTCTTCCAGGGTCCTGTATGGGTCTATGTGGAGGGCGCCCCCTGTCTTCCAGGGTCCTGTATTGGTCTATGTGGAGGGCGCCCCCTGTCTTCCAGGGTCCTGCATTGGTCTATGTGGAGGGCGCCCCCTGTCTTCCAGGGTCCTGTATTTATCTATGTGGATTCTATAGAGCTGAAGGAATATCTATGTAAAGCTGAATTAGCATGCCTGGCGAAGCGCGTTCCCCCCACCTCTTCCATATTTGATGCTCATTACGCTGCATCACTTGAATTCAATTACTTTATAAATTGCTGACTTGAGAAACCAAAGCCTTTAATATTATTTTTTTTTTTTCTTTGAAAACCAATTGCTGCAAAGACCATTTTCTGCTATGTTAGCGCCTCTCCTCCTAGGCACGGCGCGCTCTACATCACCGGCGAGAGACTTTTTTTTTTTTTTCTCGGTTCGCTCGAATTACCATAATCTAATGACAGATGCTAAAGCAGACGAATCTTCTGTTTTATGACACAACATATCTGACATTTTCTAGTTAACTCTAATCTGATTCTACTTTATTGTAGCAGAAGGTCAGCGCCGAGCTCTTGTAATCATGTGGAACGCGTGCGTGGGGGCGACGGCGGAAAATAAAATGGTAGAATCTAAATATGGGAGGGATGAAACAAACAAAGCTTAAAGGCCCGCTACGCCTGCTCGCTATATAAAAGAAAATATTGGGTATTAAATCTTAAATCTGATCTCTGGGATAAGCAAATATCGTCTATACACAAGAAATGTGTAATCTTCCTGGAATCTCTTTGTGCTTTGTGTATTTCTTCCAGATCTGGGCAGTAATCCAGTGTGAGACTTCCTGTAATAAAGACCGCTCACTGCTGTCCTCTGTCCTTGTGCAGGGTGACCGGTCTTGTCTCCGCCCCCCTCCTGTAGTTCCTACAGGCAGCCTGTAGTGGGTGGAGCCTGCTGAGCCCCTCCTACAGCTCTGCTCTCTCTCCTTGTGCAGGGGAACTGGTCTTGTCTCTGCCCCCTCCCATAGTTTTCTGCAGGCATCCTGTAGTGGGTTGGGCTTGCTGGACCCCTCCCACAGCTCTGCTCTCTTTCCTTGTGAAGGGTGACCGGTCTTGTCTCCGCCCCCTCCTGTAGTTCCTAAAGGCAGCCTGTAGTAGGTGGGGCCATATTGGGCCCCTCCCACAGCTCTGCTCTCTTTCCTTGTGCAGGCTGACCGGTCTTGTCTCCGCCCCCTCCTGTCGTTCCTGCAGGCAGCCTGTAGTAGGTGGAGCCTGCTGAGCCCCTCCTACAGCTCTGCTATCTCTCCTTGTACAGGGTGACTGGTCTTGTGTCCGCCCCCTTCTGTAGTTCCTGCAGGCAGCCTGTAGTAGGTGGAGCCTGCTGAGCCCCTCCCACGGGTCTGCTCTCTCTCCTCTGTGGAGGGTGCCTTGTCCTGTCTTCCGCTCCTTCCAATAATTTTCTGCAGGCCGCCTATAGTGGGTTGGGCCTGCTGGGCCCCTCCCACAGCTCTGCTTTCTTTCCTTGTGCAGGGGAACTGGTATAGTCTCCGCCCCCTCCTGTAGTTCCTGCAGGCAGCCTGTGGTATCTGGGCCCCGCTGACCCCCTCCCACAGCTCTGATCTCTGCACAGGCAGTAAATAAACAATGAACAATTGCCAAGGCTTTTTTTTTATGGTCTTCTTTTTTTTATCCTCATATCTTTTTCAGTGACATTGATCTCTTCCAGGACCATTCAGCCACTTCCTCTCTACAGACACTCACTCCAACATCGGCTGCAAATCCTTTCCATGGAGGGGATTCCTAATGGTAATAACAATGGATGGTGCCTGCTCAGTGTGTGTGAATGTGACAGAGTGACAACGCAGGAGCGCAATTAGGAGAAAGGGGCAGGGAGGGGCAGGGAGTTCTCAAAACAGGAAGTTCACTTCCTGGCCATATCTCCAGGTAATAATTTACAAAAAAATATATATATAGATATATATTTTTTTTTTGCGGACCACCGTTACCACTATATACATACTGTATCATTTTATATTTATATATATATATATATATATATATATATATATATATATATATGTATTGGGGGGATTTTCTTTTACTTTCACTTTCAATGATAACAGAAAACAACAAAAAGAGAGGATGAATCCTCCTAATGGGGACCCGGGACAGTTCCAGACCCGACACTAGGGATTACAAGCATTGGTGTGTTCCAAATCGCCTCCAGCTGCTGAAGTTCATATGCAAGTCGCTAGCACGATCCTGGAGAGCGTCTTGACGTCAGCGTCCTTGCCCCTTCCTATACGTTTCGTCATACGACGTCTTCGCCGGAGGCGATTTGGAACACACAAATGCTTGTAATCCCTAGTGTCGGGTTTGACACTTTTAAAATGTGAGTGAAACCTATTTTAATGTTTTAAATAAACTTTTTAATAAGAGTTATCACACTATTGGAGCCTCCTTCTTCCTTTATGTATGTGGGGACCGTGGCATCATTTTTGTTGAGAGGACTTTGTGCATTGCTAGCTAACAGCACCTTGGATCTAAGCATTGATTGCTAAAAGGCGCAGCTTCCTGGTTTATAATCTTACCAGCCATTTATTTTTTATTAATGAACTATAATTTTTCATGTTTATGACTTTTCTTATACACATATATATGGTACTTTTTCCCATTTTTTGGAGCCCTACTATGATAATCCCCTCCCCAAAAAAAAAAAATATATATATATATATATATATATATATATATATATATATATATATATATATATATATATATATATATTTTTTTTTTTTTCTTAAAATAAGGATCTTAGTATCATTGGGATGCAGCTGCATAGAGATTGTTGACTACTGGCCGGTGCCGGGTTATATGGCGGAGAGGTGCCCTTTCCTGACAAATGCGGACATCTGACTCATCTCCCTCTTCCAAAGACAATGATTAGGTTTTAAAAGTTCAGCATCTTTTTCCATTTCTGCTTCAATGACATCTGCAATGCTAAAATCTCCACTATGCTTGATTTGAGATAGATTGCATCTGCTCCAAAAACCAGCAGAAAGTAACCTTGTGTGATTTCTCCCAGCGAGACGCTGCGGTTAAAGCTCTAAATTAAAGACAAGACGGGCGTGGGGAGACATTTACTAAGTGGTGATACACTGTGGGGTTGATTTACTAAAGGCAAATAGGCTGTTCACTTTGCACTTCGCAAAGGGAACTTGTCCAAGAGGTTAGTCAAGGAGGTGAAGTAGTGATGGCTTCCATAATCCAATCATATGCAAGCAAAAATGCAGCTTTCTTTTATTTTTCTTGCACGTGATTGGGTATACTTCCCAAAGTTATATTTTATCAATACCCTAAGCCAAGACTAGGAAAAAGAAGATATTTTAACAGAGAGGTGCTACCAAAGATGCCAACAGTTGTATGTTTATTAGTTCATGGGATGGAAATATGGCCTTGGATGGGGAGGTGAACATAAAATAAGTAAAAACAAAAAAACGGGTGTATCACCTAAAGCAAAGATGGATGATCAGCTAAAGGCAAATATGGATGTATCACCTAAAGGCAAAGATGGATGTATCACCTACAGATAAAGATGGGTGTATCACCTAAAGCAAAGATAGATGATCACCTAAAGGCAAAGATGGATGTATCACCTAAAGGCAAAGACAGGTGTATCGCCTAAAGCAAAGATGGATGTATTACCTAAAGACAAAGATGGGCGTCTCACCTAAAGAAAAGATGGGTGATAACCTAAAGGCAAAGATATATGTATCATCTAAAGACTAATATGGGCGTATCACCTGAAGCAAATAAGGGTGTCTCACCTAAAGACAAGATGGGTGTATCACCTAAAGACAAGATGGGTGTATCACCTAAAGACAAAGATGGGTGTATCACCTAAAGCAAAGATGGATGTATCACCTAAAGACAAAGATGGGTGTATCACCTAAAGCAAAGATGGGTGTATCACCTAAAGATGAAGATGGGTGTATCACCTAAAAGTAAAGATGGGTGTGTTACCTAAAGACAAAGATGGGTGTATCAACCAAAGCAAAGATGCGTGTATCACCTAAAACAAAGATGGGTGTATTACCTAAAACAAAGATGGGTGTATCACCTAAAGCCAAGATGGGTGTATCACCTAAAGCCAAGATGGGTGTATCACTTAAAGACAAAGATGGGTGTATCACCTAAAGCCAAGATGGGTGTATCACTTAAAGACAAAGATGGGTGTATCACCTAAAGCCAAGATGGGTGTATCACCTAAAGACAAAGATGGGTGTATCAACCAAAGCAAGATGGGTGTATCACCTGAAGCAAAGATGGATGTATCACATAAAAGGAAAATATGGGTGTATCACCTTAAGACAAAGATGGGTGTATCACCTAAAGAATAAGATGGGTATTTCACCTAAAGCAAAGATGATAATCACCTAAAGGCAAAGATGAATATCATCTAAAGACAATGATGGGCATACATCTAAAGACAAAGATGGGTGTATTATCTAAAGGTGAAGATGGGTGTGTTACCTAAAGACAAAGAGGCCTGTATTACCTAAAAATAAAGATGGGTGTATCACCTAAAGACAAAAATGGGCATACACCTAAAGACAAAGATGGGCTTACACCTAAAGACAAAGATGGGCATACACCTAAAGACAAAGATGGGCTTACACCTAAAGACAAAGATGGGCGTATCACCTAAAGATAAGGGTGGATGCATTACCTAAAGCAAAGATGATTGTATCACCTAAAAATAAAGATGGGTGTAGCACCTAAAGCAAAGCATCACCTAAAGATTAAAATGGATGCATCACCTAAAGAAAATGATTGGTGTATTACCTAAAGATGAAGATCATGGCCTCTCACCCCAGCCCACATTCCTCTACTTGGTGATTAGAGAATGGTTCCAATTCTCTGTTATCTGCTTAAGGCCCACCTAAAGACTAGGATGGGTTAATCACCTAAAGACAAAGACACGGGTACATATAAAGGCAAAGATGGGTGTATCATCTAAAGACAAAGAAGTGAGTAGCATCTAAAGACAAAGATGGGTGTATGACCTTAAGAAGAAGATCATGGCCTCCCACCCCATCCCACATTGCTTTACTTGGGGATTAGAGGATTATTCCAATTCTCTGTTTTCCAGCGAATGGCCCACCTAAATACTAAGATAAATCACCTAAAGACAAAGATAGATGCACACCTGAAGGCAAAAATGTATGTATCACCTAAAGCAAAGATGTGTGTTTCACCTAAAGACAAAGATGGGTGTATCACCTAAAGCAAAGATGTGTTTATCACCGAAATATAAAGATGGGTGTATCACCTAAAGGCGAAGATGGATGGATGTATCACCTAAAAAAAAAAAAATGGACATACACCTAAAGCAAAAATGTATGTATCACCTATAGATAAAGATGGGTGTATCACCTAAAGACAAAGATGGGTGTATTACCTAAAGCAAAGATGGATGTATCACCTAAAGACAAAGATGGGTGTATTACCTAAAGCAAAGATGGATGTATCACCTTAAGCAAAGATGCGTGTCTTACCTAAAGATGAAGATGGATGCATCGCCTAAAGAAAACAATTGGTGTGTTACCTACAGATGAAGCTCATGGCCTCTCACCCCACCCCACATTCCTCAACTTGGTGATTAGAAGATGAATTCAATTCTCTGTTATCTGGCTAATGGCCCACCTAAAGAATAAGATGGGTAAATCACCTAAAGACAAAGATGAATGTACACCTAAAGCAAAGATGTGTGTATCACCTAAAGATAAAGATGGATGCATCACCTAAAGACAAAAATTTTGGACAAACAAAAGAAGACATAAAGTGGGACTTTATGCATTGTGCTGGGCTGGGAGGTGGGCTGGTATGGCCTTGCCGACAGCTTAGCCTATGTTTGGGAGCTGCGATGCGCTCCTGGGGTCCTCCCCTTCTTCACCCTCCTCTCCCCTTGAGTGACGTGGAGGATCGGGTGTATGTCCAATTGCGCATCAACGTCACGCATCCGGCGCCGGCGCGCTGCGTCACTTCGGTGACGTCGGCGCGCCGCTGCTGTTGATCCCATCTAGCATCCTACACGAGATGATGACCGTCGGACAGCGGGCAGCTGACGCTGCTCAGCTGTTTGGCGCCATCATCTATTGGCTGCCAGCGTGCCGTTGGTGGACGCCCATGATCACATTGGGGTATATATACTCCTTCCGATTCATTCCCAGCCCCCACACGCTGGTCATCCCCATGGCCATTATGCACTCCCGAATAACATGACTCACACTTCTTTCTCTAGGTAATCCTCCTGGCTTCTTCCCTTATTTTTTGTCCTTCTCTTTCTCTTTTCTTCCTCTTTGGTATCTAATCCTTCCTTGACCTTACACTGTTCCCACTTCTTGCCATTTTTTCTCGGTTCTTGACTGACACCTGCATCAACAAACCTTGCTCACTACTCACACTAGTCACCTTCCCACGTATATACACACATACATATACTCACCATACTTCCCCCCTCCCCCCCTTTTTTTCAGATGGCCACCACGTGGATCACACCCAATTCTATATTCATGGGGATGTCTCTTCAGGGACTGCTGCCTGTTATCGGACTTCCACCTGTGTACTCTGGGCCAGTCCACCTCAGCTCCCAACAGGCTGATGTTTTGCCGGTTGGCCCCCAGCCCTCCATGCCTATGTCCAACCTCATAGGAGCATCTGTAAGTAGCTTTTAGAAATGGGCTCTACCCCCCCTTTTCTCCTTTTCTCCCCTCCTCCACATTCACACAGACTGAATATACAATTTCCCTAATATAGATGTTTTCTAATATAGATGTTTTTTAATATTTATAGACACCTACCTCATACTTGCTCCTGAAGAGTGGCGTTCGCCACGAAACGCGTCGAGCCAATAGATGCCCCCACGCTTATACCATAATATTATCATTTTGCTACTACATATACCAATTGGACTATACCAATCAACTATGACTATAATCATTTACCATGGAGACACACTACAGTGAATTTGGCTATCTACATTATGTATGGCATGAACCAACTAGGTTATTTTACTATGGGAATATGAGCCAACATTTGCCCCCCTTTGTCTATAATTGCATCAGATTTTATTTTTATTCCTATTTTTCATCTAATTGGATTTTACCTATCAACTAAGATTACAATGGATTGTTATGGTGACCTGCTGTCTATGAAACTGTTTTTTACAATGTTTATAATATAAACCAATTTCGCCTTTACACTGTATTCTTGTTACATTTTATGTATAATGCAAGATTTGGTTTTCATAGATCTGGGCTTCTATAGTACCAATATGGATCATATTACAATTTCTACTTTTGTAGTAATCATATATCATTAAACCATTTAATGCCAATTTTTGTCATGTGATGCTTTTATTTAACGTTTTTGGTTCTGCTCTATATATATTTTTTCTGGTACCTGCCATGTTCATGTTTGTGGTGTTGTCTCCTGGAGTGCATGTTTCATTTAAAGTCCCACTTTATGTCTTCTTTTGTTTGTCCAAATTATTGGGGATGGAGGCGCTTGGCTCTACACACCTCGCGCCTCATTTAAAGTCCCACCCTCCTGTTCAGTTTTCTAAAGACAAAGATTGGTGTGTTACCTAAGATGAAGATCATGGGCTCTCACCCCAGCCCACATTCCTCTACTTGATGATAGGAGGATGAATCCAATTCTCTGTTATCTGGCAAATGGCCCACCTAAAGACTAAAATGGGTGAATCACCTAAAGGCAAAGATGTATGCACCACCTAAAGACAAAGATGGGCGTACACCTAAAGCAAAGATGTGTGTATCACCTAAAGATAAAGATGGGTGTATCACCTGAAGCTGAAGATGAATGCATTGCCTAAAGACAGAGATATGTGTGTTTCCTAAAGATGAAGATCATGTCCTCTTACCCCAGCCCACATTCCTCTACTTGGTGATTAGAGGATGACTCCAATTCTCTGTTATCTGGCTAATGGCCCATTTAAAGACTAAGATGGGTGTATTACCTAAAAGCAAAGATGGATGTATCACCGAAAGCAAAAATGTGTATATCACCTAAAGATAAAAATGGGTGTATCACCTAAAGCAAAGATTGGTGTATTATCTAAAGATGAAGCTGGATGCATCGCCTAAAGACAAAGATTGGTGTATTACCTAAAGATGAAGATCATGGGCTCTCACCCCAGCCCACATTCCTCGACTTGGTAATTAGAGAATGGGTCCAATTCTCTGTTATCTGCTTAAGGCCCACCTAAAGACTAGGATGGGTGTATAATCTAAAGACAAAGATGGGTGTATCATCTAAAGACAAAGATGGGTGTATGACCTTAAGAAGAAGGTCATGGCCTCCCACCCCATCCCACATTGCTTTATTTGGTGATTCAAGGATTATTCCAATTCTCTGTTTTCCAGGTAATGGCCCACCTAAATACTAAGATGGGTAAATCACCTAAAGACAAAGATGGGTGTACACCTAAAGACAAAGATGGGTGTACACCTAAAGACAAAGATGGGTGTACACCTAAAGACAAAGGTGGGTGTATCACTTAAAGACAAAGATGGGTGTATCACCTAAAGCCAAGATGGATGTATCACCTAAAGCCAAGATGGGTGTATCGCCTAAAGACAAAGATGGGTGTATCAACCAAAGCAAGATGTGTGTATCACCTAAAGCAAAGATGGATGTATCACATAAAAGGAAAAGATGGGTGTATGACCTAAAGACAAAGATGGGTGTATCACCTAAAGACAAAGATGGGTGTATCACCTAAAGCCAAAGATGGATAATCACCTAAAGGCAATGATGGGCATACATCTAAAGACAAAGATGTGTGTATTACCTAAAGATAAAGATGGGTGTATTACCCAAAGATAAAGATTGGTGTATCACCAATGGTGATTCACCATCACCTAAAGACAAAGATGGGCGTCTCACCTAAAGACTAGGATGGATGCATTACCTGAAGCAAAGATGATTGTATCACCTAAAGCAAATATGTGTGTATCACCTAAAAATAAAAATGGGTGTAGCACCTAAAGCAAAGCGTCACCTAAAGATGAAAATGGATGCATAACCTAAAGAAAAAGATTGGTGTATTACCTAAAGATGAAGATCATGGCCTCTCACCCCAGCCCACATTCCTCTACTTGGTGATTAGAGAATGGGTATAATTCTTTGTTATCTGCTTAAGCCCCACCTAAAGACTAAGATGGGTTAATCACCTAAAGACAAAGACAGGGTTACATATAAAGGCAAAGAATGGTGTATCATCTAAAGACAAAGATGGGAGTAGCATATAAAGACAAAGATGGGTGTATGACCTTAAGAAGAAGATCATGGCCTCTTCCCTGTTTTCCATCTAATGGCCCACCTAAATACTAAGATGGGTAAATCACCTAAAGTCAAAGATAGATGCACACCTGAAAGAAAAAATGTATGTATCACCTAAAGCAAAGATGTGTGTATCACCTAAAGACAAAGATGGGTGTATCACCTAAAGTAAAGATGTGTTTATCACCGAAAGATAAAGATGGGTGTATCACCCAAAGGCGAAGATGGATGTATCACCTAAAAACATAGATGGGCATACACCTAAAGCAAAAATGTGTGTATCACCTAAAGACAAAGATGGGTGTATTACCTAAAGCAAAGATGGGTGTATCACCTAAGGATAAAGATGGGTGCATTGCCTAAAGACAACAAATGGTGTGTTATCTAAAGATGAAGCTCATGGCCTCTCACCCCAGCCCACATTCCTCTACTTGGTGATTAGAAGATGAATTAAATTCTCTGTTATCTGGCTAATGGCCCACCTAAAGAATAAGATGGGTAAATCACCTAAAGACAAAGATGGATGTACACCTAAAGGCAAAGATGGGTGTATCACCTAAAGCAAAGATTTGTGTGTCACCTAAAGATAAAGATAGATTTTTCACCTAAAGACAAAGATTGGTGTGTTACCTAAGATGAAGATCATGGCCTCTCACCTCAGACCACATTCCTCTACTTGATGATAGGAGGATGAATCCAATTCTCTTTTATCTGGCAAATGGCCCACTTAAAGACTAAAATGGGTGAATCACCTAAAGGCAAAGATGCATGTATCACCTAAAGACAAAGAAGGGCGTACACCTAAAGCAAAGATGTGTGTATCACCTAAAGATAAAGATGAGTGTATCACCTAAAACAAAGATTTGTGTATCACCTAAAGATAAAGATGGGTGTATCACCTGAAGCTGAAGATGAATGCATCGCCTAAAGACAAAGATATGTGTGTTTCCTAAAGATGAAGATCATGTCCTCTTACCCCAGCCCACATTCCTCTACTTGGTGATTAGAGGATGACTCCAATTCTCTGTTATCTGGCTAATGGCCCATTTAAAGACTAAGATGGGTGTATCACCTAAATGCAAAGATGGATGTATCACCAAAAGCAAAAATGTGTGTATCACCTAAAGATAAAAATGGGTGTATCACCTAAAGCAAAGATTGGTGTATCACCTAAAGATGAAGCTGGATGCATCGCCTAAAGACAAAGATTGGTATATTATCTAAAGATGAAGATCATGGCCTCTCACCCCAGCCCACATTCCTGTACTTGGTGATTAGAGAATGGGTCCAATTCTCTGTTATCTGCTTAAGGCCCACCTAAAGACTAGGATGGGTGTATAATCTAAAGACAAAGATGGGAGTATCATCTAAAGACAAAGATGGGTGTCTGACCTTAAGAAGAAGATCATGGCCTCCCACCCCATCCCACATGGCTTTAGTTGGTGATTCAAGGATTATTCCAATTCTCTGTTTTCCAGCTAATGGCCCACCCTAAAGACTAAGATGGGTAAATCACCTAAAGACAAAGATGGGTGTATACCTAAAGACAAAGATAGGCATACACCTAAAGACAAAGATGGGTGTATCACCTAAAGCCAAGATGGATGTATCAACTAAAAACAAAGATAGGTGTATCAACCAAAGCAAGATGTGTGTATCACTTAAAGCAAAGATTGATGTATCACATAAAAGGAAAAGATGGGTGTATCACCTAAAGACAAAGATGGGTGTATCACCTAAAGATGAAGGATTATTCCAATTCTCTGTTTTTCAGCTAATGGCCCACCTAAAGACTAAGATGGGTAAATCACCTAAAGACAAAGATGGGCGTACACCTAAAGACAAGGATGGATGCATTAACTAAAGCAAAGATGGTTGTATCACCTAAAGCAAAGATGTGTGTATCACCTAAAGATAAAGATGGGTGTAGCACCTAAAGCAAAGCATCTCCTAAAGATGAAAATGGATGCATCACCTAAAGACAAAGATTGGTGTATTTCCTAAAGATCATGGCCTCTCACCCCAGCCCACATTCCTCTATTTGGTGATTAGATATTGGGTCCAATTCTCAGTTATCTGCTTAAGGCCCAGCTAAAGACTAGGATGGGTGAATCACCTAAAGACAAAGATGGGGGTACATCTAAAGGCAAAGAAGGGTGTATCATCTAAAGACAAAGATGGGCGTACACCTAAAAATAAAAATGTGTGTATCACCTAAAGATAAAGATGGATGCATCAAGTAAAGCTGAAGATGAATGCATCGCCTAAAGACAACGATTGGTGTGTTACCTAAAGATGAAGCTCATGGCCTCTCACCCCAGCCCACATTCCTCTACTTGGCGATTAGAGAATGGGTCCAATTCTCTGTTATCTGCTTAAGCCCCACCTAAAGACTGGGATGGGTTAATCACCTAAAGACAAAGACAGGGGTACATATAAAGGCAAAGATGGGTGTTTCATCTAAAGACAAAGATGGGTGTATAACCTTAAGAAGAAGATCATGGCCTCTTCCCTGTTTTCCAGCTAATGGCCCACCTAAATACTAAGATGGGTAAATCACCTAAAGACAAAGATAGATGCACACCTGAAAGCAAAAATGTATGTATCACCTAAAGCAAAGATGTGTGTATCACCTAAAGACAAAGATGTGTGTATCACCTAAAGACAAAGATGGGTGTATCACCCAAAGGTGAAGATGGATGTATCGCCTAAAAACAAAGATGGGCATACACCTAAAGCAAAAATGTGTGTATCACCTAAAGACAAAGAGGGGTGTATTACCTAAAGCAAAGAGGGGTGTATCACCTAAGGATAAAGATGGGTGTATCACCTAAAGCAAAGATGCGTGTATCACCCAAAGATGAAGATGGATGCATCGCCTAAAGACAACAATTAGTGTGTTACCTAAAGATGAATCTCATGGCCTCTCACCCCAGCCCACATTCCTCAACTTGGTGATTAGAAGATGAATTAAATTCTCTGTTATCTGGCTAATGGCCCACCTAAAGAATAAGATGGGTAAATCACCTAAAGACAAAGATGGATGTACACCTAAAGACAAAGATTGGTGTGTTACCTAAGATGAATATCATGGCCTCTCACCCCAGCCCACATTCCTCTACTTGATGATAGGAGGATGAATCCAATTCTCTGTTACCTGGCAAATGGCCCACTTAAAGACTAAAATGGGTGAATCACCTAAAGGCAAAGATGTATGTATCACCTAAAGACAAAAAAGGGCATACACCTAAAGCAAAGATGTGTGTATCACTTAAAGATAAAGATGGGTGTATCACCTAAAAGAAAGATGTATGTATCACCTAAAGATAAAGATGGGTGTATCACCTGAAGCTGAAGATGAATGCATCGCCTAAAGACAAAGATATGTGTGTTTGCTAAAGATGAAGATCATGTCCTCTTACCCCAGCCCACGTTCCTCTTCTTGGTGATTAGAGGATGACTCAAATTCTCTGTTATCTGGCTAATGGCCCACCTAAAGCCTAAGATGGGTGTTTCACCTAAATGCTAAGATGGATGTATCACTGAAAGCAAAAATGGGTGTATCACCTAAAGCAAAGATGGGTGTATCACCTAAAGCAAAGATGCATGTATCACCTAAAGATGAAGATGGATGCATCGCCTAAAGACAACGATTGATGTGTTACCTAAAGATGAAGCTCATGGCCTCTCATCCCACCCCACATTCCTCTACTTGGTGATTAGAGAATGGGTCCAATTCTCTGTTATCTGCTTAAGCCCCACCTAAAGACTAGGATGGGTTAATGACCTAAAAACAAAGACAGGGGTACGTATAAAGGCAAAGATGGGAGTAGCATCTAAAGACAAAGATGGGTGTATGACCTTAAGAAGATGATCATGGCCTCTTACCTGTTATCCAGCTAATGGCCCACCTAAATACTAAGATGGGTAAATCACCTAAAGACAAAGATAGATGCACACCTGAAAGCAAAAATGTATGTATCACCTAAATACAAAGATGTGTGTATCACCTAAAGACAAAGATGGGTGTATCACCCAAAGGTGAAGATGGATGTATCACCTAAAAACAAAGATGGGAATACACCTAAAGCAAAAATGTGTGTATCACCTAAAGATAAAGATGGGTGTATCACCTAAAGCAAAGATGCGTGTATCACCTAAAGATGAAGATGGATGCATCATCTAAAGACAACGATTAGTATTTTACCTAGAGATGAATCTCATGGCCTCTCACCCCAGCCCACATTTTTCAACTTGTTGATTAGAAGATGAATTAAATTCTCTGTTACCTGGCTAATGGCCCACCTAAAGAATAAGATGGGTAAATCACCTAAAGACAAAGATGGATGTACACCTAAAGACAAAGAAGGGCGTACACCTAAAGCAAAGATGTGTGTATCACCTAAAGGCAAAGATGGGTGTATCACCTAAAACAAAGATGTGTGTATCACCTAAAGATAAAGATGGGTGTATCACCTGAAGATGAAGATGAATGCATCGCCTAAAGACAAAGATATGTGTGTTTCCTAAAGATGAAGATCATGGCCTCTTACCCCAGCCCACATTCCTCTACTTGGTGATTAGAGGATGACTCCAATTTTCTGGTATCTGGCTAATGGCCCATTTAAAGACTAAGATGGGTGTATCACCTAAATGCAAAGATGGATGTATCACCGAAAGCAAAAATGTGTGTATCACCTAAAGATAAAAATGGGTGTATCACCTAAAGCCAAGATCGGTGTATCACCTAAAGCCAAGATGGGTGTATCACCTAAAGACAAAGATAGATGTATCACATAAAAGGAAAAGATGGGTGTATGACCTAAAGACAAAGATGGGTGTATCACCAAAAGACGAAGATGGATAATCACCTAAAGGCAATGATGGATGTATCATCTAAAGACAATGATGGGCATACATCTAAAGACAAAGATGTGTGTATTACCTAAAGATGAAGATGGGTGTATTACCTAAAGATAAAGATGGGTGTATCACCTAAAGATAAAGATGGGTGTATCACCTAAAGACAAAGATGGGCGTCTCACCTAAAGACAAGGATGGATGCATTACCTGAAGCAAAGATGATTGTATCACCTAAAACAAAGATGTGTGTATCACCTAAAAATAAAGATGGGTGTAGCACTTAAAGCAAAGCATCACCTAAAGATGAAAATGGATGCATCACCTAAAGACAAAGATTGGTGTATTACCTAAAGATGAAGATCATGGCCTCTCACCCCAGCCCACATTCCTCTACTTGGTGATTAGAGAATGGGTCCAATTCTCTGTTATCTGCTTAAGGCCCACCTAAAGACTAGGATGGGTGTATAATCTAAAGACAAATATGGGAGTATCATCTAAAGACAAAGATGGGTGTCTGACCTTACAGTGAGGTTCCACCCAAAAAAACAAAAATACCTGAAAAATTCTAAAAAAAAATAAAAAAAATTTGGAATTTTTTTTTTTAACTTACCTCTAAATGCCTGTTGCTAGGTGGTCCCTCGTAGTCTGCCTCTTCCTTTGCCTGGGCTGGTGACATCACTTCCCCCTCAGCAAAGGAAGGGCTCGGCTCTGCTCCCTCCCTCCTGTCAATCATCTGGGACCCATTACAGGTCCCAGGTGATTGAGCAGCCAATCACGGCGCGAGGTGCCGCTCGTGCATGCACAGTGGGAGCCAGGCTGTGAAGCCACAGCCCGGTACCCACAGTTGAAATGCCGGCGCCGAGGAGCGGAGGGGGGGGGACGAGCGGGGCTTCGATCCACAGCATCGCTGGACCCTGGGACAGGTAAGTGTCCAATTAAAAGTCAGCAGCTGCAGTATTTGTAGCTGCTGACTTTTAATTTTTTTTTTTTAATGGAGCCCCTGGGTGGAACTCCTCTTTAAGAAGAAGATCATGGCCTCCCACCCCATCCCACATTGCTTTATTTGGTGATTCAAGGATTATTCCAATTCTCTGATTTCCAGCTAATGGCCCACCTAAAGACTAAGATGGGTAAATCACCTAAAGAAAATATGGGCATACACCTAAAGACAAAGATGGGTGTATCACCTAAAGCCAAGATGGATGTATCACCTAAAGACAAAGATGGGTGTATCAACCAAAGCAAGATGTGTGTATCACCTAAAGCAAAGATTGATGTATCACATAAAAGGAAAAGATGGGTGCATCACCTAAAGACAAAGATGGGTGTATCACCTAAAGATGAAGGATTATTCCAATTCTCTGTTTTTCAGCTAATGGCCCACCTAAAGACTAAGGCTGGCCATACACTATACAATTTTCTGATTCAATTTCCTTTAGATTTACCTTCAACTATGTAGTGCAAGGGCCTGTCTGATTGCATACAAATTGAAAGGGTTTAGGTTTGACCTCATATTATATGGTTTTGGTAAATCTAAAGGAAAGTTGAACAGGAAAATTGTATAGTGTATGGCCAGCTTAAGATGGGTAAATCACCTAAAGACAAAGATGGGCGTACACCTAAAGACAAGGATGGGTTTATCACCTAAAGACAAGGATGGATGCATTACCTAAAGCAAAGATGGTTGTATCACCTAAAGCAAAAATGTGTGTATCACCTAAAGATAAAAATGGGTGTATCACCTAAAGCAAAGATTGGTGTATCACCTAAAGATGAAGCTGGATGCATCGCCTAAAGACAAAGATAGGTGTATTACCTAAAGATGAAGATCATGGCCTCTCACCCCAGCCCACATTCCTCTACTTGGTGATTAGAGAATGGGTCCAATTCTATGTTATCTGCTTAAGGCCCACCTAAAGACTAGGATGGGTTTATAATCTAAAGACAAAGATGGGAGTATCATCTAAAGACAAAGATGGGTGTCTGACCTTAAGAAGAAGGTCATGGCCTCCCACCCCATGCCACATTGCTTTATTTGGTGATTCGAGGATTATTCCAATTCTCTGTTTTCCAGCTAATGGCCCACCCTAAAGACTAAGATGGGTAAATCACCTAAAGACAAAGATGGGCGTACACCTAAAGACAAAGATAGGCATACACCTAAAGACAAAGATAGGCATACACCTAAAGACAAAGATGGGTGTATCACCTAAAGCCAAGATGGATGTATCAACTAAAGACAAAGATGGGTGTATCAACCAAAGCAAGATGTGTGTATCACCTAAAGCAAAGATTGATGTATCACATGAAAGGAAAAGATGGGTGTATCACCTAAAGAAAAAGATGGGTGTATCACCTAAAGATGAAGGATTATTCCAATTCTCTGTTTTTCAGCTAATGGCCCACCTAAAGACTAAGATGAGTAAATCACCTAAAGACAAAGATGGGCGTACACCTAAAGACAAGGATGGATGCATTACCTAAAGCAAAGATGGTTATATCACCTAAAGCAAAGATGTGTGTATCACCTAAAGATAAAGATGGGTGTAGCACCTAAAGCAAAGCATCACCTAAAGATGAAAATGGATGCATCACCTAAAGACAAAGATTGGTGTATTACCTAAAGATGAAGATCATGGCCTCTCACCCCAGCCCACATTCCTCTACTTGGTGATTAGATATTGGGTCCAATTCTCAGTTATCTGCTTAAGGCCCACCTAAAGACTAGGATGGGTGAATCACCTAAAGACAAAGATGTATGTATCACCTAAAGATAAAGATGGATGTATCAACTAAAGCTGAAGATGAATGCATCGCCTAAAGCCAACGATTGGTGTGTTACCTAAAGATGAAGCTCATGGCCTCTCCCCCCACCCCACATTCCTCTACTTGGTGATTAGAGAATGGGTCCAATTCTCTGTTATCTGCTTAAGCCCCACCTAAAGACTAGGATGGGTTAATCACCTAAAGACAAAGACAGGGGTACATATAAAGGCAAAGATGGGTGTATCATCTAAAGACAAAGATGGGAGTAGCATCTAAAGACAAAGATGGGTGTATGACCTTAAGAAGAAGATCATGGCCTCTTCCCTGTTTTCCAGCTAATGGCCCACCTAAATACTAAGATGGGTAAATCACCTAAAGTCAAAGATAGATGTATACCTGAAAGCAAAGATGTGTGTATCACCTAAAGACAAAGATGGGTGTATCACCTAAAGCAAAGATGTGTGTATCACCTAAAGACAAAGATGGGTGTATCACCCAAAGGTAAAGATGGATGTATTGCCTAAAAACAAAGATGGGCATACACCTAAAGCAAAAATGTGTGTATCACCTAAAGACAAAGATGGGTGTATTACCTAAAGCAAAGAGGGGTGTATCACCTAAGGATAAAGATGGGTGTATCACCTAAAGCAAAGATGCGTGTATCACCTAAAGATGAAGATGGATGCATCGCCTAAAGACAACAATTAGTGTGTTACCTAAAGATGAATCTCATGGCCTCTTAACCCAGCCCACATTCCTCAACTTGGTGATTAGAAGATGAATTAAATTCTCTGTTATCTGGCTAATGGCCCACCTAAAGAATAAGATGGGTAAATCACCTAAAGACAAAGATGGATGTACACCTAAAGATAAAGATGTGTGTATCACCTAAAGATAAAGATGGGTTTATCACCTAAGGGCAAAGATTGGTGTGTTACCTAAGATGAATATCATGGCCTCTCACCCCAGCCCACATTCCTCTACTTGATGATAGGAGGATGAATCAAATTCTCTGTTATCTGGCAAATGGCCCACTTAAAGACTAAAATGGGTGAATCACCTAAAGGCAAAGATGTATGTATCACCTAAAGACAAAGAAGGGCGTACACCTGAAGCAAAGATGTGTGTATCACTTAAAGATAAAGATGGGTGTATCACCTAAAAGAAAGATGTATGTATCACCTAAAGATAAAGATGGGTGTATCACCTAAAAGAAAGATGTGTGTATCACCTAAAGATAAAGATGGGTGTATCACCTGAAGCTGAAGATGAATGCATCGCCTAAAGACAAAGATATGTGTGTTTCCTAAAGATGAAGATCATGTCCTCTTACCCCAGCCCACGTTCCTCTTCTTGGTGATTAGAGGATGACTCAAATTCTCTGTTATCTGGCTAATGGCCCACCTAAAGCCTAAGATGGGTGTTTCAGCTAAATGCTAAGATGGATGTATCACTGAAAGCAAAAATGCGTGTATCAACTAAAGATAAAAATGGGTGTATCACCTAAAGCAAAGATGGGTGTATCACCGAAAGACAAAGATGTATGTATCACCTAAAGATAAAGATGGACGTATCAACTAAAGCTGAAGATGAATGCATCGCCTAAAGACAACGATTGGTGTGTTACCTAAAGATGAAGCTCATGGCCTCTCACCCCACCCCACATTCCTCTACTTGGTGATTAGAGAATGGGTCCAATTCTCTGTTATCTGCTTAAGCCCCACCTAAAGACTAGGATGGGTTAATCACCTAAAGACAAAGACAGGGGTACATATAAAGGCAAAGATGGGTGTATCATCTAAAGACAAAGATGGGAGTAGCATCTAAAGACAAAGATGGATTTATGACCTTAAGAAGAAGATCATGGCCTCTTCCCTGTTTTCCAGCTAATGGCCCACCTAAATACTAAGATGGGTAAATCACCTAAAGTCAAAGATAGATGCACACCTGAAAGCAAAGATGTGTGTATTACCTAAAGACAAATATGGGAGTATTATCTAAAGAAAAAGATGGGTGCCTGACCTTAAAGTGGGGTTCCACCCAAAAAAACAAAAATACTTGAAAGATTCTAAAAAAAAAAAAATAAAAAAACATTTGGATATTTTTTTTTTTTAACTTACCTCTAAATGCCTGTTGCTAGGTGGTCCCTCGTAGTCTGCCTCTTCCTTTGCCTGGGCTGGTGACATCACTTCCCCCTCGGCAAAGGAAGGGCTCGGCTCTGCTCCCTCCCTCCTGTCAATCATCTGGGACCCATTACAGGTCCCAGGTGATTGAGCGGCCAATCACGGCGCGAGGTGCTGCTCGTGCATGCACAGTGGGAGCCAGGCTGTGAAGCCACAGCCCGGCACCCACAGTTGAAATGCCGGCGCCGACGAGCGGAGGGGGGGGACGAGCGGGGCTTCGATCCACAGCATCGCTGGACCCTGGGACAGGTAAGTGTCCAATTAAAAGTCAGCAGCTGCAGTATTTGTAGCTGCTGACTTTTAATTTTTTTTTTTTTTAATGGAGCCCCTGGGTGGAACTCCTCTTTAAGAAGAAGATCATGGCCTCCCACCCCATCCCACATTGCTTTATTTGGTGATTCAAGGATTATTCCAATTCTCTGATTTCCAGCCAATGGCCCACCTAAAGACTAAGATGGGTAAATCACCTAAAGAAAAGATGGGCATACACCTAAAGACAAAGATGGGTGTATCACCTAAAGCCAAGATGGATGTATCAACTAAAGACAAAGATGGGTGTATCAACCAAAGCAAGATGTGTGTATCACCTAAAGCAAAGATTGATGTATCACATAAAAGGAAAAGATGGGTGTATCACCTAAAGAAAAAGATGGGTGCATCACCTAAAGATGAAGGATTATTCCAATTCTCTGTTTTTCAGCTAATGGCCCACCTAAAGACTAAGATGAGTAAATCACCTAAAGACAAAGATGGGCGTACACCTAAAGACAAGGATGGATGCATTACCTAAAGCAAAGATGGTTGTATCACCTAAAGCAAAGATGTGTGTATCACCTAAAGATAAAGATGGGTGTAGCACCTAAAGCAAAGCATCACCTAAAGATGAAAATGGATGCATCACCTAAAGACAAAGATTGGTGTATTTCCTAAAGATCATGGCCTCTCACCCCAGCCCACATTCCTCTACTTGGTGATTAGATATTGGGTCCAATTCTCAGTTATCTGCTTAAGGCCCACCTAAAGACTAGGATGGGTGAATCACCTAAAGACAAAGATGTATGTATCACCTAAAGATAAAGATGGATGTATCAACTAAAGCTGAAGATGAATGCATCGCCTAAAGACAACGATTGGTGTGTTACCTAAAGATGAAGCTCATGGCCTCTCACCCCACCCCACATTCCTCTACTTGGTGATTAGAGAATGGGTCCAATTCTCTGTTATCTGCTTAAGCCCCGCCTAAAGACTAGGATGGGTTAATCACCTAAAGACAAAGACAGGGGTACATATAAAGGCAAAGATGGGTGTATCATCTAAAGACAAAGATGGGAGTAGCATCTAAAGACAAAGATGGGTTTATGACCTTAAGAAGAAGATCATGGCCTCTTCCCTGTTTTCCAGCTAATGGCTCACCTAAATACTAAGATGGGTAAATCACCTAAAGTCAAAGATAGATGCACACCTGAAAGCAAAGATGTGTGTATCACCTAAAGACAAAGATGGGTTTATCACCTAAAGCAAAGATGTGTGTATCACCTAAAGACAAAGATGGGTGTATTACCTAAAGCAAAGAGGGGTGTATCACCTAAGGATAAAGATGGGTGTATCACCCAAAGGTAAAGATGGATGTATCGCCTAAAAACAAAGATGGGCATACACCTAAAGCAAAAATGTGTGTATCACCTAAAGACAAAGATGGGTGTATCACCTAAAGCAAAGATGTGTGTATCACCTAAAGATAAAGATGGGTGTATCACCTGAAGATGAAGATGAATGCATCGCCTAAAGACAAAGATATGTGTGTTTCCTAAAGATGAAGATCATGTCCTCTTACCCCAGCCCACATTCCTCTACTTGGTGATTAGAGGATGACTCCAAATCTCTGTTATCTAGCTAATGGCCCATTTAAATACTAAGATGGGTGTATCACCTAAATGCAAAGATGGATGTATCACCAAAAGCAAAAATGTGTGTATCACCTAAAGATAAAAATGGGTGTATCACCTAAAGATAAAAATGGGTGTATCACCTAAAGCAAAGATTGGTGTATCACCTAAAGATGAAGCTAGATGCATTGCCTAAAGACGAAGATTGGTGTATTACCTAAAGATGAAGATCATGGCCTCTCATCCCAGCTCACATTCCTCTACTTGGTGATTAGAGAATGGGTCCAATTCTCTGTTATCTGCTTAAAGCCCACCTAAAGACTAGGATAGGTGTATAATATAAAGACAACGATGGGTGTATCATCTAAAGACAAAGATGGGTGTATGACCTTAAGAAGAAGATCATGGCCTCCCACCCCATCCCACATTGCTTTATTTGGTGATTCAAGGATTATTCCAATTCTCTGTTTTTAGGTTTAAAGAAGGTATAGTTGGACTAGAATTTATAAGGTTATACTCACCTACCCCTTATCCAGAGGTTGGATTGTTGCAGAGATCTCCAATAATAAAAATAATACCCCCTCTGCTGTGAATTGGTGTATCATCTAAAGATGAAGACTGGTCTATCACCTGAAGACAAAGATGTGTGTATCACCTAAAGCAAAGATGGGTGTATGACCTAAAGGCAAAGGTGGGTGTATCACATAAAGACAACGATGGGTTATCACCTAAAGGCAACGATGGCTGAATGACCTAAAGACAAAGATTGGTGTATGACCTAAAGACAAAGATTGGTGTATGACCTAAAGGCAAAGATTGGTGTATGACCTAAAGGCAAAGATTGGTGTATGACCTAAAGACAAAGATTGGTGTATGACCTAAAGATGAAGATCATGGCTCCCCCAACCCGGCCCACATTTCTCTGCTTGGTAATGAATCCAATTCTCTGTTTTCCGGCTAATGGCCCACCTAAGATGGGTGAATCACCTAAAGACAAAGATGGGTGTGCACCCTAAACATGAAAATGGGTGAATCACCTAAAGACAAGATGGGTGAATAACCCAAAGGCAATGATTGGTACATTACTTAAAAAGAAAGGTATTAACTTAAGACAAATATGTGTGCATGACCTAAAGAAGAAGATCATGGCCTTCCACCCCGGCCCACATTCCTTGGTGATTAGAGGATGAATCCACTTCTCCATTATCAGGCCGGTGGCGTCACGTGGCCCCCACGGTCAGGACACACAGATTCCTTCTCCTTCTGTGATGAGTTCCTGGCCCGTTAATTTCTTGCAGTCTTTCACATGGCACTAATCAGGAATTAAGAGCTAACATCAGCTTTGCGGCAGCAGATTCCTTCATGGCGGGGTTAGAGGAGATTTTCAGAATAGTCAATTCTCTGCCCTCCCCGATTATCCTTTTCAAAAGCTCATAATCCGCCGACCAGAGTTTAGGAAGTCAAACAGCGGCGTAAACAACCCTGATAACAATCAGCCTTTCTTTTATATGGAAAGGGATAAATGATGGAGCCCTCGCTGCTTCTTTGTTTGACATCTGTGTTGTTTTCTCTCTTCCAAAATGAAGAAGAAGAAAAAAAAAATCTAGACTCGACGTTTTTGTTAAAAGAACAAATCCATGCTAGGGCAAACATCAATGATTGATCTTACAGCGCTGACCGGGAAATATTACAACAATATTAAAGTTGGGAAAGTCGCCATAATCTGTCATTGATTTCAATTGGAAACTTTGCAGGCAGGTTAAGTAAGGGCTTCATGTGGGCACCTCAGGGGGACTGCTAGCCATTCCGTACTATGCAATATTCCTATCTATCTTAGAAGCAGAGCTCAGATTAAAGTGGACCTGTCATTGATTATCTTCTTCCATGTTAAAAAGGATAATTAAACCCGAGAACACAAATGTAATATATATTGCAGCTCACTGGTCTTTAGATGAGTTGGCTGCATTTCTTTCCTTTTTTTTTCAGGCTAAAAACATTTTCAGCAAGTACAGAAAAATACCTGTTGATCCTGCCAGAAATGCCATGTCCTTGTCACTTCCTGTGAGTTGACCTGGGAGCACAAACAATGCTGTATTCATTCTGAGAACTACTACTCTCCATAACCCCCCCCATGCAATGGTGATGGATAAAGGAAGGAGTGTTTAAAGTCCATGCCTGGGTGGCAATCATGGCTGCCTCCATATAGACACAGCAGAGGAGTGAGGGTAGTCAAGGCGGGAAAATAAAGGAGACACCTGAAAAAAGAAAACTAATGCAGCCAATTATTGTTTGGTTTAGAAACACGTTAGGTGCAGCATGCTCATAAATATGTCAATGTAACATTTCCAGGTATTCATTACACCTCGGAGATCACAGCACTACCACTGACAATGTCTCCATCTGCATTTTTCCTATTGTCCTATGCATGGTGTCTACAATTCAATGTGGAGACTCCTATGATCCAGTGTGGGGCCTCCTATAGTCCAGTGTGGGGGCTCCTATAGTCCAGTGTGGGGGCTCCTATAGTCCAGTGTGGGGGCTCCTATGATACAATGTGGGGGCTCCTATAGTCCAGTGTGGGGGGTCCTATGATCCAATGTGGGGGCTCCTATGATCCAGTGTGGGGGCTCCTAAAGTCCAGTGTGGGGGCTTCTATAGTCCAGTGTGGGGACTCCTATGATCCAGTGTGGGGGCTCCTATGATCCAGTGTGGGGGCTCCTATGATCCAATGTGGGGGCTCCTATAGTCCAGTGTGGGGGCTCCTATGATCCAGTGTGGGGGCTCCTAAAGTCCATTGTGGGGGCTTCTATAGTCCAGTGTAGAGGCTCCTATTGCCCAGTGTGGAGGTTTCTATAATCCAGAGTGGGTCTCCCATTGCCTATATAGATATATATCCTATAAACCATAGCTCCCAACTGTCCCTGATTTGGAACAATGTTCCTCTGTCCCTCATTCCTCCTCATTTGTCCCTCATTTTGGTCTGATCTATATAGTTGTACATAAAATTCACTTTTTATCTTTCAAAAAGTGTTTCCCAGCGCTAAATCTTTCATCCGATTTCTAAATTGCTGCATTTTTAAATTCCAAAAGCCAATATAAAGGGATAGTAGTATAATAGTAGTAAAAATAAGCTCTTGTGGGTTTCACCAATCATTTTTTGTACAATTCTCCTTTGGGGGGTGGGGGGGTTTGGCAGGGTGTGTGTCATGTAGGGTCTCTTATAATCCAGTGTGGAGCTCCTATTAATCAGTGTATGGCTCCTATAATCCAGTGTGAGGCTCCTATTATCCAGTGCATGGCTCCTATTATCCAGTGCATGGCTCCTATTATCCAGTGTATGGCTCCTATTATCCAGTGTATGGCTCCTATTATCCAGTGTATGGCTCCTATTATCCAGTGCATGGCTCCTATTATCCAGTGCATGGCTCCTATTATCCAGTGTATGGCTCCTATTATCCAGTGTGGGCCTCCTATAGCCTAGTGTATGGCTCTTATATTCCAGTGTATGGCTTCCTATAATCCATTGTGCATTGTGGGGGTTGCTATTGCCTAGTGTGGGGGTCCTATAGCCAAGCGTGGGGCTCCTATAATCCAGTTTAGGGCTCCAATACCCCAGTGTGGGGACCCTATAGCCCAAAATGGGGCTCCTATTGCCTTGTGTGGGGACTTTTTTTGCTAAGTGTGAAGGCTGCAATGGTCCAGCGTAGGGGATCTTATTGCCCAGTGTGGGGGTTCCTGTGATCCAGTGTAGCGGCTCCTATAGCCCAGTATATGGGTTTTTGTGATCCAGTGTAGGGGCTCCTATCGCCCAGCGTGGGCTCCTATTGTTAAGTGTGGAGGCAGCAATGATCCAGTGTAGGGGCTCTCCCAGTTTGGGGGTTTCTGTAATCTTGTGTGGGAGCTCCTATTGCCCATTGTGAAGGCTCCGAGAGCCCAGTGTGGGGGCTCCCACAATCCATTGTGGGGGTTGCTTTTGCCCAATGTGGTGATTCCTTCGATGCAGTGTGGAGCTCCTATTGCCAAGAGTGGGGGCTCCTATAATCTATGGTGGGGCTTCTAAAGCCCGGTATGGGGGGGGGCTTCTATTGCTAAATATGGAGACTTCAATAATCCAGTATAGGGGCTCCTATTGCCCAGTGGGGGGTCCTATGATCCAGTATGGGGCTCCTAAAGCCCAGTACTGGGGCTCATAAAATTAATGCATGTTTTTTTTTTTTTTATCTGCATTTTTCTTATTGCCCATGTAGGGGCTTCTGTGTGGAGAGCCTATATTTCAATGTGGTAGCTCCTATTGCCCAGTGTAGAGGATTCTTGTATGGGGGCTCCTATTGTCCAGTATGGGGGCTCCAATTGTACAGTATGGGGGCTTCTATTGCCTATTGTGGAGGGCTCTTATATTACAGTGTGGGGGCTCCTATTGTCCAGTATAGGGGCTCCAATTGTACAGTATGGGGGCTTCTATTGCCTATTGTGGAGGGCTCTTATATTACAGTGTGGGGGCTCCTATTGTACAGTATGGAGGCTCCAGTTGTACAGTGTGGGAGCTTCTATTGCCTAGTGCGGGGGCTCCAATTGTACAGTGTGGGGGCTCCTATTGTCCAGTATGGGGGCTCCAGTTGTACAGTGTGGGGGCTTCTATTGGCTAGTGTGGGGGCTCCAATTATACAGTGTGGGGGCACCTATGACCCCAGGGGGGTGCCCTGTGATTATAAGTATAACTCACATAGTATAGAGGTATCTAGGAATTGAGTTTGTGCCCCCCCCCCCCAAAAAAAAAAAATGGAGTCCTCTCCCTGGTTTCTTATATATTGTGTTTCTTCAGATTTCGTTTCCCGAATTCTTGCTGCTGAGGTGACTGATATCGAAGACATTGAGTTTTTTACAGCAGTCGTACTACTATCTCTCACAGTTGTGCAGTGCATCTGACCAGCGGTGCCTTTTCTAACTAGGCCATCTCATAACATGGCATGGAGAGAGCGCCCATGGAGAAGAGCCAACCAGGTCAGCCCCTAGGCTGCAGATAATAACACCACATGGGTCTTGCAGTCCACAATTCATCATAGGGGCTCCTATGGAGTAAAAATGGCCGACGCCAGTCTTTCTTTTCCTGTTTTTGTTATTTTCTATCCATTGACATCTGGGAGGTTTGAGCCGCAGACAATTCCGAAAAGCATCCGGCCTTCTCTACCGCAATCTCACCTGGCAAGTAAATCAAGATGGTGAGACGGAATTATTGTGATTAAGATGTCAAGCCGAGAGCTTTTACATCCCTAAACAGGTAATGCTTAAGAAAAGAGCTATTTTCCCAAAGACATTACCTGGTGGATTTACATTTGTATTATTACTTGCAGACAATTGTTGCCGCAGTAAATCCCGGGAAAAAGTACACGGCTATGTAATCAGCGAGGAGGGGGGGGAGGCAAACATGAGCAATGTGGCGGATGAGATGACAGAGCTTCTCCGAGTGTCATCTGCAGATATAATAGTTGTGGTGTGTGTGCATCCATCAGACGCTCGGCACTGAGAACCGCATTCCCACTTATTGTGTTTGTCGTGACTTGTGTATTCACCACTCCAGGTAACTTTGTCAGGCCGGCTCTTCGGAGAACAGGACGCTGAAAAAAAAAAAAAAAAAATCTAATTTCTGGAGAGAAGAAGGGAATGAGAATTTGGGTTGTGTTGGCTTCATAGGCCGGCTGTATGTCTAATTTATAGGGTCAGTCCTCATGAAAATGATATTCCAGTGTCTGGGGATGCTGGAAGTCTAAACCATCGGCTAGTCTCTTCTATCTCTCGGAGATGACTATAAATGAGACCTCTGCACTGAGCTTTTGGGTCTGCTGTGCCCATTATGAGGCATTCCCATCATCCCTGTGCTGAGTTCCTGGGTCTGTACACATGATTTGCCCATTATGAGGGGTTCCCACCATCCCTGTGCTGAGTTCCCGGGTCTGTACACCTGCTGTGCCCATTATGAGGGGTTCCCACCATCCCTGTGCTGAGTTCCCGGGTCTGTACACCCGCTGTGCCCATTATGAGGGGTTCCCACCATCCCTGTGCTGAGTTCTCAGGTCTGTAGACCTGCTGTGCCCATTATGAGGTGTTCCCATCATCCCTGTGCTGAGTTCTCAGGTCTGTAGACCTGCTGTGCGCATTATGAGGTGTTCCCATCATCCCTCTGCTGAGTTCCTGGGTCTGTACCCCTTCTGTGCCCATTATGAGGTGTTCCCATCATCCCTCTGCTGAGTTCCTGGGTCTGTACCCCTTCTGTGCCCATTATGAGGGGTTCCCACCATCCCTGTGCTGAGTTCCTGGGTCTGTACACCTGCTGTGCCCATTATGAGTGGTTCCCACCAACCCTGTGCTGAGTTCCTGGGTCTGTACACCTGCTGTGCCCATTATGAGGGGTTCCCACCATCCCTGTGCTGAGTTCCTGGGTCTGCACAGCTGATTTCCCCATTATGAGGGATTCCCACCATCCTTGTGCTAAGTTCCCACCATCCATTCACTGAGTTCCTGTATCTGTACACCTCCTGTGCCCATCATGATGGGTTCCCACCATCCCTGTGCTAAGTTCCTGGGTCTGTACACCTGCTGTGTCCATTATGAGGGGTTCCCACCAACCCTGTGCTGAGTTCCTGGGTCTGTACACCCGTTGTGTCCATTACGAGGTGTTCCCACCATCCCTGTGCTGAGTTCCTGGGTCTGTACACCCGATTTCCCCATTATGAGGGGTCTCAGCATCCCTGTACTGAGTTTCCAGGTCTGTACACCTGTTGTGCCCATTATGAGGGGTTCCCACCATCCCTGTGCTGAGTTCCTGGGTCTACACACCTGATTTCCCCATTATGAGGGATTCCCACCTTCCATGTGCTAAGTTCCCACCATCCATTCACTGAGTTACTGAGTTTGTACACCTCCTGTGCCCATCATGATGGGTTTCCACCATCCCTGTGCTGAGTTCCTGGGTCTGTACACCTCCTGTGCCCATCATGATGGGTTCCCACCATCCCTGTGCTGAGTTCCCGGGTCTGTACACCTGCTGTGTCCATTATGAGGGGTTCCCACCATCCCTGTGCTGAGTTCCTGGGTCTGTACACCAGATTTTCCCATTATGAGGGGTTCTCAGCATCCCTGTGCTGAGTTTCCAGGTCTGTACATCTGCTGCGCCCATTATGAGGGGTTCCCCACCATCCCTGTGCTGAGTTCCCGGCTCTGTACGCTTGCTGCACCCATATCATGTCATTTTGAATAGAGCCTGAATAGACATGCATTGCCGAGCACAGAGTAAGCCATCACACCATATTGAATTGCGTTACGCATTTTGTAATGTCTGATCTTTGGGACATTTTTAGGACATTTTCGGGACATGGGTGCATGGACAGGCCATCGTGGCAGATTATTGTCTTAAATGGGCTGCCAAAATGCAACACACTTTAATGCAACGTGTGCACAAGGCTCTGGAGAAATGTTAATGGGCCCTCAATAATAACATTAGCTGTGGACACAACAGAATATACAACGTATCACCCCGGCGTTACTTTGTTTCACTTGTAGGTTGTCGGTTTCCAGAGAAATCTCCGCAGTCCAGCAATTTTTACGATACAAAATACCTTGTCAGAGCGATAAGAAGATACATTAAAAGATAGCGCGGCCCATCCAGCAACAATATACGTGTGATACGGGGATGACAGCTGCCTTGTGCATGGAGATCATCGCTCTATGATATGTTGTGTATAATCCGCAGATTTCAAATGTTCTGTGTGAAGATATTTGCAGTCTAAGGTGTTTATCTGTGCGGCGGATGTACGCTTCCCAAAGGAACGCGCCAAGAGGGCGTCCAGACACCAGAACCAGATGGTCTATGAAATTTAGATGAAGATTTATTCTATGGAAACACGGTGTTTGTACAGAACGAGGGAAGAGCAGTCAGCTGTCTTGGGCAGTGAGGTTCAGAGGGGCGGAATACGACTGTGGCACACGCTAGTCCAACGTATCCAGTGTGGCATTTAAAGGGGATCTGTTAGTCTAGAAACATGAGAGCTTGCATTGCTGACTATCCTCGGTTCACATTTGTGCGTGCTGTGTGCTGCATGCTGTGTGCTGCGTGCTGCGATCTGTGTGCTGCGTGTTGCGTGCTGTGGGTTGTGTGCTTTGTGCTGAATGCTGTGTGCTGCATGCTGAGTGTTGTGTGTTGTGGTTTGTGTGCTTTGTGCTGCATGCTGCGTGCTGTGGGTTGTGTGCTGCATGCTGCGTGCTGCGGGTTGTGTGCTTTATGCTGCATGCTGTGTGTTGTGTGCTGTGGGTTGTGTGCTTTGTGCTCTATGCTGCGTGCTGCGTGTTGCGCGCTGTGTGCTGCATGCTATGTGCTGTGTGCTGTGGGTTGTGTGCTTTGTTCTCTATGCTGAGTGCTATGTGCTGTGTGCTGCATGCTGCGCGCTGTGTGCTGCATGCTGTGTGTTGTGTGCTGTGTGCTGTGGGTTGTGTGCTTTGTGCTCTATGCTGCGCGCTGTGTGCTGAATGCTCTGTGTTGTGTGCTGTGTGCTTTGTGCTGTGTGCTGCGTGCTGTGTGCTGTGGATTGTGTGCTTTGTGCTGCGTGCTGCATGCTGTGTGCTGTGTGCTTTGTGCTGCGTGCTGTGTGCTGCGTGCTGTGTACTTTGTGCTGCGTGCTGTGTGCTGTGGATTGTGTGCTTTGTGCTGCGTGCTGCATGCTGTGTGCTGCATGCTGTGGATTGTGTGCTTTGTGCTGCGTGCTGTGTGCTGTGTGCTGTGGATTGTGTGCTTTGTGCTGCGTGCTTTGTGCTGCATGCTGTCTGCTGTGGATTGTGTGCTTTGTGCTGCGTGCTTTGTGCTGTGTGCTGCATGCTGTGGATTGTGTGCTTTGTGCTGCGTGCTGTGTGCTGTGGATTGTGTGCTTTGTGCTGCGTGCTTTGTGCTGCATGCTGTCTGCTGTGGATTGTGTGCTTTGTGCTGCGTGCTTTGTGCTGTGTGCTGTGTGCTGTGGATTGTGTGCTTTGTGCTGCGTGCTGCATGCTGTGTGCTGCAAATTGTGTGCTTTGTGCTGCGTGCTGCGTGCTGTGTGCCGTGTGCTGTGGGTTGTGTGCTTTGTGCTGCGTGCTGTGTGCTGTGTGCTGTGGGATGTGTGCTTTGTGCTGCGTGCTGTGTGCTGTGTGCTGTGGATTGTGTGCTTTGTGCTGCGTGCTGTGTGCCGTGTGCTGTGGGATGTGTGCTTTGTGCTGCATGCTGTGGGTTGTGTGCAGGGGTGGACTGACAACTCACTGGGCCCCTGGGCATTAGGAGATTATGGGGCTCCCAAGCAATAGATTATGGGGCCACACAGTACACACACACAATATACACACACAGAATACACATACACACACTGAAAACGATACTGGAGAGGCGGGGCAGCTATAATCTCGGGATTTTTTAAAAAATACTGATTTTTACATACTGTCCCTGGTTTTATTGAGGCTGGCAACCCTGATGGGGCCCCTTAGTGGCATGGGGCCCTCGGGCAGTGCCCGAATGGTCAATCCGCCCCTGGTTGTGTGCTTTGTGCTGCATGCTGTGTTCTTCATGTAGGGCAGCCAATTCATTTCAAAGAGAGAAAGAAGTCCTTGACCCTTTTGTAAAATCGCGCCGCACCTAACCTCATAGTGCTCCGGCATCATGCAGTTTGGCATGCAGAGAAAAAGTGCCACAGTTGCTGATGCGGCAGAGTGCCACTGCCAATTAAATAGGATTGTATTATTTGTTAGGTTGCTACAGATAGAAGCTCGTCCTTTTGAACTGTAGATGAATGAAACAGAGTAGATACAAAAGTAGCAATGTTACTTTTTATCTCACTCCCATCTGATCAATAGCTACACCATATAATCAATGTTACTTTGTATCTCTCTATCTCCTTTCTGATCAACGTTTATAAACAATGTTACATTGTATCTCTCTATCTGACGTCTGATCAATGCTTGTAAACAATGTGTCTCTTTATTGCCTGTCTGAACAATATTTACAAACAACGTTACTTTGCTCAGGTATTTATCTCCCATCTGAACAATGTGTATAAACAATGTTAATTAGTATTTCCTAAATATCTCCCACCTGAACATTGTCTATAAGAAAGCGCACTTGGGAGTGCAGTCGCTGTAGATCCGAGGGGGACATGCAAGGGATATAAAAAAACAGCATTTTAGCTTGTACATGATTGGATGATAAAATCAGCAGAGCTTCCCCTCATTTTAGATCTACCCCTCAGATTTACAGCGACTGCACTTCCAAGTGCACTTTCAGTGCAATTTCAAGTGCACTTTGCACTTGTAGTTTGCACTTATAGTGCAAAGTGGATTTGCTTTTCGTAATTAATACCCCCTATGTTACTTTATATCTCTGTATCTCCTCTGGACAATATTTATAAACACTGTATCCAACTTTTTTTTTTACAGCAGCAGCCTCTACATCTACATTTCTGTATTTACACAGCAATTCCTGGCTGTCATTTCGACAGCCGGGAATTACAGGCAAGTGCCAGGGGCGAGCGGCCCCGGAGGAAAGGGTGTGCTACACACATCCTGCGCACTCCCATTAACTTTTTCATCCACAATTGGTTGTGAAAGTTGACCAAACTCCCATTTGACTAAACTGCTCTCGACCACCGTTTTTTGGGGGGGTGGGGGCGAAGGTCATACTCCGGCGTCGTCTCTCCAGACCTCCTTTGGATTCTTAGCTTAGCTGAAATACGCGACGTAAAACTGCCTGTTAAACAGCGATGACAGAAAGATGCCAAACAAAATTAAAATCGATGCAGCCTAACAACGAGGGCGCGGGCCGGGGGGAGGGGGGGCGGCGTCAAGTGTCTCTCTCTTGCCACGAATTGCTGCGCCAGTCAGGACTCCTGTGACATGGCGTATAGATTTTTCTGGGAGAAAATAGCCCCCCGGAACGTGGTGGTTGTGGCGTTACCTCAGCTATTTGCTCATCTTTAAAACCATCTCGTAAAAGAAAGTCATTGAGTAATAGACGACTCGGTGATGAATAGAGAAGTGTCTTTCTTGAATTACCGCTGCCTAAAAAAAAAACTGTTATCAAAGCCATTAACAGACACAAGAGACTGAAGAGACGGAGAATGTCAAAGTCAATACTGGAGGGGGAGGGGGGTTCCCATCCTGACTCCCCCCGCAAGTTTAAGGCTCAGGCGTCTACTCCACGTGATCGATGGTGAAACTTGCATCAGATATGAGAGCAGAATGCTCAGAAAATGTTCAAAAAAGTTTACTTAAGCGCTGATACGGACCGAATTGGTAAGTAGTACTAGTTCAGCCGCAACTATTTAAATGTACCGCATACGAGATAATAATACAATGATAATAGTGCGCTTAAACCCAACTTATAAATGATACTAATACACAGTGCACAACAGTGAAATACACCAATAGTCCGCAGGTGTGCAAAATAATCATAAAATAATAGACATGTGCGCCGTCTATAAATTCGTTCCGTTTCGTATTAGAATTAATTCGTATTTCGTAATTCGTGTCCGAAATTCAATTTGGATTCGTACGAAATACGAATTTTCCTTAGGTTTGTTAACTTTGCGTAACAATTACGAATGTTCGTTATGATGAATTTATCATTATCAGGGGCTCCCACCATCCCTGTGCTGTGCTCATTATGAGGGGCTCTCACCGTCCCTGTGCTCATTATGAGGGGCTCCCACCATCCCTGTGCTCATTATGAGGGGCTCTCACCATCCCTGTGCTCATTATGAGGGGCTCTCACCATCCCTGTGCTCATCATGAGGGGCTTCCACCATCCCTGTGCTCACTATGAGGGGCTCCCATGATCCCTGTGCTCATTATGAGGGGCTCTCACCATCCCTGTGCTCATTATGAGGGGCTCTCACCATCCCTGTGCTCATTATGAGGGGCTCTCACCATCCCTGTGCTCATTATGAGGGGCTCTCACCATCCCTGTGCTCATTATAAGGGGCTCTCACCAACCCTGTGCTCATTATGAAGGGCTCCCACCATCCCTGTGCTCATTATGAGGGGCTCCCACCATCCCTGTGCTGTGCTCATTATGAGGGACTCCCACCATCCCTGTGCTGTGCTCATTATGAGGGGCTCCCACCATCCCTGTGCTGTGCTCATTATGAGGGGCTCCCACCATCCCTGTGCTTTGCTCATTATGAGGGGCTCTCACCATCCCTATGCTGTGCTCATTATGAGGGGCTCCCACCATCCCTGTGCTGTGCTGACTTCCTGTTTTTTTTTAACTTCATCAAAACGAATAATCGTAATAAACGAACATTCTCGTTTCCGTTGTAAACGGAATTTGGATCCGAAATTCGTAAATGAAAATTCGCATTTCGTACAAAATTTGGAAGCGTAGCAATTCGTATTTTGGATCCTCCCAAATGTATGAATTTATGGTAATTCGTATGAATTTTCGATTCGTACGAAACTAAGCGCACATGTCTATAAAATAATAATGTGTGTGCGCACACACAATAATGAAAAAGTGAAAAAAAAAGTCCAAAAAGTTCCAACGAAAAAGTCGCCACCACCTAGATATGGAATTCCGGCTCCCCTTCAGAAAATGAAGGAAACAAAAAACTGAACCAAAAAGACACTTGTCAGAAACTCGGATCCTTGCTACGATGAGCTTATGTGTTTCCCGTGATTCAGGTGTTGTATTTTCTCCAAGGATAATAGATTCTAAAAAATTGCTCTCAATAGACATAAAAAACCATAGTTACATAGTAGGTGAGGTTGAAAAAAGACACAAGTCCATCAAGTTCACCCTATGTGTGTGATTATATGTCAGTATTACATTGTATATCCCTGTATGTTGCCGTCATTCAGGTGCTTATCTAATAGTTTCTTGAAACGATTGATGCCCCCCGCTGAGACCACCTCCTGTGGAAGGGAATTCCACATCCTTGCCACTCTTACAGTAACATCATTGCACAAGACTGCTATATAACCATAAATTCCCGGTTAATACATACTATTCACTCACGTTTTACGTGGTTTTTTAAAAAGCTGATTGAACGATCAGTAGCGCTCGCAGCTCTCCTCCTCACTTGAGAAAGTCATGTGACCCATGACGCAACGCGTCGGGAGGAGCCAGCGACGTCACCTTCGGGGGGTTCTGTGACACCGGACGTGCAGTGAGGAGGAGAGCTACTACTGATCCTTCAATCAGCGTTTTAAAAACCACATAAAATGTGAGTGAATAGTATGTATTAACCGGTAGCAGTCTTGCACAATGATGTTTTTTTTTTATCTCTATTGAGAGCAATTTACAGCTAAAAAAAAAATGGAATTAAAATTTTCTCTCTCTGTCCGACAAAAAAAAAAAAGTTTTGGATGGATTCGGTATTTAAACTTTTTTCTTTTTTTTTTTTATTGTAGCTTTGAATAGAATATGGGTAGGTAAAAGTTTGTCAGGTTTTTATTGCCACGTTCTTATTGCTTTCTGTGTCCCCTCTGAGGAAAGTCAAAGCAGGACTCCAGGATTTACAGCTGCCCTTAATCACTTCTACTTTACAGCCTATAGTCTGCCCATGAATACAAGCTGCTGCTGGCTGTTATTGCATCTGTGAGCCGGTTTTAAACCTTTCAATGCCATTAACAGGGGTACAGATCATTGTCAGCGAAAGGGTTAAAGGACTAATGAGCCCCTTCGAGGAATTCACATGCAGGGCCCACTACAAGAACATCTCAGAGTAGCTGGTAGGTCTGCCTTGCCTTCCATCCAACTCCCTCCCTGCTGCATGATCCATTAGCAATGTAGTCAGACCTAATGGATGGTACTGACATTGACCCCAAAGGCTGAAATAATGCAGCAATGAGATTTATATAAAGTCAGATCCGTCCACATCCGTAAAAGATGAATTGAATACAATGAGCTTTATGCATTTCATTATGGAATTGATACAATAAAATACAATGTTACTACAAGATCAGACATTAGGGATGTTCTCTGTAAATCTCAGTAGATGGATTTCCTTTCTTTATCATTGATATTATCTGGGACCTGGCACCATAGAGGAAGCTACAAGGATAGGTCCATGTTTATCTCCTTGTTCCATGTGAGTAGAGCGTTTGACATGAAAACTTGTCTGTGAATTATTTAGAGAGTCAGGCAGCTGGCCTGGCGTTCAGGAGAGGCGGCACCGCACCGCTCCGCGTCTAATCCACCGCTGCCCAGGACACATGGCCGGGCATCTGACTTGGCTCTGTGCTAACCCCTCTGAGAGTCTATAGGCTGTCTGACTGTCACTACTGCCATTTAATGAGTTGTTATTAGGAGCAGACCTTCTCCATATATTATCCTACACCGAGAGAGAGAGAGAGAGAGAGAGGGGGGGGGGAGAGGGAGAGGGGGAGAGGGGAGAGAGAGAAGGGGGGAGAGAGAGAAGGAGAGACAGAGATAGAGGGGGAGAGTGGGAGAGGGAGGTGGAGAGAGAGGGGAGAAGGTGGGGGAGAGAGAGGGGAGAGAGACAGGGGGGAGAGAAGGAGGGAGAGAGGGAAAGAGACGAGAGAGAGACGGGGAGAGTGAGAGAGAGGGGTGGAGAGAGAGGGGGAGAAGGTGGGGAGGGAGAGAGGGGGAGAGAGAGAGAGGGAGGGGGAGAGAGAGAGAGAGAAAGAAAAGAGAGAGAGACAAAGGGGGAGAGCGGGAGAGGGAGGTGGAGAGAGATAGGGGGGAGAAGGAAGGGAGAGAAAGATGGAGGGGAGAGAGAGAGAGGGGGAGAAGGTGGGGGAGAGAGAGGGTAAAGAGAGAGGGGGGAGAGAGGGGGCAAAGGGGGGAGAGAGGGAGAGAGAGAAAGAAGAACAGGGAGAGACAGAGGGGGAGAGCGGGAGAGGGAGGTGGAGAAAGAGGGGGCAAAGGTGGGGGAGAGAGAGAGAGGGGAGAGCGAGAGGGGGGAGAGAAGGAGGGGAGAGAGAGGGGGAGAGAGAGACAGGGGAGAGAGGGGGAGAGAGAGGGAGAGGGAGATAGAGAGAAGTAGAGAGAGAGACAAGGGGAAAGCGAGAGAGAGAGGTGGAGAGGGGGGAGAGGGTGGGGGAGACAGAGGGGAAAGAGAGAGATAGACAGAAGGGGAGAGAGAGAAGGAGAGAGATAGACAGAGGGGGAGAGCAGGAGAGGGAGGTGGAGAGAGAGAGGGGGAGAAGAGAGAGAGAAAGGGGGGAGAGAAGGAGGGAGAGAAGGAGGGAGAGTTGGAGAGAGAGGGGAAGAAGGTGGCGGAGAGAGAGGGGGGAAGAGAGAAGGAGGGAGGGAGAGAGACAGAGAGAGAGAGAGTGGGGAGAGGGAGAGGGAGAGAGAGGGGGGAGAGAGGGAAAAAGTGAGAAGGGGAAGAGAAAGAAAGATAGAGAGGGGGGGAGAGAGAGAGAGAGAAAGAGAAAGAGGGAAGAGAGAGGGAGAAGAGGAGGGGGAGAGAGGGGGGAAGACTGAGAGTGATATGGGAGAGAGAGAGAGACAAAGAGAGAAGGAGAGAGAAGGGGAAGGGAGGAGAGGGAGGGAGAGAAAGAGAGAGAGAAGGGGGGGGAGAGATAAAGAGAGAGAGAGGTTGAACTACTAAACAGTGAACACCGATTCTGAGAGTTTATTATGTGCAGTGCTGGGGGTTATTGCTTGCCCTGGCACTTTCTGGGGTTATTGCTGGGCCCATTGGGGTTCATCTTACTCCCATGACCGCTTCAGTGTACCCTTATGCCTAAATGAGGAAACACTCATTTAATTGACCGCACCCATTAGGTAAAAACACTGAACACCAATTCTGAGAGTGATGGGGTTACTAAAGTACTGGGGGGGAGAGGAAGGGGTTAATGTGGTGGACTAATAATTGTTTTAGGGTTTATTAATGTGCTGGGCATTTATGATGGTGATTTGGGTTATTGGGGTTCTTGCTGGCACTAATTGGGTTTATTTTACTACCATGACCTCTTCATTCTAAATTTTTTGCTCATTCCCACAAGGTGCACACTGCATTATATCTACCACTCATCCAACATACTCCAAGTACCAGAGCACTGCACTGGACAAGAATTGTCTGGAGTTGCTATAGAAGGAGAGATAGATAGATAGATAGATAGATAGATAGATAGATAGATAGATAGATAGATAGATAGATAGATAGATAGATAGATAGATAGATAGATAGATAGATAGATAGATAGATAGATAGATAGATATTTGGATGCAGAGTGATGGATTGAGTTGCTCGCTCAGTGCGGTTGCTATTTACAGAAAGTGTTGAAGTCTCTCTTTCCTATTTCCTGCCTAAGTCACTTTACATTGATCGGCCTCCATTCCTGCGTTCATACGAGGTGTGGATTATGGGGGTGGCTGTAACAGGATTTGGCTGTAGCAGATTGTATATAATGGGATTCCGTAATTATACATTGAAGCTTGAAAAGAATGTAGCTTTTTAGATATAGGATAGATATTTTTATCCTGTTATTTGGATTGGACTTTATGCATCAAGAGAAAAAGAAAAAGTGCAGTGTGCTTCCTAAGAGGCTAATACTGTAGGAGGGTCTTCATTTATCATGGGGGGTGGAGGGGTGGGGGGGGTGTAAAAACAAAGCAGAAAGATCATCTTTGGAACAACAGAAGGAGAAATGTCAATGGCAGTTACAGAGTGACAGGATAATACAGAATGGAAGTATACAGAGAATACTGGACACAATGGGAGTTGATTTACTAAAACTGAACAGTGCAAAATCTGGTGCAGCTGTGCATAGGTACCAATCGGCTTCCTGTTTTTTTTTTTTTTTTTTTGTCAAAGCTTAATTGAACAAGCTGAAGTTAGAAGCTGATTGGCTACCATGGACAGTTGCACCAGATTTTGCACTCTCCAGTTTTAGTAAATCAACCCCAATACTGTATATCACTCTTCACTCATAGAACATTCCGGGGCACACAGCTTGACTTGTAGCTTAAAAAACCCAATTGGCTTAAAACTGAACTCTAATCAGCTATAAATTACACAAATTAAAATGAAATTCCAAGTATTACATAACTAATCCTAAAAGTGCCCCCTTCCTAACACCAATTCTGACTAACCTGTGCAGTAGAGATATATATACTTACCTATTATCAGGCCTCTCCGGTCCGGTCATATGATTTGGCTCCTCTTTGTTAACCAGAGGCTTCTGCAGGGGAGGAGGGAGAGCCAACAATGGAGGGGCCAATAGGTGTCGTCACTTCACCTGGCTTTACTAGCCATTGACAGGGCGCCCTCTTCTCTTCCCTGGAGCCACCGATGGGAATATTGCACAAAGGTCCCATATTTCTCCTCCTCCCGCAGTCCCCACTGATGCTATGTGCTTCTCCCTCCTTTGGGTGCCTCATGTAGCAAGCCAAGTGCTAAGGAGGCATCTATGTGTGCACACTACCATTGGGTCCCACACCAGGCTGTGTGCATCTATAGACACACACACAGCCCCATTCCAGTATTCACTGCTAGGTTTCTCCCAGCAGCCAGCACTGGGTGGAGACTGATTACTGGGACCTTCTGGCTGCTGGGAGACACTGGGCGGTAGACATTGGAACTACAACCACCCACCCAGGGAACCACAGTGCCACCAGCAAGTGATCAAGGTCCTGACATCATAGGAGTTTGACTGACAGCAGAGGGGCCCTTTGGTTCTGCTGCCCTCAATTTCTCCCATGAAACCAGGAAGTGAGGAGAGTGATGCTACAGCCAGAGACATCGCTGGAGAGGTGACATTGAGTCTGGTAAGCATTTAGAGATGGGGTAGGATGGGTAATGGGGAATTTTTTTAATGCAAAGAAGGCATTAAGGTAAAAAAAAAAAAAAAAAAAGATTTTAGTACTACTTAAATCGCTTTTTTTTCCCTGTCTTAGTTAAGTAAAATTATTGAATACCAATACTGGGAGTTAATTATTGTGCGGTTCTGGGGGTTTATTATTGCTTACTGTTGGGATTGTATTATTGTGCAGTGTTGGGGTATCATTTTTGAGCAGTACTGAAGACTTAATAAAGTATAGGGGGGTTATTCCGAGCTTTGAGTTATTGTTTGCCCTGACACTTGCTGGGGATTATTGCTGGCTGTGAAACTTGCTGGGGTTATAGCTGGCCATAGCACTTGTTGGAGATTATTATTGGCTTTGAGAATTGCTGGGGGTTATTGTTGGCCATGACACTAGCTTGGGGTTATTATTGGCCTGACCTTCACTAGGATTATTGCTGACCCTGACATTTCCTGGGGGTTATCATTGCTGGCCCTGACACTTGTTGGATGTTTTCATGGCTAGCCCTGACACTTGCTGGAGGTTATCATTGCTGACCCTGACACTTGCTGGAGGTTATCATTGCTGGCCCTGACACTTGCTGGGGGTTATTGCTGGCCATGACACATGCTGGGGGTTATTAATGGCCTGACCTTTGCTACGGTTATTGCTGACCCTGACATTTCCTGGGGGTTATCATTACAGGCCCTGACACTTGCTGGAGGTTATCATTGCTGACCCTGACACTTGTTTGGGGTTATCATTGCAGACCATGGCACTTGCTGGGGGTTATTAATGGCCCGACCTTCGCTAGGGTTATTACTGACCCTGACATTTCCTGGGGGTTATCATTGCCAGCCCTGACACTTGCTGGAGGTTATTATTGCTAGCCCTGAGACTAGCTGGGGGTTATCAATGCTGGCCCTGACACTTGCTGGAGGTTATCATTGCTGGCCCTGACACTTGCTGGAGGTTATCATTGCTGACCCTGACACTTGCTGGAGGTTATTATTGCTAGCCCTGAGACTTGCTGGAGGTTATCATTGCTGACCCTGACACTTGCTGGAGGTTATTATTGCTAGCCCTGAGACTTGCTGGAGGTTATCATTGCAGACCCTGACACTTGCTGGAGGTTATCATTGCTGACCCTGACACTTGCTGGAGGTTACCATTGCTGGCCCTGACACTTGCTGGAGGTTATCATTGCTGGCCCTGACACTTGCTGGGGGTTATCATTGCTGGCCCTGACACTTGCTGGAGGTTATCATTGCTGGCCCTGACACTTGCTGGGGGTTATCATTGCTGGCCCTGACACTTGCTGGAGGTTATCATTGCTGGCATTGACACTTGCTGGAGGTTATTATTGCTGACCCTGACACTTGCTGGAGGTTATCATTGCTGGCCCTGACACTTGCTGGAAGTTATCATTGCTGACCCTGACACTTGCTGGAGGTTATCATTGCTGACCCTGACACTTGCTGGGGGTTATCATTGCTGGCCCTGACACTTGCTGGAGGTTATCATTGCTGACCCTGACACTTGCTGGAGGTTACCATTGCTGGCCCTGACACTTGCTGGAGGTTATCATTGCTGGCCCTGACACTTGCTGGGGGTTATCATTGCTGGCCCTGACACTTGCTGGAGGTTATCATTGCTGGCCCTGACACTTGCTGGGGGTTATCATTGCTGGCCCTGACACTTGCTGGAGGTTATCATTGCTGGCATTGACACTTGCTGGAGGTTATTATTGCTGACCCTGACACTTGCTGGAAGTTATCATTGCTGACCCTGACACTTGCTGGAGGTTATCATTGCTGACCCTGACACTTGCTGGAGGTTATCATTGCTGGCCCTGACACTTGCTGGAAGTTATCATTGCTGACCCTGACACTTGCTGGGGGTTATCATTGCTGACCCTGACACTTGCTGGGGGTTATCATTGCTGACCCTGACACTTGCTGGAGGTTATTAATGGCCCGACCTTCACTAGGGTTATTACTGACCCTGACATTTCCTGGGGGTTATCATTGCCAGCCCTGACACTTGCTGGGGGTTATCATTGCTGGCCCTGACACTTGCTGGAAGGTATCATTGCTGACCCTGACACTTGCTGGAGGTTATCATTGCTGACCCTGACACTTGCTGGGGGTTATCATTGCTGGCCCTGACACTTGCTGGAAGGTATCATTGCTGACCCTGACACTTGCTGGAGGTTATCATTGCTGACCCTGACATTTTCTGGGGGTTATCATTGCTGGCCCTGACACTTGCTGGAAGTTATCATTGCTGACCCTGACACTTGCTGGAGGTTATCATTGCTGACCCTGACACTTGCTGGAGGTTATCATTGCTGACCCTGACACTTGCTGGGGGTTATCATTGCTGACCCTGACACTTGCTGGAGGTTATTAATGGCCCGACCTTCGCTAGGGTTATTACTGACCCTGACATTTCCTGGGGGTTATCATTGCCAGCCCTGACACTTGCTGGAGGTTATTATTGCTAGCCCTGAGACTTGCTGGGGGTTATCATTTCTGGCCCTGACACTTGCTGGAGGTTATCAATGCTGGCCCTGACACTTGCTGGAGGTTATCATTGCTGACCCTGACACTTGCTGGAGGTTATTATTGCTAGCCCTGAGACTTGCTGGAGGTTATCATTGCTGACCCTGAGACTTGCTGGAGGTTATCATTGCTGACCCTGAGACTTGCTGGAGTTTATCATTGCAGACCCTGACACTTGTTGGAGGTTTTCATTGCTAGCCCTGACACTTGCTGGAGGTTATCATTGCTGACCCTGACACTTGCTGGAGGTTTTCATTGCTAGCCCTGACACTCGCTGGAGGTTATCATTGCTGACCCTGACACTTGCTGGAGGTTATCATTGCTGGCCCTGACACTTGCTGGAGGTTATCATTGCTGACCCTGACACTTGCTGGAGGTTATTATCGCTGACACTTGCTGGAGGTTACCATTGCTGGCCCTGACACTTGCTAGAGGTTACCATTGCTGACCCTGACACTTGCTGAAGGTTACCATTGCTGACCCTGACACTTGCTGGAGGTTATCATTGCTGGCCCTGACACTTGCTGGAAGTTATCATTGCTGACCCTGACACTTGCTGGGGGTTATCATTGCTGGCCCTGACACTTGCTGGAGGTTATCATTGCTAGCCCTGACACTTGCTGGAGGTTACCATTGCTGACCCTGACACTTGCTGGAGGTTATCATTGCTGACCCTGACACTTGCTGGGGGTTATCATTGCTGACCCTGACACTTGCTGGAGGTTATCATTGCTGACCCTGACACTTGCTGGGGGTTATCATTGCTGGCCCTGACACTTGCTGGAGGTTATCATTGCTAGCCCTGACACTTGCTGGAGGTTACCATTGCTGACCCTGACACTTGCTGGAGGTTACCATTGCTGGCCCTGACACTTGCTGGAGGTTATCATTGCTAGCCCTGACACTTGCTGGAGGTTACCATTGCTGACCCTGACACTTGCTGGAGGTTACCATTGCTGGCCCTGACACTTGCTGGAGGTTATCATTGCTGACCCTGACACTTGCTGGGGGTTATCATTGCTGGCCCTGACACTTGCTGGGGGTTATCATTGCTGGCCCTGACACTTGCTGGAGGTTATCATTGCTGGCCCTGACACTTGCTGGGGGTTATCATTGCTGGCCCTGACACTTGCTGGAGGTTATCATTGCTGGCCCGGACACTTGCTGGAGGTTATCATTGCTGGCCCTGACACATGCTGCAGGTTATCATTGCTGGCCCTGACACTTGCTGGGGGTTATCATTGCTGACCCTGACACTTGCTGGAGGTTATTATTGCTGGCCCTGACACTTGCTGGAGGTTATCATTGCTGACCCTGACATTTCCTGGAGGTTATCATTGCCGGCCCTGACATTTGCTGGAGGTTATCATTGCTGACCCTGACACTTGCTGGAGGTTATCATTGCTGACCCTGACACTTGCTGGAGGTTATCATTGCTGACCCTGACACTTGCTGGAGGTTATCATTGCTGACCCTGACACTTGCTGGAGGTTATCATTGCTGACCCTGACACTTTCAGGGTGTTATTGCTGGTAATTACATAGACTTAGTAACAGTGATGTATCCCTCAAAAAACTTTGAAAAACAGGTCATCTTTCCAATCCTCGCCAAATTCAAAAATATGACCTGTCATTCCCATAAAAAGGGGAATGGATTGTTTCTTTCTTACTCCTCTGCCGCAAAAAGTTTTCGATAACGGAGTAACAAAATCAACTTCCAAAAGTCCCAATTTGCACTGCAGCAATGTGTGCTCTTTCCCATCCAACATCCTTTATAAACTAACAGGGAAAAAATAAATATATTAAATTGATGTATACAAAATACTAAGAAAAAAAAATAGCAAACCATTTCAGGGTTTGTGCACATTCACAGACTATTAACTTTAAAAAATGTGTTTGACTCAAGTTCATTTGGAAACATTTATCTGGGAAAAAACAGCTAATTGATTCTGACAGTTGTAACTGAGTTTATTAATCATGGAAAGCCAATATTTTTGGGCAGCATTGCAGATCCTGAGAGTGTGACTAACACAACAAGCGAAATGAACCTTCGTCGCGTTTGTTGCAAGCAAAATTAGGGATATCTTACATGATTAATTGAGCAAATATATAATACTGCTGTAGATCCAATTATAAAGAAAAAAAAAAAAGAAGTATTAAACTCGCATTGTTCTGTGCATGAAGCAGACCTCGAGAGCCCGAGGTAATTGAGGAAATGTCATTTTCTTGTTCACTGTCAATGCAGATACAGTCATAGGCCTTTTAAATGTTGCTTGTCACAATCATGCTGGCCATGTGATAAAAGGTGAAGTAGAGGTTACTTCAGTTATAGTCTTCAATTCCTAACTTATCTCATACATGTCAAGTTTGACCCGACCCTCTCCTCTTTCTCAAGCCTCTTGCATGGGCTGGTAATGTGGTTGGCAACCGTAATGACCAATAGGAAGGTTGAGTAGGTGGAAGACTGTTGGCCAAGCTAGACTTTCTTCAGCAAGCGTGGAGATCTCCTTATCAGTTGTCTATGTCTCTAAATCTACAGTCATCTACAGTCAATGTTGTTTGTCACAATCTTTGCCAATTTATACTGACCATGTGATGAAAGATAAAGTAGAAGTTACTTCAGTGAAAGTCTTTAACTGCTAATTCATCTAAAAAAATTTCAAGTTTGACCCCACCCATAATGATCAACAGGAAGGTTGCGTAGGTAGAAGACTGTTGGCCAAGCTAGACTTTCTTCAGAAAGGGTGGAGATCTGCTTATCAGTTCTGTTGTATCTCCAGTCGTCTACAGTCAAGGTTGCTGGTCACAATCTTCGCCAATTCATACTGACCATGTGATGAAAGATAAAGTAGAGGTTATTTCAGTGAAAGTCTTTAAATCCCAATTTATCTAAAAAAATGTCAAGTTTGACCCCACCCTCCCCTCTTTCCAAGCCTCTCTCTTGGTCTGGTAATGTGATCGGCAGCTGTAATGACCAATAGGAAGGTTAAGTAGGTAGAAGACTGTTGGACAAACTAGGCCTGTTAAATGTTGCTTGTCACAATCTTCACCATTTCATGCTGACCATGTGATAAAAGGTGAAGGTAGAGGTTACTTCATAGTCTTCAATTCCTAAGTTATCTCATACATGTCAAGTTTGACCCCACCCTCTCCTCTTTCTCAAGCCTCTTGTAGGGGCTGGCAATGTGGCTGGCAACTGTAATGACCAATAGGAAGGTTGAGTAGGTAGAAGACTGTTGGCCAAGTTAGACTTTCTTCAGCAAGCGTGGAGATCTGCTTATCAATTGTCTATATCTCTATATCTCCAGTCTACAGCCATCTACAGTCAATGTTGTTTGTCACAATATTTGCCAATTTTTTACTGACCATGTGATAAAAGACAAAGTAGAAGTTACTTCAGTGAAAGTATTTAACTGCTAATTCATCTAAAAATATTTCAAGTTTGACCCCACCCATATTGATCAATAGGAAAGTTGCGTAGGTAGAAGATTGTTGGCCAAGCTAGACTTTGTTCAGAAAGGGTGGATATCTGCTTATCAGTTCTCCTGTCTATATCTCTGTATCTACAGCCATCTACAGTCAAGATTGTTGGTCACAATCTTTGCCAGCTGATACTGACCATGTCATGAAAGACAAAGTAGGGGTTACTTCAGTGAAGGTCTTCAATTCATAACTTATTTTCAAAACTTCAAGATTGGCCCCACCCTCTTCTGCCTCCCAAGCTTCTCTACTGATCTCTTAATGTGATCGGCAGTCACAATGACCAATATGAAGGTTGAGTAGGTAGAAGACTGTTGATCAAGCTAGACTTTCTTCAGGAAGGGTGGAGATCTGGTTACCAGTTCTCTTGTATCTACAGTCATCTACAGTCAAGGTTGCTTGTCACAATCTTTGCCTATTCATGTGATTATTTATGATGACCAATAGGAAGGTTTAGAAGGTAGAAGACTGTTGGCCAAGCTAGACTCTCTTCAAGTGTGGAGATCTTTTATTACCAGTTCTCATTTCTATATCTCCGTATCTACAGTCATCTACAGTCAATGTTGCTTGTCACAATCATCACCAATTTATGCTGACCTTGTGATGAAAGACGAAGTAGAGTAGAGACTTTGACTGAGATAGTCTCCAATTCCTAACTTATCTCAAAAACGTCAGGTTTGACCCCACCCTCTTCTGCTTCCCAAGACTCTCTATTGGTCTTTTAATGTGATCAGCAGGCATAATGACCAATAGAAAGGTTAAGTAGGTAGAAAACTGTTGGCCAAGTTGGGCTTTCTTTAGGAAGTGTGGTGATCTGCTTATCAATTCTCTTGTCTATATGGCTGTATCTGCAGTCATCTACAGTCAATGTTGCTTGACACAGTCTTTGCCAATTCACATTAATCACATGATGAAAGATGAATTAGAAGTTACTTCAGCGATAGTCTTCTATTTCTAACTTATCAAAGAAATGTCAAGTTTACCTCCACCCCAGACTGTTGGCCAGGATAGACTTTCTTTATGAAGAGTGGAGATCTGCTTATCAGTTCTCTTGTCTGTGTTGCTATATCTACAGTCATGTTAAGAGATGTTTTTCTCTGAGGGTAACTGGGAGTTTGTGGTGTGATGTGGTGAGATGTGATGGAAATTCTCAAAAAAAATGGAGGAGAAAAACAGAAACAAAAACAAAATGGGTTAAAAAACCATGAGAGAGGTACATCAAAGAACGTAGGGTGAAGTCAGCAAAACAAATGAGATATCTGGAAAATGTATTCTTCAGAAGGTAGGTATTTATTGGTCACATTGATGAGTCTCGTGCTACACTGCTAACCTCAGAGAGGAATACATATCTGAATCCAGTCCTTTTGCACTTATTCGGAAGAAAAGGCCAATTGTAGCACCAAAAAATGCATCAATGGTGGGTTTTTTTTAAAATGTTTCCATAACCAATAAATGCCCAACTTCTAATGAAAAAAAATCTCCTAACATTTTGTTTTTTGCATGTCTCTGCTGCACCCTCTTTTACTTTTTGGGGCAAAAAAACCCCCCAAAAAATTTCTAACATGGGACTTAAAATGTCAGATATGTGAAAATATCGTGGTCTTCAACTTTATTAAACTGGTTCATCATCTAACATGCAGAAATATATCAATAGACCTATCAAACACCTAACTTCCCACCCTGGGATGTTCTTAACTCTTGACTTCTAAAGCCCACCCTTTCCAATTATTATTATTATTGTTTATATTAACATTATCTATAGTATTATTATAGAGGATTTATATAGAATTTGCTTTGCAATATAAAGTGAGACAGTAAGAGTGCCCTGCTCATAAGGGCTTACAATCTAATAGGGTGGGGCAAGTGGTACAAAAGGTTTTAACGGTGAGGGATGAGTTGATTGAAGCGATAAAAGTTCAGTTAGTTGGAGGCGTGGTAGTCTTCCCTGAAGAGATGAGTTTTCAGGGATCGCCTAAAGGCAGTCAGAGTAGGAGATAGCTGGACAGACTGAGGTAGAGAGTTCCAGTGGATGGGAGAGGCTCTTGGAGAAGTCCTCCAGATGAGCATGGGAGGAGGAGACAAAAGACCTTGAGAGCAGGAGATCTTTGGGTATTATTTGGAGGCAAGCTTGGTAATGTAGCTGGGGGGCAGAGTTGTTGCTAGTATTTTAAATTTAATGTGCTGGGCAACCAGAAGCCAGTGTAGGGATTAGCAGAGAGGGGTGGCAGACACTGAGTGGTTGGTGAGGTAGACAAGTCTGGCAGCAGTATTCATGATAGACTGAAGCAGGACCATCTTTAATATTGATTGGACCCTGGACCTTGGGTCCTCCCGAATTCCACTTATCAATTATTTGCGGGCAGTGCGGGCTCAAGGGGCGGCTGCTTTGGGCCCCCACAACAATGACTGGGCCCGAGGCAGCTGCCCCTTTTGCCCTGTGTTAAAGATGGCCCTGGACTGAAGAGGGGATAGCCTATGGAGAGGTAGGCCTATGAGAAGGGAATTGCAATAGTCAAGGTGAGAGATAAAAAGGGAGTGAACGTTAGCTTGGTGGTTTCATTCGTTAAAAAAGGTGCAAAAAGGAGCCAATTAAGCCCAACCACATTTGTCATGTTGTTGCAGCTAATGCAACGCTCCACACCGGCACAAAACATGCAGTTAAGACAGATGTACATGTGCTGGCCGCAGCATATCTCAGATCTACCCAGGAGAGGAGGAATTCAGTGACCCTGTTATCCCTAAGACAGGTGGAATCCGGTGACCCTGTTATGCATAAGACAGGAGAAATCCATGTAATATGTCCCAGTGACAAAAATTTGTCCTTTGGTTATCTTACAGAGACCTCTTTTCCATCCCTTGTATTATTGCCATTAGCTAAGCCCCTTGGACTTGTCCAAAAACTCAACCCATACTTTTCCACCACAGTTTTTCCAACAGCAATAGGTTTTCACTGTCTACTTCTTTTGGTCTGAATATGCTAAAATTAAAAAAAATTAAAAAGTCTAACGCTTGGAACTAATTCAATTATATGTGGATAAACATCAAATCAGCTTCCCAGCCACTGTTTATGTAAAATTTCACATGAGGGTCGTCTAAAAAGACTCCCCAGAGGGAAGCTCAGCTGGAGATTTGCGTGCCAGCTATCTCTTGGACTTCTCTGGATTGATTAGCTTAGTTTCTCAACTCCCGGAGAAGTTACAATTAAACACGCATTAAAACAATTTTCTGCAATTAGCCTCTTGATCGTAAGTGATGGCATGACGTAAATTGTCAGTGACCTTTCATGAGATTTAACCTTGGACACTTCTGATATACATTATTATTATCAATTAAGAAGGCCACTTACCCTCTCTTCAACTCTTAATGTATTGCCCCCCTCCCAGTAACCTTAACTGCCTCGGACACTTGAACGTAAGCGGGTCAATTAAAGTCATTAAGCATTAGATTTTATCAAGCCTCGCGTCTTGAAACCTCAGAAGATGAACTGAAGTAACCACAGAGCGAATGAAGAATTGACAGTAGGAGGGCCTTTTATTTGAAGGCTAAAGGAAAACATGGTCATGTGTTGAATGTAGCAGTCGAACAGTTACAGTTGGAGTGAATATGATATTCCTTTTCCAACCAAAAGTAAAGTACATAAAACACATTTTTGTTTTAGTGTGTATGTTTTTATGCAGTATGTATAACCCAGCTCTACTCTTTCCTTGTAGGAATAATGCAGCATCTGCTGCAATATCCCTGGGATATCATTTTATCTAAAGAGATCTGTGACAGGTTAGTCCATATAAACTGACATTGACTTTAGAGACTACTAGTATAACCCTTTGTTCTAAGACTAACAAAAAGCTATTGATTGAAAATGTCCAGTTTGTTTTTTTTTTTTCCTCCTTGAAGATACCAAGCAGTCTCTTACAAAGCAAAATATGACCCAGAGATAGTGATATCGGATTGATATGAAGATATGTTATTTCTAGTCCTAATAAAGGGGAAACTTGGATTGTCAAAACGGGTTGAAAACTGGAGTGTCCCCCTGATTTTATTGGAATAAAGTCATATGTGGACCTTTTAGCTTTACATTACTGTCACGGTCAGGGGTCAGGTTCGGAGACAAGTAGCTATAGCAGTAGAGAGGCTCCCACTGACCAGCAGGATGAATATACAAGCAGGTCACACTGATACAGTCTCATCTGAGATCTAAGCACTAATCTGTATTCAGTAAAGCTCCTTGTGATAGACTCACACGGGACAGAGGCTTTTGGAGGGGACTGAATGCTAGCATCTTGCCTACTGACTATGGGCCCTGGCATTTGAGGGAGCTACAAACATTCGGGAAGATATTCTGTTATGTATTGCAAAAGGACATTATTAAGGAGGCCATGATGGTCTCTGCCAGCTTGGGACTCATTAGACATGTGCACACTGAAATATTTAGTTTCGGAATTTCGTTTTCGTCCGAAAAATAAATTTATTTAGTTACTCCCGAAATTTGTTTTTATTTATTTTGTTTTGTTAAAAAATGCATTGGTCCGAAAATTCGAAATAATTAAGGTCGAATCTGTCATTGAAGGCTTATGGTGTCTGTCGAATGTTCTAAGAAGATTCGACGGAGCAGCTAAACTGTACGACGCCGCATTTCCGGTCGAATGTTCCGCCTACAAGCTATAGTAGAATTCTAATGTTGTATGACACTAGTAATAATTATATTTATTGATTATTATTACTAGTCAACCAACATTAGAATTCTTCTATAGCCTATGGGTGGGGCATTTGACCATAAATGTCCGCTCGCGGCGACTGCTTCGTCTAATCTTCATGTCGAATCTTTTCTCTCTATGTCGAATAATCTTGGACTAATAGAGTTAGGTTAGGCACATTCGACCTTTTTTACTATTGTCTCTATAATGTCAAATCTTTTCTCTCTATGTCGAATCATTTCTCTCTATGTAGATACCTTGACCTTGAACCTTGAAGAAGGGGACATACCCCGAAAGCTTGTCCTGAAAAATTGTATGTTAGTGCAAATAAAAAAAGTATCACGGACAGTACTTAATTTAGAATACTCTTGGACTAATAGAGCTAAGGTTTAGGCACATTCGACCACAGGTTTGATGAACACAGATCGCTATTGTCAGCCTCATGTTGAATCTCCTATCTATATCAGACTGTTGTCGCAACGAAAACGAAAATAAAGCATTTGTTTATATCGGATCTTTCGGTTTTCGGATTCTCCACGTTCGTTATCGTTTGTTAAAACGATAACAAAAATACCCGAAATTCGGACGAAAATGCATTCGGACGAAAATAAATGAACATGTCTAGGACTCATAGCCGATGATGATGTCATCAGCAAGCCACCTGTCTGGGACCCCCTGCCATAATGTGTTTATTGTAAGTAGGTCTAGTGTGCCGCCTAGGGGTCTTTCACCAATTGTTGTTTGTGCTAATTAACTCTGCTATTGTCTGAAGGTGTTCTGTGTTTATATTTATGATAATGTGTATTGTAGTTTGTGAGCTAGGAGATGGCAAGTCTGACCTGGAAGGTCAGACCTCTGAGTCATCCAGGTGGTTAATTAACGTCATGTTATAGTAGATGTCTGCTGTTGTAATTATATTCCTGTGTGCAGTTTATATTGTTAGGGTAATCTGATCGGAAGGGGGGAAGGTCCTTCTCAAGTGTATAAAAGCCTGTATACTTGTTCAAATAAACAGTTCTTATTCTGGTTTTCTCCAAAACTGGTACTGCCTAGTTCTTGGGGTAACTTAGCCAGATCCACTGCTCTCATGTTCCAGAGCTTAGGAAGCGATATACTGAAGGAAGCACTCAAGTGGAGTGTGGGATGCTTCCTGAGGGTGGAGATGGGTTTTGCTGCATGTTAGTACCAGGTTGCGGTCCTCAGGATCACCCCACCAGGAAATGAGCAAGTAAGGATATAGCAGGTAAGGATCAAGCAGAAGCGTAATCAGTAAACACGCCAAAGGTCGGTGGCAAGTGGTTGCAGGTTGGGATCAAGCAGGAGCGTAGTCAAGAAAAAAAAGCTAAAGGTCGGTAACGAGTGTTAGCGGAGATACAGACAGCAGCAGGGGTGACAAGAGCAAGATATTGGCTGGAGAGAGCACAATAATCGGGCAAACAGGAATTTCAAAGGCGTGGCCTAAATAGGAAGTTCATGGGAGGAGCAAAGACTTCAAGGTTCACCTGAAACAAGGTTCAAGGTAAGATTGTTCAAGCTAGGAAGCTAGCCAGCATCTCAGGTGGCCCAGCAAGAAGAGATGCTGCCAGAAACAGAAGAGGTTGCAGGTTCAGTATCGGGTCTTGACAATCACACTACAAGCCAAAGAAACAGTAGAGTTCCTCTGGGCCGTAGAAGCTGCCTGTCCAGAAACCAGATCATTTACATCTTCATGAATACTTTAAGGCTGGGTTCACAATTATGCAAATTGGATGCGGATTTCCTCACATCCAATTTGCATGACAGGAGAGTGTGCTTGGCCCGGAGCAGCCATGGAGCACACTGGAAAAGGGTCCTGTGCGTCTTCTGGTCTGTTTCAGATCCAAATTCAGGAAAAAATTCGGACCTGATTCGCGCCTGAAATGGAGAACAGGGATGCACCGGACCCCCTGCTGTGAGCCAGTGCCGCAGCTAGTGTGAACCCAAGAGAGCAATCCCACTGAGATAACCCCACAGGTCCAGCACCGTTTTTCCACTTTCCTCAACTGTCACAAAGCAACTTGACTCAAGCCACACTTCTTCAGTTCAGATAGAGGGGACAATAGTTCAAGTCATCACTAGTGCTTGGCCTTCCCCTATTTACATACATTTTAATGGAGAAGTCACTAAAGGGTGGTTGATATGAAGGACCCTAGCTGGAAGTCCTCAGTCTGTCATGCTTAGGTCAAAGCAGAGGAGCAAGTCTTCTCTTTAAAGTCCTTTAACCCTACCGCTGAATCAAACCCTAACTAAAACAGAGAATTCTTTTTTTAATTGCTATTTAGGAGTAGCACATATGTTTGGTGTTAAATTGGACCCAATTACATGTGACTTAAGACAGATCAGGGTCAAAGTAAAGCAAACCAGTTGGGTAATAAGACTTGAGCTGAAGAGTACTCAACAAGTCAATACCAATGGTCATAGGTATGGATCGTCCGGTTGGAGTTTGCTGAATTGGACAACGTCAACAATAGAAAAGGGCACAAAGCTACCTTAAAGAAGTGCACTCTAGTGCTGACCTCGATTTAGCAGAACTAAAGTATCCTTTATTTCTTATAGCCATTTATATATATTTAGAAGTTATGAATCATTTTGTAGCGTCTATTGCAATTAGTTCCTCATCATCAATGGCATGTGCTGAAGAACAGCTGTCTATCAAATGAAGAGGGAAGGACCCTGGGCAGAACCAGGGAAAGCCAAAGTTATGTATCTTGCCCCTTAAAGTGGTTATAAGCCTCTGAACTGAAAAATGAACAAAGCATATCCTTCTATAGTGTGTAGTTGCCTCTATCCAAAGCACCTGGTGTGATTTCTGTCTGCTCCTCATTCCTCTGTTATCTGCAGGAATCACTTCTGACACCAGACAATCCCAGAAGATGGTCTCATCTCTCCTCCCTCTCCTCCAGCATGCTGTGATTGACAGCCTCAGCTGTCTTTAGAAGACTGTGTAGAGGGGGGGTGTCCTTTCCCTTCACTCAGGTCTCAGATTACACTCAGCTGCTCTATGCTGTGCAGTGTGTGACATCAGATCCCCGCCCCCTGCCTTCTGAAGCTCAGACAAGCTGCGTAAATACTGGACTACAAATGGCTGTAGAGCAGAGTAAGCTTCAGAAAAAAACAGGTGCAACTTATGTAAGAGTATTAGGTTCATATCTTTATAACCTGAGACCAGTCACTTCACTGGGTATATGTAAGGGTTTACCAGGACCGTCTTTAACACAGGGCAAAGGGGGCAGCTGCCCCGGGCCCAGACTTTGTAGTGGGGCCCAAAGCAGCTGCCCCCTGAGCCCGCACTACCCTCAAATAGTTGGTAAGTGGATTCGGGAGGGCCCCAAAAAATGGTGTCAATGGATCTGACACTATTGACTATATATTGGGTATTTGCTCGGCTCCTTGATTTGCTGGTGGCCACACATATCTTGATTTTTTTTTTCCATTGGTGAGCACAACATTCGCTATAACTCTTTTGGTATTTGTTAAATATTTACTATCAAAAATGATTTAAGTAATTGTGATTCTAATGATGTTCTCTTTAAATTTAATTGATACATCTAGACCAGGGATCTCAAACTGGTGGCCCTCCAGTTGTTGCGAAGCTACAAGTCCCATGAGGCATTGCAAGGCTGATAGTTACAAGCATGACTCCCACAGGCAGAGGCATGATGGGACTTGTAGTTTCGCAACAGCTGGAGGGCCGCCAGTTTGAGACCCCTGAGCTAGATGCATATTTGAGTTTCCCTGAAGAAGCAGAGATACATCTGCGAAACCCGTTGGATGACTCTATGCTCAAGAATCCTCTAAGCTTTTGCTGGGAACAAGTATCATTATTGAGAATATGATCCAAGTTATTCGCACGTTGAGATACTTCTTTTTCTGAAAATGTTTTTATGTATATGTTGTACAACAAATATGATATTTACCACTTACAGACCGGAAGAATTGGCCCCCTTAATGGCCAGGCCATTTTTTTTGCGATACGGCACTGCGTCGCTTTAACTGACAATTGCGCGGTCGTGCGACGTCGCACCCAAACAAAATTGACGTCCTTTTTTTCCCCACAAATATGATGGTATTTGATCACCTCTGCGGTTTTTATTTTTCCTGTTATAAAAAAAAGGCCGACAATTTAAAAGAAGAACTATATTTTTAACTTTTTTCTATAATAAATATCCCCAATTTAAAGAAAAAAAAAAAGAATTTCTTCATCAGTTTAGGCCAATATGTGTTTTGGGTATCTCTGGCAAAAAAATTGCAATAAGTGTATATTGATTGGTTTGCGCAAAAGCATATCGCGTCTACAAACTATGGGATAGATTTAAGCCTTTTTTATTATTATTTTTTTTTCTAGTAATGGCGGCAATCTGCAATTTTTAGCGGGACTGCAGACCGATCGGACACTTTGACACTTTTTTTGGGACCAGTGACATTTATACAGCGATCAGTGCTATAAAAATGCACTGATTACTGTATAAATGTCACTGGCAGGGAAGGGGTTAACACTACGGGGGGGGTGATCAAGGGGTTAAATGTGTTCCCTAGGGAGGCGTTTCTAACTGTGAGGGGGGAGAGGACTGACTGGAGGAGGAGAGAGATCGCTGTTCCTAATCACTAGGAACAGCATATTAACCACTTCCCCGACAGAGATCTGTCTGTTTACATCCCCGTTCTGGCCCTCGTGGCCATGATCGCGTGACGTCACGGATGCTGGGCCACGCGCATCGGGTCCCCTGCCATGAAGCAGGCGCGTCTGCTATCGCCCTTATAGGTGCTGACGTACACCTACGGCGATTTGTGGGATTGTGCCGACCTGCCGCGGTATAATGACGGCGGATGGTCAGCAAGTGGTTAATGCATTAGCCCCTGAAGAGTGGAATCAATTGGCGAAACGCGTAGGGATTATTGGATGCATCTCATCTCCATTGGATGGTTTAGACCAGTTTTATATATACCGATTTTATCTTTATACTGTCTCTGAGGTGGTCCGTGTCAGCTAGGATGGCTGTTATATATTTACCCTACAATGTATTATCTTGATGCAGCGGTCGTATGTTTATTATACAATGTATCATTTATTGTTGTTGCCAGTTTTCTTCACATTATGTTTGTTACATGTTGACATTATGGACACAAACCTATGAATGAATTTTCTTACATGGTATGCAATTATTATTTAGCAATAAACATTGGGTGTTTTTTATATTGACTGCGTTTCTGTTGCCGCACATACCTCATATAAAGTCTCGCCTTAGTTCTCCTTTGTTTATATTTCATTTTTGGTTTTGGGCTTAATACCGCTTTAAGAAAAAGACATTTTAATTTTGCTTTACCCAAAATTTTACATTATTCTAAACAAGGAATAACGCTTTGCTTTTAACCACTTGCCGACCAGCGCACGACGATATACGGCGGCCAATGGCACGGCTGCGCAAATGGGCGTACAGGTACGCCCCCTTTAAGACGCAGCACTAAGAGCACTACATATAGTGTGAAACGCGTTAGCTCTTTTGTTCTGCTGTGGCATGTATTTTTATTTGTAGTTTTTGAATAAAAGGCATATTCGGAGTGCGGCTGTCCAGAACCACTATTTATCTATTTAAGACGTAGCATTGTGGGCCAGGTACTCCGTGACCCTGCCTGTGGGTCCCACGGACTTAATGGGGGCCCGCGATTGTGTCACGGAGAGGCAGAACGGGGAGATGCATATGTAAACATGGCATTTCCCTGTTCTGCCTAGCAACATGACAGGGATCTACTGCTCCCTGTCATCGGGAGTGGTGATCGCTGTCATGTCAGTGGTAGCCCATCCCCCCCCCCCACAGTCACTCCCTAGGACACACTTAACCCCTTGATCGCCCCCTAGTGTTTAACCCCTTTCCTGCCAGTGTCATTTACACAGTAATCAGTTCATTTTTATAGCACTGATCGCTGTATAAATGACAATGGTCTCAAAATAGTGTGTCTGATGTGTCCGCCATAATGTTGCGATACAAATCGCAGATCGCCGCCATTACTAATAAAAAAAATAATAATAAAAATGCCATAAATCTATCCCCTGTTTTGTAGACGCTATAACTTTTGCGCAAACCAATCAATATACGCTTATTGCGATTTTTTTTTTTACCAAAAATATGTAGAAGAATACATATCGGCCTAAACTGAGGGAAAATTTAGTTTTTTTATATATTTTTTGGGAATATTTATTATAGCAAAAAGTAAAAAATATTGCTTTTTTTTTTTTCAAAATTGTCGCTCTTTTTTCGTCATTTACACAGTAATCAGTGCATTTTTATAGCACTGATTGCCGTATAAATGACAATGGTCCCAAAATAGTGTCAAAAGTGTGCGATGTGTCTGCCATAATGTCGCAGTCACGATAAAAATCGCAGATCGCCGCCATTACTAATAAAAAAAAAAAATATAATAAAAATTCCATAAATCTATCCTCTATTTTTGTAGACGCGATAACTTTTGCGCAAACCAATCAATATACGCTTATTGCGATTCTTTTTTTTTTTTTACCAAAAATATGTAGAATACATATCGGCCTAAACTGAGAAAGAAATTCGTTTTTATATATATTTTTGGGGGATTTATTATAGCAAAAAGTTAAAAAAAATTGCTTCTTTTTCAAAATTGTCGCTCTTTTTTTTTTTTTTTTTTTGTCATTTACACAGTAATCGGTGCATTTTTATAGCACTGATTGCCGTATAAATGACAGTGGTCCCAAAAATGTGTCAAAAGTGTCCCATGTGTCCGCCGCAATGTCGCAGTCACAATAAAAATTGCAGATCACCGCCATTACTAGAAAAAAAAAATTAAATTGACATAAATCTATCCCATAATTTGTAGATGCTATAACTTTTGTGCAAACCAATCAATATACGCTTATTGCATTTTTTTGTTTTTTTTACCAAAAATATGTTGAAGAATACATATCGGCCTAAACTGAGAAAGAAATTTGTTTTTTTTTATATATTTTTTGGGGAATATTTATTATAGCAAAAAGTAAAAAAATATAGCTTTTTTTTCAAAAACTGTTGCTCTTTTTTTTTTGTTTTTTTTTTTGTCATTCACACAGTAATCAGTGCATTTTTATAGCACTGTATTTATCGCTGTATAAATGACAATGGTCCCAAAAATGTGTAAAAAGAAAAAAAAAAAAAAAATTGGGGATATTTATTATAGCAAAAAGTAAAAAAATATATAATTTTTCTATTAAATTCTTAAATTGTCGGGTTTTTTTGTTTATAGCGCAAAAAATAAAAACCGCAAAGGTGATCAAATACCACCAAAAGAAAGCTCTATTTGTGGGGGGAAAAAAAGGACGTCAATTTTGTTTGGGTGCGACGTCGCACGACCGCGCAATTGTCAGTTAAAGCGACGCAGTGCCGAATCGCGAAAAGGGCTCTGGTCAGGAAGGGGGGGGGGTAAAATCTTCCGGGGCTGAAGTGGTTTATGTAGGAAGGATTTTATTTTCTCAAATTGGCTTTTTTTTTTTAATCTGCCATCATTTTACATTTTTTTTGTTGTTGTTTTTTTTTTTGTTTTTTTACAGTTCAGCACTACTCCATGTGGATAAATTAGAGAAGGGGCCAGATGAAATTTCGCATTATGAAATGCTATAATGAGATGCAATAATTTGGCCGTTCTTTGTACATCGCCCTCTCTCTGTGTCACTTGAATTTCTTTTATTGCTCGCACAAAGCGCCGATGTTCCCCGACTCCTTCCGCTCCCGGCTTTTCAATGGAACGGCATTATATTTGCTGGCACTGAAACGCTTTTCATACAGTTTCGGTCTACAGGCTGTGATATGAACCTTTTTTTTTTTTTTTTTTACCAGCCTGGGTCCAGGGAATTACACACAAAGCAAAACTAATCAGAACAGGAAATATTAGGACTAAATTATTCAGGATCTCTGTGTCTTGCGGTTGTTTGCAAATTTAGTAGCTTTTAATCTGGTAGTATCTACAGAACGCCTACCGAGTCTCCCAAGACTTACCGCCGTCCCGAGTCTCAGGAATTATTCCTTTGTTTGACTTTGCAACTTTTTCTTTTTTTTTTTTTTTTTCAAGCAATTGACATGACACGTTGGCTCTTCCAAAGGGAAACTTCACTTCAGACACAAAACGGATATTAAGTGTATCAATGCCGCGCAAGTCATTCTGCGAATCAGGCCGCCGCTCCCACGCGTGGTTTTTTTATTTCACTTGATAGAGCCGCCTGATGTGTGACAAGTGTGCCGAAGAAAGCTCGTCCCGAAAGCTGAGCCAGATGCTGTTTGGCAAATTGCGTTTCGCCGTGATTTTTTTTGTGCGACAAACGTAGCAAATTCGCCAACCGCGTTTGGCTGCCGTTAACCACTTCCCTACCGGGCCAATGCTGATACTTCTCTCCTACGTGTAAAAAAATGACACTTTTTTGCTCAAAAAATTACTTAGAACCCAGAAAATATTATATATATATTTTTTTAAAGCAGAGGCACTAAAGAATAAAATGGTGGGTGTTGCAATTCTTTTGTCACACAGTTTCTTGCACAGCGTTGTTTTCAAACACAAATTTTTGAGAAAAAAATACACTTTAATGAATTTTAAAGGGGTTGTAAACCCTCAAGGTTTTTCACCTTAATGCATTCTATACTACTGAGCTGGAGATCTGCTGAGTGGGGATAGTCATGAGCTGGGGATCTGCTGAGTGGGAATACTACTGAGCTGGGGATCTGGTGAGTGGAGATACTCATGAGCTGGGGATCTGCTGAGTGGGGATACTCATGAGCTGGGGATCTGCTGTGTGGAAATACTAATGAGCTGGGGATCTGCTGTGTGGAAATACTAATGAGCTGTTGATACTACTGAGCTGGGGATCTGCTGAGTGGGAATACTCATGAGCTGGGGATCTGCTGAGTGGGAATACTACAGACCTGGGGATCTGCTGAGTGGAGATACTCATGAGCTGGGGATCTGCTGAGTGGGAATACTACTGAGCTGGGGATCTGGTGAGTGGAGATACTCATGAGCTGGGGATCTGCTGAGTGGGAATACTACTGAGCTGGGGATCTGGTGAGTGGAGATACTCATGAGCTGGGGATCTGCTGAGTGGGAATACTACAGACCTGGGGATCTGCTGAGTGGAGATACTCATGAGCTGGGGATCTGCTGAGTGGGAATACTACTGAGCTGGGGATCTGGTGAGTGGAGATACTCATGAGCTGGGGATCTGCTGAGTGGGAATACTACAGACCTGGGGATCTGCTGAGTGGAGATACTCATGAGCTGGGGATCTGCTGAGTGGGAATACTACTGAGCTGGGGATCTGGTGAGTGGAGATACTCATGAGCTGGGGATCTGCTGAGTGGGAATACTACTGAGCTGGGGATCTGGTGAGTGGAGATACTCATGAGCTGGGGATCTGCTGAGTGGGAATACTACTGAGCTGGGGATCTGGTGAGTGGAGATACTCATGAGCTGGGGATCTGCTGAGTGGGAATACTACTGAGCTGGGGATCTGGTGAGTGGAGATACTCATGAGCTGGGGATCTGCTGAGTGGGAATACTCATGAGCTGGGGATCTGCTGAGTGGGAATACTACAGACCTGGGGATCTGCTGAGTGGAGATACTCATGAGCTGGGGATCTGCTGAGTGGGAATACTACAGAACTGGGGATCTGCTGAGTGGAGATACTCATGAGCTAAGGATCTGCTGAGTGGGAATATTACTGAACTGGGGATCTGTTGAGTGGTGATACTACTGAGCCGAGGTTCTACTGGGCCCGTTTAAAAAAAAAAAAAAAAAAGGTTGAAGCGGTAGGCACTTTAATTGTGTTAAAGTCAAATGAAGTGTAAATGAGCCCTAAGGGTTAGGATTGGGGTAGACTCTATCCCTAACCACAATATGGAGCACATGCCTTAGGTCAGTGGTTCTCAACCTGGTGGTCGGGACCCCCTCGGGGGTTGAATGATGATTTGCCAGGGGTCACCGAATCCTGGGCTGTTCCTGAAGCCTGCACCACTTTCCCAGCTTTCTCAGCTTTTTTGTGGCAGCCCAGCAGGGCTGTTCCTGAAGCCCGCGGCCGCCCACTCAGCCTCTTTGCAGCCGCCCATTCAGTTCACGGCATGGTTGGGGGCAGAGATTAGAGGTCAGCTGACTGGTGAGGAATGTTAAGTGGGAGGGGCTGGAGGAGACCCTATCTCCTGATTTCGGTATAGGTGTCACTGCTATGAGACGCCACAGAGCTGGAGACACAGTGAATCCGGAGACACAGTAAGTAACACTACCTGTGATTATAGTCGCCGATAAAAGTCCCCACTACAGTTCTCAGATCAGCAGATGACCTTGATCAAGAGCACCTAAGTTGACTGATCAGAACTCCCCCCAGTACTGCCACTGATCCCACTCCCCCCCCACCAAGGAGTAAGAGAAGGAATAAAAATAGAGAATACATGGAAGGGATAGGAAAAGAGAAGGGGGGGGAGCAAAGAAAAGGGAGAGAAAAAAAAAACAAGAAAAACGGCTAGAGGGATGGAAAAAAAATAGCATAGAGAGAGATAAAAGGGAAAGAAAGAAGAACAAAAGAGAAAGAGTGGTACATCCTAAAATGTACCATAAGGGGTGTTAATACTGGACGAGTGGACGGGACTCAGGGAGCGCTAAAGGTTTGTGGGTTAGGTGCGCAAATTACTTGTCTTGCCTTGGGTGCTGACAACCCACGCTACGAAAATATATTTAATGTTAGGGGTCCCTACAACTTGGGAAATTTTATCAAGGGGTCACGGCACTAGATAGGTTGAGAACCACTGCCTTACGTGAAGTGCCAAAAAAATGTATAGAGAAAGAAAAAGAAAGATGAAGGAAGATGCAATGTGAGGCCATCCCTAGAGACACTTTAACTGTGTACATGCCTTGTGACCTCTGGCAACCAATCGTAAACCTGCCTTCAGAGGCACGCACCTCTGAAGGAACACAGAGATGCCTCCTTTGATACAACAACTAACTAAGAGCCCAGATGGTCCTCAAGCTTGCAAGGCAGGCTACTGTAAACAAAGGGAGATGTAACCGGCGGGACCCTTGATGGCGGCTCTCAAAGGACGAGAAAAAAGGGGGAAAAGAGATAAAAGGTTATATTTGCAATGCGGCTCCAGTCGTCTCCATATATTAAAGGAGTTTATGTGTTTTCAAAAGTGCAGCTTATCCTTCAAATACCCCTCTGTTCAAAGACGAGTAGAAGCATCTATTGTCGGGCTTGTTTGTCCCGTAAAAATAGCATAAAAAGGAATTGCGAAGACCGGCTCAAAGAATGTGAAATATATAGAAAAACACACAAGTTGCTGTCGCCGCGCCTTCATCTCTTATGAGAAGAAAAGTCTAATTTACATTCTCTCTGCGCAAGATAACACAGTGTGCGGGTCTGAGCGGTGTAATTCATCAGATCTAATCCTTTAAACATTTTTAATAAAGAAAGAAAAAACTCTGAAAATGGGACAAGTTTAATATTTTTCTTTCCAGTTTAGTGGTTTTAATAAAAAGAGGCTCTAGAACTTATGTATTCTTACAAGAAACAAAAAAAAGAGGTGATGCAGGCAGATCTTGACCATTTGCTTTCATGTACAGAGGTCTTCTACTTGGGGGGGCATGGGCAAGATGTGCCATTGAGGCACCAGGGTACCAGCTACAAGAATCCGAACGTGACAGCCAAGCTCGTTGTGATGATGAAAAATCCAAGTTGGCTTACAATTGTGGAATTGTTTTACTTAAAAAATTGATATATAGATGGCCAGCACTTTTCTGGGGGGGGGTTAAACTTTAGACCTTGACATGGTGTTTAATGCTGAAATGCCTTGGCCTTTCTTTATGGTGCGCCTTTCCCGCAGCCACAGGCTTTGCAGTTTGTAGGGACGAGCAAGCTTCGGGCCACTTTCTCAAGTAGGGAGGCCACTAAGGAGTCGATCATAAAGGTCCAAGGTCTATCATTAACTCCAACACCGATGGCAAAGCCAGTTGGGTAATAGTGGGCAGAGCAGTAGTCAACAAGCAGCCAGTGACAAAAATAATGGGGGGAGGATGGGCAGGTGGGGTTTACTCGGGGTTGAACTGGACAAAGTCACCACGGTACCAGTTACAAGGATCAGGAGAGGATAGACGGCGGACGATGATGAAAAATCCAAGCTGGTCTGATTACATTGGTGGTCAGTAGGAAAAAATGCTCCTTACATTGGGGATCAGTGGGGAAATGCCCTTTACATTGATGGCAAATGGGAAAAATCCCCCTTCAATTAGTGGTCAGTGGAAAGAATGCTCCTAATGCTCCTAAATTGGTGGTCAGTAAGGAAGAATGCTCCTTATATTGGTGGTCAATATGAAGAATGTCCCTTACATTGGTGATCAGTGGGAAGAATGTTCCTTACATTGGTGATCAGTGGGAAAAATGTTCCTTACATTGGGGGTCAGTGGGAAGAATGTTCCTTACATTGGTGATCAGTGAGAAGAATGTCCCTTACATTGGTGATCAGTGAGAAGAATGTTCCTTACATTGGTGATCAATGAGAAGAATGTCCCTTACATTGGTGATCAGTGGGAAGAATGTTCCTTACATTGGTGATCAATGAGAAGAATGTTCCTTACATTGGAGGTCAGTGGGAAGAATGTCCCTTACATTGGTGATCAGTTGGAAGAATATTCCTTACATTGGTGATCAGTGAGAAAAATGCTCCTTACATTGGTGATCAATGAGAAGAATGTTCCTTACATTGGTGATCAGTGGGAAGAATGTTCCTTACATTAGTGATCAGTGGGAAGAATGTTCCTTACATTGGTGATCAGTGGAAGAATGTTCCTTACATTGGTGATCAGTGAGAAAAATGCTCCTTACATTGGTGATCAGTGAGAAGAATGTTCCTTACATTGGAGGTCAGTGGGAAGAATGTTCCTTACATTGGTGATCAGTGGGAAGAATGTTCCTTACATTAGTGATCAGTGGGAAGAATGTTCCTTACATTGGTGATCAGTAGGAAGAATCCTTCCTTACATTGGTGATCAGTAGGAAGAATCCTTCCTACTTTGGCTGTCATTGGGAAGAATGTCCCTTACATTGGTGATCAGTGGGAAGAATGTTCCTTACATTGGTGATCAGTGAGAAGAATGTCCCTTACATTGGTGGTCAGTGAGAAGAATGTTCCTTACATTGGTGATCAGTGAGAAGAATGTTCCTTACATTGGTGATCAGTAAGAAGAATGTCCCTTACATTGGTGGTCAGCGAGAAGAATGTTCCTTATATTGGTGGTGATTGGGAAGAACGTTCCTTTACATTGGTGGTCAGTGAGAAGAATGCCCCTTACGTTGGGGGTTAGTGGGAAGAATGGTCCTTACATTGATGTTTAGTTGGAAGAGTGCCCCTTCCATTGGTGATCAGTAGGAAGAATCCTTCTTACATTGGTGATCAGTGGGAAGAATGTCCCTTACAGTGGTGGTCAGTGGGAAGAATGCTCCTTACAATGGTGGTCAATGGGAAGAATGCTCCTTATGTTGGGGATCTTCTTACATTGGGGATCAGTGGGAAAATGCCCTTTACATTGATGGCCAATGGGAAGAATGCCCCTTATATTAGTGGTCAGTGGGATAAATTCTCCTAAGGCTCCTTACATTGGTGATCAGTGAGAAGAATGTTCCTTACATTGGTGATCAGAAGGAGGAATGCTCCTTACATTGGTGGTCAGTGGGAAGAATGTTCCTTACATTGGTGATCAGTGAGAAGAATGTTCCTTACATTGGTGATCAGAAGGAGGAATGCTCCTTACATTGGTGGTCAGGGGAAAGAATGCCCCTTACATTGACAATTAACGGGAAGAATGCTCCTCCTTACATTGGTGGTCAAAGGGAAGAATACACCTTACATTGGAGGTCAGTGGGAAAAATGAGCCCATTACAGATAGTAAAAAAAGTCATTGATATCAATGGCCACTTACCTAAGAGTGAGTAAGTGCTCATTGCTTAAGGTATCCAGGGGCAACCTTCAGAGGAATCCTAGAGTTCCATGGAACCCTGGTTGAGAAAGGCTGGTATAGGGGGGAAAGGTATGAAAGCAGCTGTGGATTATTTTTGATTGAGAGCTACAAGGTCCGCTTTAAAAAATATAATGTTACAAATGGCTTTATATTTGTTCCATGATTTTTTTTTTTCTTAGACAAAAGTTAGAAAAACAAACCGCAGCACGATCCTCTGACGCTCGGCATTCTACGCGCTGAGAACATGGCGTGTTATAACACAACCTGGATCTCACTGTCTAGATGTCGTTATGTCTGAACCTCTCACCCAAACAACTTCTGAAATTGAAGAGGATATACAGCAGATTGGTGAGATATTGTTCTCTATGTTTACCTGTCCATCTGCTACATTATCCCTCGGAAATTCTCTAGGAGATGTCTGTAAATTCAGTTAAAATATTCAATGTCATAGAAGTGGAGGGAAGGATTGATTTCTCTCCTGTCTGCAGCTCCACGCGCCTTCAGCTGTAGGTAAAGTCTTTTAGTTTGATTTTTTTTTTCTCCAATTGACGTATTCATTTTACACATTCTGGAAACTGGAAGATTGTGCGTTTGTAAAGAAAAGTCTGTAGCTACTGTATGTATAAAGAAGATTATTTACTGTATTTAGACGCAGAACACACAACGAGGGCTCTAGGTGCAAAGCCATCATTGGAGAGATTTGGAAGTTGTCACTGCTCACCTCTCTTGGTTGCCTGGTGGTGGTTACTCTGGTTGTCTAGACCAGGGGTCTCCACACGTTCTAAACAAAGGGCCAGTATATTATCCTGCAGACTTTGGGGGGGGGGGGGTGAACAGTGGCCAGGGGAAAAAGAAAATTCATCAGAGGTCAGTGGAAGGTAAAAAAATTACAAAGCGTCTGTGGTCAGTAGTAGGAGGATCAGTGGGAGGAATAGTACCCCATCATTGGTGTCAGTGGGAGGAATAGTGCCCCATCATTGGTGTCAGTGGGAGGAATAGTGCCCCATCATTGGTGTCAGTTGGAAGAATAGTGCCCCATCATTGGTGTCAGTGGGAGGAATAGTGCCCCATCATTGGTATCAGTGGGAGGAATAGTGCCTCATCATTGGTGTCAGTTGGAAGAATAGTGCCCCATCATTGGTACCAGTGGGAGGAATAGTGCCCCATCATTGGTATCAGTGGGAGGAATAGTGCCCCATCATTGGTATCAGTGGGGGGAATTGTGCTCCATCATTGGTATCAGTGGGAGGAATAGTGCCCCATCATTGATGTCAGTGGGAGGAATAGTGTCTCATCATTGGTATCAGTGGGAGGAATAGTGTCTCATCATTGGTATCAGTGGGAGGAATAGAGCCCCATCATTGGTGTCAGTGGGAGGAATAGTGCCCCATCATCAATGTCAGTGGGAGGAATAGTGCCCCATCATTGGTATCAGTGGGAGGAATAGTGCCCCATCATTGGTATCAGTGGGAGGAATAGTGCCCCATCATTGGTATCAGTGGAAGGAATAGTGCCCTATCATTGGTGTCAGTGGGAGGAATAGTATGCCCCATCATTGGTGTCAGTGGGAGGAATAGTATGCCCCATCGTTGGTATCAGTGGGAGGAATAGTGCCCCATCATTGGTATCAGTGGGAGGAATAGTGCCCTTTCATTGACGGGGCCGAATAATTTAGGTAAATGAAGAAAAAAGAAAAGAAAATAACTCTATTTGTGCAGAGACCAGAGGAGGGGTGGAGAGGAGGGATAATGTATTTGAGGGTGAAGAGCCACTTTAAAGTTGTTCTAAAGGCTCAATGTTTTTTAATGTTTTTCTACGCATGAATGTAAAAAACCTTCTGTCTGCAGCAGCGCCCTCCAGCCCCTCCTAACACTTACCTGAGCTCCATTTCGATCCAGTGATGTGTATGAGAGCTTTGTCTCTCCCTCCTCATTGGCTGAGACAGCAACAGTAGTCATTGGCTCCTGCTACTGTCAATCACAGCCAGTAAGCCAATGAGGTGAGAGGGCGGGGATGAGACATCCTCTGTGTGTGAATAGACACACACAGCAGGGGCTCAGGAGCTGAGTATTTCTGGGATTTTCACACACAACCATCTCTTGGGTTTACAGAGAATGGTGGGAAAAAGAGAAAATATCCAGTGAGCGGCAGTTGTGTGGAGGAAAATGCCTTGTTGATGTCAGAGGTCAGAGGAAAATGGGCAGGCTGGTTCCAGATGATAGAAAGGCAACAGTAACTCAAATAACCACTCGTTACACCCAAGGTATGCAGAATACCATCTCTGAACACACAACACATCCAACCTTGAAGTAGATGAGCTACAGCAGAAGAAGACCACGCCGGGTGCCACTCCTGTCAGCTAAGAACAGGAAACTGAGGCTACAATTGGCACAGGATCACCAAAATTGGACAATAGAAGATTGGAAAAACGTTGCCTGGTCTGATGAGTCTGGATTGCAGCTGCAACATTTAGATGGTGGGGTCAGAATTTGGTGCATGGATCCATCCTGCCTTGTATCACCGGTTCTGGCTGGTGGTGGGGGTGTAATGGTGGGGGGGATATTTTCTTGGCACACTTTGGGCCCCTTAGTACCAATTGGTCATGGTTTAAATACCACGGCCTACCTGAGTATTGTTGGTGACCATGTCCATCCCTTTATGACTACAGTGTCTTCATCTTCTGATGGCTCCTTCCAGCAGGATAATGCACCATGTCACAAAGCTCCAATCATCTCACCACTGGACAATGAGGTCACTGTCCTCCAATGGCCTCCACACTCACCACATCTCATCCACCTTTGGGGTGTGGTAGAATGGGAAATTCGAATCATGGATGTGCAACCGACAAATCTGCAGCAACTGTTATCATGTCACTATGGAGCAAAATCTCTGAGGAACTTCCAACACCTTGTTGAATCTATGCCACCAAGAATTAAAGCAGTTCTGAAGGCAAAAGGGGGTCCAACCCGGTACTAGCAACTTATACCCTACCTAATAAAGTGGCCATTGAGTGTATATTGAGATGAGGTTGGTTATGTAGCTAAATAAGAAGGCAAGGGGGGGGGGGGGGGTCCTTATAATGGACACTTTGACCTCCTGGCCCATGACCATTTTCTCACCTTAGAAGGTCCCCAACACAAATGTGGTATGAAAGGTCAAAAGAAAAAAAAATCTGAAGCACAACTCAAGAAAGAAACAAGTTGTGTTTCACTGGATCGCGCAACGGCGTTTATTTCCCGGCGTCTCCTAGTTCCAGCAACACTGTACTAAACTGTAAGAGGAAGGTGTAGCTACAGAATGTGCACAGAATTACTGCCAGTTACTAAGTAACTCAACTCCTGTCTACCTGACACTGCGGCTTTGAATCATGTCAGGCATCACGCTTGTGAAGGAGGCAGATTGAGTCCTTTACTGCAATTTTCCCGCGTAGCCGGAAAGGAGGCAAAAAAAAAAAAAAAAATTGGAGCAGCCAATACAATTCCCGACGCTTTGATCAGAAGCGTGAAATTAGAAGGCGCAGGATCTTACTGTCAGGTAGAGATTATTGTATACTTGATCCGATTAGATGGCTGAACTAAAGAAATTGAATTAGCTACAGTGTCTGAGGGGCCGAACGGATGCGGTTAAAAATAGACGTCATTTTTTTTTTTAAAAGGAGAACACTTTTGTGATTTGGTCAACCTTAATAGCGGCGGAACACAATGGCCAGGATTTTCTTACAGGCAATGAACAATTCTGAAGAGCTATTATTAAACGGCAGGGCTTTTTTTTCTCAGAGAATAGGTGCAGGTACTTCCCCTTTCCGGGTCACCCCTTGTCTCCACCCATACCCACCTCCGAGCACCGTTCCTTGGTTCCAACCCCTACCCACCTCCGAGCACCATTCCTTGGTTCCACCCCCTACCCACCTTCGAGCACCATTCCTTGGTTCCACCCCCTACCCACCTCCGAGCACTATACCTTGGTTCCACCCCCTACCCATCTCTGAGTGCCATTTCTTGGTTCCACCCCCTACCCACCTTTGAGTACCGTTCCTTGGTTCCACCCCCTACCCGCTTCCGAGCACCATTCCTTGGTTCCACCCCCTAACCACCTCCGAGCACCATTCCTTGGTTCCACCCCCTACCCACCTCCACGCACCATTCCTTGGTTCCACCCCCTACCCACCTCTGAGCACCGTTTCTTGGTTCCACCCCCTACCCACTTCCGAGCACCTTTCCTTGGTTCCACCGCCTACTCACCTCCGAGCACCATTCCTTGGTTCCACCCCCTACCCACCTCCAAGTACCTCCTATTTTACAGAATACAGAACAGTGGGGGCTGCTCCATTAGGGGGCACTGCCCCCCTAATCTCCATGCAGGGCGCCGGACACATGGATTTCTATGGGGCTTTTTTTTAGAAGCACATGATTAGAGTCTGAGTGGCTTCAAAAAAGGGTGGGCTTTCCCGGTGACCCAGCAAACCATAGAGGAACCAAGTACCTCTTGACTTCCTCCCCAACTGCGGTGCCACTGTGGAAGAGCACCACCTGCAGTGGAGAAAGTAGACTGCTCCTGCCTACACGCTTCCTACACTCTCTTGGCTGCGAAAACAAAAAAGTTTTTTTTTTTTTTTGTACGACAGGATTGAGAAAAGTGCCACTTAAAGTGTCTGTCAACCCAAAAGTGTTCTACATTTTTGGTAGGGATGTGGGGATTTAAGTTGGGAATGGTTAGAACCCCTGTCAAGTTCTTTCTAGTCATTCGGGAGATTTACATTCGCTTTTTGTATTGGTGTCAGGGGAGGGGAGATCTGGAATAAGGACATTAAAAATCTGATAGGGTGCTAGCTTCACCCAGCTTTTCTATGTCTGTGTTGTTGTTGGAGAGTTTCCCTCACTTCCTGTCTGGTAAAACAATGTCAGCAGGACAGGAAGGGAGGGGATATCTCTCTAACGGATAGAAGTAAAGAACAGACTTACCAAAATGAATGTAAACCCCACCCATGGTCCCAAATTATGAGGTGGTTCGACCTAGACCCAGTCTCTAACTATGTGGGGGCTGATCGTTCACAGCCCCCAGTCCCACAAATAGTGCCTGTTTTGAGTTTCCTTAACTGCAATAACTCAAATTAGGTTAATGCTGGCATAACAGGACATGGCCTGGGACACAGCATTAATGGGACACAGGGCCACAATATGGGACTATCCCAACAAATCCAGGAAGCTGGAATCTATGGACAGGAAGTCAGGGGAAAACTCTCCAATCGATATTTGTAAAAACCAGACCAGCATACTAACCAACATTATAGCCCCAGAAGCTGGGATACTGGTAAGCCCACCAGTTACCAGTTGGTCCCACCAGTTACCAGTTGGTCCCACCCAGACCCAGTCTCTAACTATGCAGGGGCTAATCACTTACAGCCCCCATCCCTGCAATTATTGCAGTTTTGAGTTACCATAGATGTGCAGTAACTCAGGTTTCTTTGCTGCAAACTAAGACCAGATCAAGGCCCTCAGGCAGGCCCCGGGAACAGGGTGGCTACACTACTGTGGTAATCATATAGCTAAAGGTTAGAATCCAAGAAGAGTTTGAGGCAGGTGGCAAAGAGAAGAATAGCCGGCGTTCATGCAGAGATCACGGCAGGTGGCAAGCAAGAGTGTCCTGGCAGAGGTCAAAGTGGACAGCAGGCAAGACTTCCAGGGCAGGCAGCAGGCAACAGTTTGCACTGAGGAAGAGATCGAGGAAGGTGGTAGGCAAGAGAGTAGTCGACGTTCAGAGAAAGGTCATGGTAGGTGGAAGGCAAGACAGTAGTCTGTATTCAGTCAGAAACCAAGGCAGGCAACAGGCAATAGGACAGTTTGTGTTGAGGAAGAGACCAAGACAGGCGGCAAGCAAGAGAGTAGTCGGTGTTCAGGCAGAGGTCACTGCAGGTGGCAGGCAAGAAAGTATTCTGTGTTATGGCACAGGTTCAAGGCAAGAAAGTAGTCAGTGTCCAAGGAGAGGCCAAGGCAGGCAGCAGGCAATAGAGCAGTTTGTGTTGAGGAAGAGGCCAAGACAGGTGGCAAGCAAGATTGTAGTAGGTGTTCAGGCAGAGGTCAAGGCAGGCAGCAGGCAATAGAGCAGTATGTGTTGTTGAGGAAGAGATCAAGACAGGTGGAAAGCATGAGAGCAGTCGGTGTTCAGGCATAGGTCACAGCCAGTGGCAGGCAACAGAGTAGTTGGTGCTATGGCACAGGTTCAAGGCAAGTGAGTAGTCAGTGTCCAGAAAGAGGCCAAGGCAGGGAGCAGGCAATAGAGAAGTTTGTGTTGAGACAGGGGTCAAGGCAGGTGTCAAGCAAGAGAGCAGTCGGTGTTCAGGCAGAGGTCATGGCAGGTGTCAAGCAAGAGAGTAGTTGGTGTTCATGTAGAGGTTAAGGGAGGCAGCAGGCAGTAGAATAAAGAGAATTGGAAGAGCTGGCAATGGGTGCAAGAGACAGGGGGTGGAGTCATGTAATCTGGGTCAACAACGAGCAAGGCATAACAACAGTAATACTTCACACTGGGTAGCTGGCAAGAAGACACAGCACCAACCACCATAAGGGAAGGAGTTTAAATATCCTCTTAGGCCTGTGACCATGCCCAGCATCAGGAGTGCACGCCAATGCAGATTAACACAAGCACAGTGATGCATGCAAATATGCACACCTGCAGCCGACCATAGCCCAAAGGTGATGATCTAGCATGCTCCAGTACAATGTACTGCACACAGACAGGACAGACCAGGCCCCCCATGTGGATTCTAGAGGTACTGTGACAGTATAACAGTGTAGCGGCATCCCCAACCTCCAAAGGCCCAATGGGGACCTCCAGAGTCAGGGAGAGCTGACATCCTTCCTTGTAGTGGGGGTTATTAGGCATGGTGGGTGTATTGCAAGTTGGAAACATGGGCGCCAGTCACTTTTTGGAATGCAAGAAAAGAGATTTATTGTCTCTTAACAGAACTGGGGGAGAGGGGGTCAGGGTCAGGACACCCTTAGACAGATGCAATAGTAATTGGCAGACTCTGAGACAAAATAATAGGCAGACAGCTATACAGGTGGAGGGCCTTTAAGCTGGATGCAGCAACTGTTAATGTAGAACTGCTGTCTCCTATGGCAACTAAACTTTGAACAGCCAATAGAGATCCATACACGTAACTCACAGTAACCCGTTATAGGTCTTCTCTCACATCTCACAACATCCCACTTTAGATCTTCACTCATTGAGCTCCCGGTCTTTCACTAGACTTCAAGATCCCAGTTGTCACTGGATCCCTTAAGCTCTTCCACAGCTAACCTACTGTATACTCCTCAAGCTTCACCCATGCTAACCTGCTGGGTCCCTGGCTTGGCACCCTGCTGAAGCTTTCCCACTTCTTTACCATCCCCGGCTGGTGAAAAGGCTGCTCTGGTACTCCTTCAGACTACCATACACTGGCATCTGATAACCGGAATGGTTGTCCCTTGCTGGTGACTATTCCTCCCTTTACCTCTGGCCTTGATCATCACTTGCCCCTGGCGACAGGAGTGGTCGTCCCTTGTGGAAACTGCTTCTCCCTCACCGCTGGCAACGATCCAGTTCCCCCGTCCGGCGGAACCTCGGCAACTTGGTTGAAGCCCCAACCCCGCGTTGCCTCTCTCAAACCTGGATAGGCCTCAGACAGATGGCCTAGCAGCCAGGTGCTCCTGGGATAGGCCTCGGGCTTCTGGCCTAGCAACCCGGAGCCTTGTGACACACGTCCACCCAGACAGCTGTCCAGGTGGCACAGAACCCCAATCACCTGACTCCTCCCAAATAAATAGGCACTCCCAGCAGGCTAAGGGACCAAAGAGACCCCTGCCAATTGGTTGAGTCAACCTATTCACGCCTAGTCTGGATCATTCTACTGCCACAGGCAACAATGCCACCTAGTGACAGAAGAGAGAGGTGCATCAAACTCAGAGTTAGGGAGAAAAACCGTGAATCCCCTATCAATTAGCCTAGGCTAATTACCACCTAGCAAGCTAAATTTGTTAGCAACCCTGCCTGCTATCAGGGTGCTACAACAGTATGAAAAAACAGAGTCCATGGTTGTATGAAAGTATAGAAACAAGTACAGAGCTCTGGTATTTCATACTGTTATGCACACTTAGGAGCTATGAGACAGTGGCAACCATTAGGTGAGGCTCTCCTAAGCCCACAGCTATTGCAGTCCAATAGTCTCCTCTCCTAACTAAAATATATCAGTTTGGGATGGATAGTTTAATTAACTCAAATACAATTAGAATTTTAACATTTATCAAATCTTCTTCTGCCTTTTGATATAATATTGCTGATTAGATGGGCTGCTTACAAGCATACTAATGAGTAATTTAATTAGAGACTCGGTGAATGAATCTTGATCGATGCACTCTGAAGCATTGATTCCGACCGGGACCGCGCAAAACACGTCACCGAAAGAGGAAAAAAAAAAAAAAAACTTATAAAAACTTCATAATTAGATTTCTGTCCTCGGAGTCAAATTTAATATTCAGTCTAATATTGAGGTGAATCGCAAATAGAAAAAGGTCAGGGGAAAGTGTATTAAATAATGTTCGTTATCGGGTATTGATTCCAGTGCCGGAAAGGCGTCTTTGAATGATGAGCGTCTTTCAGATCCCGTCACGTAAAGGATTCTGGGAAGGAGTGTTTTGAGGTTCGTCTTCTCAATGTCATCCAAGTCTTTCTTCAGTTGGTCATTAACCCATTTGCCGAATTATCTTGCGAACGGAGTGAATAAAAATGTTTAATTGCTTGGTGAGTTATAAAGTTTCTTCAATTTAAAGGGATTATATTTTTTTTTTATTGGTTGAACTAGATGGACTTGTGTCTTTTTTCAACCGGACTATGTAACTATGTAAAGTGGACCTGTCATTAGACAATTTTCCATGCTAAGAACACCTTGGAAAAGTAACGTGTCATTGAAACACTTCCAGGTATTGATTACTTATCCCAGTACTGCCCCCTGACAATGGTTTCTTCTCCAGAATCACAATGCCATCCTTAATCAGGAGTCACTCCACCTACTTCCTGGACTGAGATGTCACAACTAGATAAATCCTGGTGTCTGGGCAGTTCTTGGCTGCGTTCGCAAATGTCTGTCAGGTCAGCCCCTGCTGCAGCCTTCCACCTTACACTGAGGGGGAGAGAGGAGACTGAGGAAATGCTTTGTCTTGCCTGCAGCAGACTGATGACATCATCTCGGCCTAGGCAAAGTCACTGGAACTCAAGGACAGCTTTTTAAAGATAAAAGGTGAAGCGTTTCGCTATATATTGTGACTGGTAAAGTTGCTGAGGGGTCCCGTTTAACCCCTTAATGTTGCCTCCCAACAGTCCTTTAAATGGGCTTTAATCTGGGAGGAGTGCTGCTTCTATATCATGTGTAACATCGGGAGCCCACCACTCTGGCTCCCATTGATTGGCTGTGACCTAGGGCTGTTGGTGACGGCTCGGTTACTGCGCTGGGAAAGCATGAGCACATTTTAAATCCATAAGGACCTATGAACAGCCTATTAGCGAATGCCATACCCTAGTGTTATGGCGGTTAGCAATACAAGCCCCCACAGGAAGCACACAAGTGGCACCTAATCTCTTGGGTTTGATCAATGGTTCCTTTTCTGTTGTATTTCTACTGTATGTGTTGAACTATTACAAATTTGTTATAATTTTTTTTTTACGTGCTTTAAAGTCAATTTCTTTCTATTCTTTGAGTTATCATTACTAGGATGTGGCACTTTTTTCTAGGGTGTTTTGATTGCCACCCCGGGGCATTGCAATCAATCTCTTTTTCCGGGAAAGTATAGTGAGCACACTCTCAGCACACAATCTCGCCGTGTTAAACCTACTTTCCTTGTAAAAACATATCTGCATTATGTGGTTGGCAAGAGGCTATTAAACCTATGGCAACCAACTAGGCAGCTTTCTAATTAAATGTTAATCAGTTTAGCCTGGAGCACTTTTCTCCCTATCTATCCCCTCACTTTAAAGTAACACTCTAATTAAAACACAGTAATATAACCTGAAATGCACACAGGTAGCATGTTTCACCTGTTCATGGCTCCAGTTTTCTATCCAGGCATGGCTATACTGCACCAGCCCACCCTAAATCTTCTGTAAGTAATTTGGGAGCCTCTTAGTATGTACGTGCGTTGCTGTGGCTATTTTAGTGATTTTTATAGCATACAACTATGGAATAGTACATTTGAGTTACCATGCTTTAAAAAAGTGGTCATCAACTCCTGTCCTCAGGGCCCACTAACAGGCCAGGTTTACAAGATAACTGAAATACATCACAGGTGATATCATTTGCTGCTCAGTGATTGCAGTATTCTAGTCTGCATCTCCCCAAGGTAATACATAAAACCTGGCCTGTTAGTGGGCCCTGAGAATAGGGTTGATGACCACTGCTTTAAAAGCTAGGATTCCTCTTTTCCCCCTGCTAATGAACTCGTTGGACTGGTTCATGAAGCTCAGGCGACAGAAAATAATGTTGACAGGAAGTAGGGGGAGGGAAAAGGACTTAAAACACAGCCGTGTTCTAGAGACAAAGAGGCAGTAGTTTTGCAGGACTCCATAACGACAAAACAACAAGGAAGGTCTATGCCAGAATAAACTTAAAGCAGAGTTCCACCCATTTAAAAGTCAGCAGCTACAAAAAGTGTAGCTGCTGACTTTTATTAATCAGACACTCACTTGTCCCATGGTCCAGCGATGTGGGCGTACAGAGCCTCACTCCTCTCCCCCTCCTGTCCACAGCGTCGGCATTCTAACTGTGGGCTCCCGGCTGTGGCTTCACAGCCGGGCGCACATTACGCATTGCGCGAGCCAGGCTGTGCGCTGTGAATGGATGGGCAATCTTCTGGGACCTGTGACGTGTCCCAAAAGTTTGCAGGGAGGGAGGAGGGAGAGGTGATCTTCCTTCGAGCGCTGCGGTGTCAGGGGAGGAAGTGGGAGTTTGGTGCCTGTGAAAACTGGGTACCCCGCCCCCCCCCCCCCTCAAAAAAATGACATGCCAAATGCCAGAGGTGGTTCTGGCAAGCTCAGTCGATTGTTTTAAAAAAGGCCTGGATTATTTCCTAAATGTACACAATATAACTGGGTACTGACATTTATAGGTAATGTTGATCCAGGGAAAATCCGATTGCCTCTCGGGGGATCAGGAAAGAATTTTCCCCTGCTGTAGCAAATTGGAGAATGCTTTGCTGGTTTTTTTAACCTTCCTTTGGATCAACTGTGGGTGTAGGTTTGTGTATATGGGATTGTATTTTTTTTTTTTTGGTTGAACTTGATGGACTTGTGTCTTTTTTTCAACCTGACTAACTATGTAACTATGTGGCATGTGAGGGGTCACCAGCAGTTAAAGCGGAAGTTCTATTTTTTGGGTGGAACGCCGCTTTAACCTGAAAATTGCGCAATTACCTAATTTTAAGCAATTGCTCATAGGGTAGAGCCTGGGTTCCTGGTTGCCTATAGAGATCGTGAAGCCACTATAACCTGAGGTAAGTAACTTTAGTGTATTCCTATTGTACACGGACCGTTGTTCATGCTCATTTGCTAGGGCGTTTAGGTAGCATGTTCATGTATTTTATATATATCTGTCAGTCTTGTTTTGCATTCCTATAATTCTAAAAAGCGTGTATGTACAGCATTTTGTTAATAAACTGCAATGGTGTTATTGCTTCCTTGCTTTTCCGCAAAGAATCTTAAAAGACGCAAAGCAAAACAACACAGGCCTTCCAAGTATAGTGGAGCGTGAGGGCTCCTCCCAGTATTCAGTGTTCAATCATGAATGGCCAATCAGCAGGCCCAAATACTGTCATAGGAAAATAAGGAGGAAGAAGTTGTCCATGTGTAAGCTCTGACATCATCCAACATTGAGCTGTCATGGGCTATGGTCTCTTGGCTCCAGCAGAGGAACTTGGGTACGCAAGGAAGTGTATCAATGGGTGGTGGAGGGGATCAGGTTGTTCTTTCAGGAGAACAAGTATCATTTTGGAGTCTTTCATACTCATACTTATACTTCATTTTTCATACTCGCCTTCAGGACTTCTCCAGAGCCTCTCCCATCCTCTGGAATGCTCTACCCCAATCTGTCCGATTTTCTCCTACTTTATCCACTTTCAGACGACCCCTGAAAACTTATCTCTTCAGAGAAGCCTATCTGGCCCCCACCTAACAACTGTACATTTATCTTCTCAATCAGCACATCTCCCGCAGTTATTACCTCTTGTATCTCTTGATCTTCCTTCTCAGATTGTAAGCTCTAAGGAGCAGGGCCCTCTGATTCCTACTGTATTAAAGTGTATTGTATTTGTACTGTCTACCCTCAAGTTGTAAAGCGCTACGTAAACTGTTGGCGCTATATAAATCCTGTATAATAATAATAATACTCTGGCTTAAAACAATTCCATCAGATTGTCCAAAAACCCAGATGAGAAGAGAAGAAGCTCAGAAGCCCATGTCTCCATCCCAGTGCTGCAACCTCCCTTGGTGTCTTTGGCACTCAACACTGCCAGGAGTATCAGATGCCTGTGTTCCTTGCTATGTACCGCAGTTCCATTCTCTGACCCCTTCATCACTACAGACCTCAACATGGATGTACGGGGGTCAGAGGATGGAGGTATGCTGTGTTTACTATGCTTACTATGCTTCAGTTTGTGAATGAGTAGGAAGCCTCAGAGCGTTTCCTATTCATTCATCTGTGCTGCTGAGGCTGCAGAGAAAGGGGCCGATACATCTAGGTCGTCAGTCTCTCTCGGCCGGAGGGGGGGAGGGGCTGTCAGGTAGGCCATACGGCAGGGCCATCTTAAGAGCATTATTGACCCCCGGGCAATACAGTGCACTGGGGCCCTGTCTACACTACACTATATCCACTGACCACTACACTACACACAACACCAACCACTACAGTACACACCACACTAACCTACCTGATTCCTATACTGACCACTACACTACACACCACGCCACCCTACCTGATTTCTATATTGACCACTACTACACAAACTACACTATCCACTGACCACTACTACACAATACACTATACACTACCCACAGACCACTACACAATACACTACATACTGCCTGCTACACAATTAATTACACTATACACTGACTTTATGGCTGCTCCCTCTCCCCAGACCATATCTACCCCCCCCAGGCCAGCATCAAAACTCACGAGTGAGTCTCTTACCTTTTTTTCTTTCATGATCTGCTCTGCCTCTGTGCCGCCGCCTTTCACACTGCCAGACTGCCTGCCCCAGCGGGGACATGATCAGTGACCCAGAGAGGAGGAGGAGATCACAGCGGCCACAGCTCACAGTGAAGGTCAGCCCCGCTCTCCCACGATTGAGGACAGGCCAGCCCCACCTGCCGCACATGACCCCTTTCGCCCAATCACAGGGCGCCAGGGGCCGGCCTGAGACTGGACATGGCAGCCGGAGCACAGGGTCACAGAAAATTGGAGCAAGGGTGACACATAGATGCTTAGCTGGGGTCATTGGGCAGGTGGGGCCCCCCAGGCAAGTGGGGCCCCCGGGCAACTGCCCAGCGTGCCCAATGGAAAAGACGGCCCTGCCGTACGGGGTCCAGTGATTTCCAACAGCAGCCCTGCCTGGGGAACAAATGCATCTAAAGCCCTCAGAAGTGTCTAATGCTGAAGGAACTGATGAAGGCTGTAGCGATGGGCAAAGTGGGAATAGAAGACCCTGGCCACCAGAAAGATGAGTATAAATGCTCTTCAACTGCAAGGCATCTTTTATCTGGGTTGTTGGTGAACCTGGCAGGGTCACTTTAACTATATTTTTTGTGCACATCAGTAATTGCTAAGGTGCTGCTTACTTCTAATCATCGCCATCCCTGGACAACGCACAGTTATTTTCAGACCAAGACACCACCTATTACATTACTCTATCGAGCGAGATTTCAAACCCCCCCCCCCCTTGGCCACCCCAAGGACAGGAAATCACTATCAAACAAACCCAGCAGTTGTGTTACATCCTTTTTCTAATTAAATTGCAACTTACGCTCTCGACGGAAGAAAAGAACCCTCATTGTGCCCTGACAATCTTAGTCGCGGGCAGGTTTTATGGGCTGGCGTGTTACGAAAAAAAAAAAAAAATTGAAGAGTGATCCAAACAGCTAATGAATTTTGGTTTTTATGAGTTGTGTGATTTATGAAGAGGTCTGGCTCTGGCAGCCATGTAGCTCTTCTGTTCAGTGGTCGCATAGCCTGTGCATGAATTTATTAAGTGTAACGGGAAAGACTTCACCCTGCTTGGGCTAAGTGCGTGACGGAACCGTCGGCAAATGCCGCAGAAAGGGACAAGCCCCCCATCTGTGAGTTGAGGTCATTAAAACGAGGTATTCCACGCTATCAAACATTTATTTTTTGTAGTCTGACCTTAGACCAGACTTTTTGGTTTTTACATAAAGGGCTTTAGATCTTATGAAAATAAATTATTATGAGGTTATGACTTATGTGGCCATTCTAATTTGCAAAGAGTGTTTAATGGTGTGCGAGGCTAACGAGGGCTCCACTTAAAGCAGACCTGGACTCAAATTATAACATTCCTCTATACGGCAAACCCCATCCATTAAATTAAAGAATGGAAAAAAAAAAAGAAAAAATCTGCAGTGCTTGGATTTCTAGCAGAATATGGAGCTTTCTTCTCCCGTGTGATCATATGCAGGAGCATTGGTCATGCCTTGTCTTCCAGAAAGGAGATGAGGTCTTGGCCGGGAGATGGGGGGGGGGGGGCATTTGCCTGCAAGCCAACACTAATAAAATGTATTGGGCTGGTGGCCAGGAGAAATTTGAACAAAAGATATGGACAGGATGCATAGGATGGCATATCAACATCCCTTAATATTACCAGGCACCAAAGCGCCTGACGGGGCGTTCTATTGGTGGAGTACATTTAACATCTCATCCCTTGTCTTAGAAGCTGGTCTTCCTCTCCTAGCCCTGCAGAGTGGCCTTGGTGTGCCGTTTCTTGCCCTTCCCACAGCTCCCGGGGTAGATTCCCAATGGTGGCCCTCAGGCTTCCAGCAACTGAGATTTAGTTCTTATTTTTCCTTAGCATATCATTTATATTCTATCAGGAATCATAGTTCCCAACTGCCCCGGTGTAAGAGTCCAGGCCTTACTACGCATGCACCAATGGTGCGTTGCCGCAAGAGGAAATCCGTGCCAACTGAGCATGTGCCAAAGACCCCTCAGGGCGCCAACCCGCACTTGCGCAGTAGATTTGATAGAATACGACAGGGAAATGCCCAGGACGTGCACAGGAAGTGACCTCAACCCGATGGAAAAAGGTGGGAAAATACCCAGGAGGCTCACAGGAAATTACATCAAGCTGATGGAAAAAGGCGGGAAAATGCCCAGGAGGCTCACAGGAAGTGACCTCAAACTTCCCTATATAAGCCCAGCCCAGCCACTGCCAAATTGCTGGATTATCTTCAGCCCCCCCTTGTTACTGTGCTAGTGTGTGATCTGTCTGAACTTGTTGTGACCTGGAAACCTATTTGACTACTCTTGATTGCTGCTTGCCTTTGACCTCGGATTTGTACCATTCTACTTCTTTGCCCCTTTTGTACTCAGCTGCCAGATTGGAACCGACCCCGGCTTGGACCTCGACCATTCTTCTTCGGATTACCCTTTTAATGCCTCATTGCACAACTGGACTTAACCTCGGCTCGGATCTCGGACTAAGGCTTGCACGGTGCTCCGCGCCCCTGGCACCCCTGTCCACCAAGTCTCTGACTCCATCTCCAAAGGCTTTAAGGACCCGAGGTGCAAGGGAGGCCTCCCCACTACTTCGGTCTCACATTAGGTACGTGGCCCTCGTGACACCCGGATTTGGAGGAACTGTCCCTGATTTGGAACATCATTGCCTGACCTCACGAATGGAAGAATGGTCAAACATTTCCATAGACACACTCCTAAACCTTGTGGACAGCCTTCCCAGAAGAGTTGAACCTGGTATAGCTGCAAAGGGTAGGCCAACTCAATATTGAACCCTAGAGACTAAAACTGGGATACCATCAAATTTCATGTGTGTAAAGGCAAGCGTCCCAATACTTTTGGTAACAAAGTGTATGTGGAACATGAAGCATGTCAAATATGTCATAGCATGGATTATGTTTAGCAAAATGTTGCAATAATAAGCCAACTTGTGCTGTTACTGTAAAATACATCCTGATTCCTCTTTACTAACAGGCCACCTTTCTGCGTGTCTATCTATATTTTTGTACGTATACTTTGTGTTCCCTTGTTATGCCATTGTTCTGTGTGGTCTCTTGGCCCTGAATAGGGGCTGCAAAGTGAAAAGCATATTGATACATTCTTCCCTTTGTGCCAGGAAGTTCTTTAAATAGTACAGTGTGACTTCTCAACAGGCCTCCACAAATGATGAAATGTATTACAAAGGCAGAATCCCCCGCGGGACGTGTGCACTCCAAGACACACCGACATGGACAGTTTTACACTTGAAAGCTCTCGAATGACATTCTTCGGCAGCGCGGTGAAACATTTTGTCCAACTTCAACAGAATTTTTAAGTTGCTTCCTTCCAACTGGGAAAGATTATGAGTGTCTAAAACTCATGTGGGGACGGGTTTTTTGTTCTCTGCCGATGGAAGCCTGGAGAAGATGCATTTTTAATCACTGGAAGCCAATTTTATTCCAGCCGGGGCTTCTACAAAAACACCCAGCCATCCATCTCTTAAGCCGTAGACTTTTTTTTTTTTTTCATTCCTTCTGTCTTTTAACTTCACAGTGCAATATATTAAAATATTAGGAGGTAATTGGTTTTACTCAAATAAATCCATAGCAAAAGACGCAACGGGTGGGTGCCAGCGAAGGTTGGAAAGTTGGCACATTCAAAAATGGAACAATATAAGAGCTTTGGGCTTGAAAAAAAAAAATAGAGAATTTGCCAAGAGTGATGTATTTGTTTTACTTTTTCCAAGAGCTGAATGAAGGACGGTGAACCTGTGGGGGCGCCGTAGGGAGTAACACAACAGTTGCCAAAGCAGGTACTACAATGCCTCGTTTCCACCGAGCGGATCGGTTCGGGACGGTACAGTTTGGAAGGCCCAGAATGGTCCGGCCTATTCAGGTGAACGTTTCCACTGCAAGTCAGACCGCCAGGGGTCATACGTGGGTTTAGAAAAAATGCCTAGCATGGCGTCACACGTCCGCCAATCAGTGGAATGTATCGTAGCTCCGCCCTAACCAAACCGTACAATTTCCTATGGCCCCACATCTGAAGCAGGACCCAGAATGGTGCGGCTCGGTTCGGTTGTATGGGCCGCTTTCATAATTGAAACACTCAAAATAACGTACCGTACCGATCCGAACCGATCCGCTCAGTGGAAACAAGGCATAAGGTGTCCACAAGAAGTCCTCCGGTGTGCTACCAACGGAAGGACATTTAGTCTGTATTTTTGGGTGCTTGGTTACAATGTAATCTAGCTACTGGCCTGACCAGAGCTGCTGTTAGAAACCACGGGGCCCTATACAGACAACCTGGCACGGGGCCTCATACAAAAAGCCTGGCATGGGCCCCATACAAAAAAAACTGGTACGGGCCCCATACAAAAAAAACTGGCATGGGCCCCATACAAAAAACCTGGCACGAGCCCCATAGAAAAAACCTGGCAAGGGGCCTCATAGAAAAAAACTGGCATGGGCCCCATACAAAAAACCTGGTATGGACCCCATACAAAAAACCTGGCACGGGCCCCATAGAAAAAACCTGGTAAGGGGCCTCATAGAAAAAAACTGGCACGGGCCCCATACAAAAAAACTGGCATGGGCCTCATAGAAAAAACCTGGCACGGGCCCCATACAAAAAAACTTGCATGGGGCCTCATACAGATAGCCTGACATGGGGGCCCCATACAGCCACTGCTTCAGTTATGAATGAACACAGTAAGTGATCAGTACTGATCACTTATTGTGTTCATTCAGGAAAGCAACGGGGCTGGGAAATATGACATATCAGTAAGTCATCAGTAATCATCACTCATTGTGTTCATTCAGGAAATGAAGGGGCCGGTAAATATGACATATCAGTCTGTGTTCCTGGGTGCTTGGTTCCAATGTGATCTAGCTACTGGCCTGACCAGGGCTGAAACCACGGGGCCCCATACAGACAACCTGGTACAGGGCCCCATGCAGAAAACCTGGCACGGGGCCTCATACAGACAACCTTACACAGGGTCCCATACAGCCACGGCTTCAGTTATGAATGAACACAATAAGTGATCAGTACTGATGACTTATTGTGTTAATTCAGGAAATGAAGGGGCCGGTAAATATGACATATCAGTCTGTGTTCCTGGGTGCTTGGTGCCAATGTGATCTAGCTACTGGCCTGATCAGGGCTGCTGTTAGAAAGGCCCCATACAGACAACCTGGCACAGGGCCCCATACAGACAACCTGGCACGAGGCCTCATACAGACAACCTGACATGGGGCCCCAAACAGCCAATGCTTCAGTTATGGATGAACACAGTGAGTGATCAGTACTGATCATTCATTGTGTTCATAAAGGAAAGGAAGGGGCCGGTAAATATGACATATCGGTTTGTATTCCTGGGTGCTTGGTTCCAATGTGATCTAGCTACTGGCTGCTGTTAGAAACCACAGGGCCTCACACAGACAACCTGACACGGGGCCCAATACAGCAATTGCTTCCGTCAGTACTGATCACTCATTGTGTTCATTCAGGAAAGGAAGGGGCCGGTAAAGATTACATATTTTCCTAGCCCTTCCCCCACTGTCAATCTTATAGGATCCTATTGTATGCTTGCAGTTGCCGGTGGATAAATAAGGAGGGAAGCCAGCAATGCTGCGGGGATGGGGGGGCACACAGGGGGGCCTGGACAGCAGGGGAATGTTGCACAGGGAGGGTGTTCGGTTTGGTGGGGGGGAAATTACTGGAAATGATCCTTTATATAGCTCTCTCTGCAGCAGCTGAAAGCCAACGGGAGGGAGTGGAGAAGAAGCAAGCTTTCAGCAGCTGCAGAGAGAGCCATACAGGGGACTGGCTCCAGTAATTGCCCCCTCTGCCGCACCAATCACCCTACCTGCCCACATCCCTGCTGCCTGGGCCCCCCTGCTAGCCCAGGCCATGTACGGGAGGGCTGGTGATACCCCCCTTATCTACAGCCCTGGGCCTGACCATTGTCACATGGAAGTCTGGGGGCATATCTATGTGTTGACTTACCGTCAAACTAATGCTCGGACAGAGCCGACCATTCAATGAACCCAACTGCTGGCAAGTGACTGTGTCATGGCCAGGGTTCAGGCTTAGAGACCATAAGCTATAGCAGTAGAGAGGCTCCCACCAACCAGCAGGGTAGGTATACAATTAGGTAACCCTGGCGGGTGACACAGGCTCACCCAAGGCGCAGGGTCTGAGCAGTAACCAGTCTTCACCAGAGCTACTGATGGTGGTGGTGGGTTTTGTTGCATGTTAGTACCAGGCCGTGGTCCTCAAGATTGCCCCACCAGGAGGTTAGTAAACCGGGGTCCAGTAGGGGATATAGCAGGCAGGGGTTAAACCGAAGTATAGTCAGTAAACAAGCCAAAGTTCGGTAACAAGTGGTAGCCAAGATACAGATGGCAGCAGGAGTGACAAGAGCATCCGCCTAGTGTTTGCCTTTGCTGTTGCTAATTTTTCAACCAAAGAGGACCTCTTAGCAGTGGAAGTGACTGTTTTCTTGTGTTTTTATCACTGACCAATCTTGTTACCTCCTTCTGGCAAGCTGCCTCCCATACTGAGGGTATGTGGCCTGGTATGGTTCAGGAAGAGGGGGGTGCATACTCCTCCCCCTTTCTTTGCCAGTGAGGCTCACTGACCAGTCTTGTTGCCTTCCCCTGGCAAGATGCCTCCTATACTGAGGGTATGTGGCCTGGTATGGTTCAGGAAGAGGGGGGTGCATATTCCTCCCCCTTTCTTTGCCAGTGAGGCTCATTGACCAGTCTTGTTGCCTTCCCCTGGCAAGATGCCTCCTATACTGAGGGTATGTGGCCTGGTATGGTTCAGGAAGGGGGGGTGCATGCTCACCCCCCCCCCCTTTTCTTGGCAAGTCAGGCCCACCAACCAGTCTTATTGCCGTTCCTTGCATCATGCGTTTATCCTATTTGAAGTCTTTAGGATCCCGTGCAGACCTCTTAGATGGACTGCACTTATAGTCAGGGCTTTTTTTCTCAGAGCATAGGTGCAGGAACTCCTGCCTTCTGGGTCAGCCTTAGTTTCTGTCCCTTACCCACCTCTGAGCAATGTCCCTTGGTCCCACCTCCTACGTACCTCCCAGTGCCGCCCCTTTTTAGAGAATACAGAATCAAGTATCCTTTTGTGTTACTAAGTGATTTGCATGGAATTTGGTAATGAAAACAAGAAAGACAGTAAAATAGATCCCCTGCTGTGAGCAACAATAGACCCCACCCCAGCAACAGTAGACTCCCCCGAAACAATAGACCTCACCCAGCAACTTTTCCCCCCTGCAACAAAAAAACACCCCAGCAACAATAGACCCCCAGCATCCAGCATCAATAGACCTCTCCCTCAGCAGTAGATCCCTCCCAGAAACAATTGACCCTCCAGCAGCAACAATAGACCTACCAAGCAACAATAGATCCCCATGCAAAAATAGATCCCCACTAGCGACAAGAGAGTTCCCTAGCAGTTCCCTAGCAGTCAGCATCAATAGACCCTCCAACACACCCCAGCACTCCTTTCCATTACATACATTACATTACATACATTCATTGCTGGAGGAGCGGGAACTGTGTTCCCCCACATTCCCACTGAAAAAAAACCTGCTTGTAGCTAACCAGGAACCAGTGATGGCCCGTCCATTAGGGGCGCAGGGGCGCCGCCCCCCCATTTCATGCACCCGGCCCCAAATCTACATGCAGGGCGCCGGACACATGGATTCCAATGGGGTTTTTTTTTTGAAGCACAGGGTTGGAGCCTGGGGCTTTAATTGGCTTCAAAAAAGGGTGGGCTCAGGGGGCACAGAGCACTGCGCCCTGAGCCCTGAGCCCATGCAGTTGTGTGACAATAGCGAATTAATTTTCGCTATTGTCTTTCCGATTCTCCTCCTAGCCAATCAGGAAGCTGGCCCTGAGACCCGATTGGCCAGGGAGTCTCAGGACGCACTTCCTGTTCGGCCGGGAGTAGAAGCCCCGACTCTTCCCTCGTCAAGCTCATCTCTTGATCCCATCTGTCTCATTATGGTAAGGCCTCCTATTGTGGCCTCCCATCCATCTCCCGCAGGTGGGGGTGGGATCGCGGCCTCCCATCCTTCTCCCGAGGAGGGGGGGGGGAATCGTGGCCTCCCGTCCATCTTCCACAAGGCAAATATTGTTTGCCCCCCCAAAAAATGCCTCCTCCCGGCCAATCAGGAAGTTGGCCCTGAGACCCAATTGGCCAGGGAGTCTCAGGACCCACTTCCTTTTCGGAGAAGCCCCGGCTCTTCCCTCGTCAAGCTCATCTCTTCATCTCGGCTCGGATCCCATCTGCCTCATTACAGTAAGGCCACCGATTGTGGCCTCCCGTCCATCTTTTGCAGGTGGGAGTGGGAATCGCGGCCTCCTGTCCTTCTCCCGAGGAGGATGGGGGAGGAATCGCGGCCTCCCGTCAGTCTCCCGCGGGGCAAATATTGTTTGCCCCCCCAAAAAAATATTTAGCTGCCAGGAACCGGAAGAACCTTACCAGACTATAGTCCAGAGGACTCTGGATCTAGCTTGTCTCATGACCACAAGTTCAGTTAAGAAGCTGGGTCTTCTTTTAAATTATAACTAGGCAGTTAGCTAAAGAAGAGTGGGAGTGTAAAGTGTAATGGGGAAGGCGGGGGGTGGTAGCTAAGGATATCAGATTTAATAGCAAATCAGATTTCACTTGAAGGTCATTGACTACTGGTTACCACAGGCCATTGCCCTTCACTGTCTGCCAAATAAAATATGTCTAATGGTGCTTTAAATTGTATCTTATGACTTTTCCGATCACATCAACCGGGGTCTGAACATTTCATACCTTGCATAACACAAACCATCACTTAAGACACATTTTCAATGAGTTCTCCGTCTAACTCTTGGCTAAACCCAGCAAGAGCTTGGCTGTGAAGCCGCCCAGGCATCTCTCCCTCTTATTAGACGCAAAGTGTGTCGAGACGTGTCGTGTTAAGTAATCAAAACGCAGCGTAAAAAATAGCAAGGCTTCTTTTCCAACTTCAGCAGCGTAATAACATACCTCAAAGTTAAAAAAAGAAAAAAAAAAAAAAAAAAAAAAGACGACACGAGAACAGGAACATCTCCAAATGATGTGTTTTGAAAAAAAAAAAAGAGCTCTCGGCGAAAATTTCACGGCAAACGACGAGACCGGAACCCGAACCCCCCCTCCCCTCCAACAATTCAAAGCAATTAAACCCTACTGATGTAACATCTATAAGACTTTGTAAAACAAAGTTTGATTCAATTGTATCTTTTTGTGTCACCAGAATGAATGCGGAATCAAGAATGCAACTGATGGAATTAAAAAAACATTATATTCGCATCTGCCGATTTTATTGTCCTTTTTTTTTTTTTTTTCGTTTCCTCCTCCTCTATCGCGTGGTGGTGTTAATCTTCCAGGCAGAGCCGAAACATCTGTATGAACAATCCTGGAAATGATGCTGAGGTTTGCTTGAACCCAGCCACGGGAGGCGAAGAGGGAATCGAGACAATAAAATCTCCTTTAGTGTCTATCGGTTTTTGTTTTTATATGAATTTTTAACAACTTATGTCACTCTTTTGCCTGTGCCAAAATTACTTTTCATAAGAGGATTTAACTGCAGATGTTGCGGATTGCAAACAGCTGTACGCCGCTCTATTCCGCGCAAATTTGCTTCTGTAAAAGCTGGCATATTGTCTGATAAACAATACATAACTCTTGTTTTGTACGAGTCAACAAATAATTTTGGCTGCCTATAAACATTATTTACGGGCAAACATTGGAAAAAGCAAATTCGTTTTTTTGTTTTTTTTTTTTCCAGCTAAGCTTATCTGCATATGGCGTCCCATTGTGTTAGAAACTTCAATCTTTCCAATCCTCTGAATCCCATTTAAGCCCTGAAAGAAAATGACATATGTCCTCCGTATGACAAGGCCTTAGTCAGCTAAAAGTTTAAATAAATAAAAAAAATGGACATTCTGGTTGATTGCCGAGTTACAATATTTATCTTGTCCTTATGTTAGAGTTATACCATGATAAAAAAAAAAAAAAAAAAAGGGTAGGTATAAACAGATGATGCTTAGAGCAACCTTTCTTGACCTTTTTTTTTTAACATGGAGACACCCTTGAAATACCCCTGCTAACAATTACTATATGAGCATCTCCCAGTACTTTAATATGAAGGACACTGTAAGGAAGAATGTTCCATACATTGGTGATCAGTGGGAAGAATGTTCCTTACATTGGTGGTCAGTGGGAAGAATGTTCCTTACATTGGTGATCAGTGAGAAGAATGTTCCTTACATTGGTGATCAGTGGGAAGAATGTTCCTTACATTGGTGATCAGTGAGAAGAATGTTCCTTACATTGGTGATCAGTGGGAAGAATGTTCCTTACATTGGTGATCAGTGAGAAGAATGTTCCTTACATTGGTGATCAGTGGGAAGAATGTTCCTTACATCGGTGATCAGTGAGAAGAATGTCCCTTACATTGGTGATCAGTGAGAAGAATGTTCCTTACATTGGTGATCAGTGAGAAGAATATTCCTTACATTGGTGATCAGTGAGAAGAATGTTCCTTACATTGGTGGTCAGTGAGAAGAATGTTCCTTACATTGGTGATCAGTGAGAAGAATGTTCCTTACATTGGTGATCAGTGAGAAGAATGTTCCTTACATTGGTGATCAGTGAGAAGAATGTTCCTTACATTGGTGATCAGTGGGAAGAATGTTCTTTACATTGGTGGTCAGTGGGAAGAATGTTCCTTATTACTAATGTGCAGATAAAGGAACACCTGGGTAGCAGTGACCATAACATGATTTCATTTGATGTTAGCTGTAAACAAGAAATACATAAGGGAAAGATAAAAACACTTAACTTCAAGAGAGCAAATTTTCCAAGGATGAGGGCTGCTCTCGAGGACTTAGACTGGGAGGGAATATTGGCAGCGATAAACACAGAACAGAAATGGGAATTCTTCAAAAAGACTGTTTGGGACCTCACTGCAAAGTATATTCCCATGGGCAATAAGTTTAAAAGGCTAAAAAGAAAACCTATGTGGCTCACGGTCAAAGTTAGAAAAGCTATAAACAATAAGAAAAGAGCTTTTAAAAAATATAAAAATGAAGGAACACTAGTGTCATTTAAATGCTACAAAGAATTTAACAGAATATGTAAAAAGGAAATCAAGGGTGCAAAAATTCAAAATGAACAACAGATCGCAAAAAATAGTAGGACAAACCCCAAAAAATTCTTCAAATATATTAATAGTAAAAAGGTCAGGTCTGAGCATGTAGGCCCTTTACAGAATAATCTGGAGTGGGTGACTGGGGACAAGGAGAAGGCTAATTTATTAAATACTTTCTTCAGCTCTGTGTATACAAAAGAGCATGGGGAAGTTCATGTCCATAATGGGGGTGGTAGTGACACAGCCCCCAATGATCCACAATGGCTCAAAAGGGATATGGTCCAGAAATATTTAGACAGAATAAAGGTGGATAAAGCACCTGGACCTGATGGCATCCACCCACGGATCCTAAAAGAATTGAGCTCTGTAATTTCAAAGCCATTGTATCTAATTTTTAGGGACTCATTAATGACTGGAATGGTACCACTGGATTGGCGCAGGGCGAACGTGGTGCCTATATTTAAAAAGGGATCAAAGTCTTTACCAAGTAACTATAGACCTGTTAGTTTAACTTCTATAGTCGGGAAGATACTGGAGCGTTTAATAAAAGACCACATAGACGAGTTCTTGCTGGAAAAAAACATTTTAAGCAACAGACAGCATGGGTTCATGAAAGACAGAAGTTGTCAGACAAACCTGATTTCTTTTTATGAAGAGGTAAGTAAAACCTTGGACAGAGGGGTGGCTGTGGACGTGGTTTACTTGGATTTTGCAAAAGCGTTCGATACAGTTCCGCACACACGGCTCATGTGTAAGTTAAAGTCTACAGGCTTGGAAATATCAGTTTGTAAATGGATAGAAAACTGGCTAAAAGACAGAATTCAGAGAGTCGTGGTTAATGATTCTTACTCTGAATGGTCTAAGGTTATCAGTGGTGTACCCCAAGGTTCAGTGCTGGGACCCTTACTCTTTAATATCTTTATAAATGATATTGGGTCTGGGATCAAAAGTAACATTTCTGTCTTTGCAGATGACACCAAGCTATGCAGTGGAATAACGTCCTTACAGGATGTCTCCAATTTACAAGCCGACCTCAATGCTCTGTCTAATTGGGTGACTATGTGGCAGATGAGGTTTAATGTTGAGAAATGTAAAGTTATGCACTTGGGGGCTAAGAATATGCATCATACATACTAGGGGGAGTGCAACTGGGGGAATCCGTAGTGGAGAAGGATCTGGGGGTTTTGGTAGATCATAAGCTCAATAATAGCATGCAATGCCAAGCTGCGGTTTCCAAAGCGAGTAAAGTTCTTTCTTGTATTAGGAGAGGTATGGACTCCAGAGAGAGAGATATCATTTTGCCCGTGTTCAAATCATTAGTAAGACCTCATCTGGAATATGCAGTTCAGTTTTGGACACCAGTTCTCAAAAAGGATATCGGGGAACTGGAGAAAGTGCAGAGAAGGGCAACCAAACTGATAAGAGGCATGGAGGAGCTCAGCTATGAGGAGAGATTAGAGGAACTGAATTTGTTCACTCTTGAGAAGAGGAGAATAAGGGGGGATATGATCAACATGTTTAAATATATAAGGGGTCCATATAGTGAACTTGGTGTTGAGTTATTCACTTTACGGTCAACACAGAGGACAAGGGGGCACTCTTTACGACTGGAGGAAAAGAGATTTCATCTCCAAATACGGAAAGGTTTCTTCACAGTAAGAGCTGTGAAAATGTGGAATAGACTCCCTCCAGAGGTGGTTCTGGCCAGCTCAGTAGATTGCTTTAAGAAAGGCCTGGATACTTTCCTAAATGTACATAATATAACTGGGTACTGACATTTATAGGTACAGTTGATCCAGGGAAAATCCGATTGCCTCTCTGGGATCAGGAAGGAATTTTTTCCCCTGCTGTAGCAAATTGGAGCATGCTCTGCTAGGGTTTTTTGCCTTCCTCTGGATCAACTGTGGGTATAGTATTGGGTATATTGGATTGTACGTTTTTTTTTTTTTTTTTTTTTTTATGGTTGGACTGGATGGACTTGTGTCTTTTTTCAACCTGACTAACTATGTAACTATGTACATTGGTGATCATTTAGGGTGCCTTGCGTGGATGAACATGACAATTTCTGGCTGTCAATGATTACAAATAAAGCAGCGAATGCTTGCACCTGCTGAGTCCTTACCAAACACTGACGTCACCAGGCCCATTCATTTACACATTTGGGAATCCCCGACCATTGAAAACACATGGGAGGGGATGGGAGAAGTTAATTTATTGTCCAAATATCCCCACTGTGCCTCCCCATGGCAAGGTCCCCCTTTATGTTGAGGGCATGTGGCCTGTTATGGTTCAGGAGTGGTCTGAACTTCCCCTCCGAGTCCCACCCCGCTTTTGTGGCAAGTCAGGATGCAAGCTTGGATTAAGGGTCTGGTATTGTTTTTTTTTTTGGGGGGGGGGGCCTTACACTATTTTTTTTTTTTTTTTGCATGGGTTACCTCCATAAAATCCATACAAGACTCAAAGGGTCTAGAATAAATACCGCCAAAAGAAAGCTCTATTTGTGGGAACAAAATGATAAAAATGTGGGTACAGTGTAGCATGACCGCGCAATTTTCATTGAAAGTGCGAGAGAGCTGAAAGCTGAAAAATTGGTCTGGGAAGGAAGGGGGCGAAAATGCCCGGTATTGAAGTGGTTAATTGTTTTGCAACAAATAAAATAAAAACGAATAAAATTTAAAAAAAAACAAAACATTACGGACATTACTCAACTGCGTAGTTTCACGTGCACTACTATGGCTACCATCACCTCGACCAAGGAAACACAGAAGAGTAGACGTTGATGCAGATTATGCATTAGTCATATCAGTGAGTAAGGAAACAAGAAAAAAAAAAAAAAAAAAGTTACAAATATCCAGGTTGGGTCATGATGGTCCAGGGAGGACAATGAGTCTAAAGTGGCTTCCTCTTGTTGTATAAGAGCCGAGTGATGCATTAGTATCAGCGGAAAGCTGGAAAAGAAGGGGGAAAATGGATGGAAGGAGTAGGAAATATATCACTAAAAGATTCTTGCCGCAGGGAAGTGAGGCCACAGAGGAAGTACGTATTTCAATTTAGACCGATCAAGTAAGCGTGATCTATAAATAATATAAACCTTATATGATTTCCTAGGAGGCTTCTAACACAAGCGAAGAAGCCTTTACAGTACAACACGCGGCACGTGCACCTAATAATTTTACCAACCAATGTAAACTCTGCAAAACGAAAGATTTATCTACTATATGCTTGTGGTGGTCCATGGTGGTCACAGGCTGGGGGTAATGCCGTTCATTAGATAATTAAAGTTATACCTATACCAACCTATAGGATAATTATAGGTGAAGTTGATCCAAGGAACATCAGAGATTGCCTCTCGGGGGATCAGGGAGGAATTTTTTACCCCCTGCTGGAGCAAATTGGATTATACTTTGCTGGGTTTTTTTTTTTTTTTTGGCCTTCCTCTGGATCAGCTGTGGGCATAGGCATAGCTCCCAACTGTCCCTGATTTCGAGGGACTGTCCCTGATTTGGAGAAATGTCCCTCGTTCCCCTCCGCATTTGTCCCTCATTTTGGTCTGATCCATATAGTTGTATATAAAATGCGAATTTTATCTTTCAAAAAGCGTTTCCCAGCGCTAAACCTTTCATCCAATTTCTAAATTGGTGCATTTGTAAATTTTGAAAAGCCAATATAAAGGAATAGTAGTGGTAAAAAAAAAAAAAAAAAAAGCTCTTGTGGATTTAATTAACCTTTTGTTTTGGTTAATTCTCCTTTAAGAGGGCGTGGTAAGGGGCGTGTCCTATGCCTTCATACGTTTGCTAGTAGGTGTCCCTCATTCCCATCTCAAAATGTTGGGAGGTATGGTATAGGATTGTGTATATGGAATTGTATTTTTTTATTTATCTATTTTTTTTATTTTTTTATCTTCTATTGGTTGAACTAGATCAGTGGTTCTCAACCTTTCTAGTGCCGTGACCCCTTGATAAAATTTCCCAAGTTGTGGGGACCCCTAACAGTAAAATTATTTTCGTAGCGTGGGGTTGTCAGCACCCAAGGCAAGACAAGTAATTTGCACCCCTAACCCACGGACATTTAGCGCTCCCCGAGTCCCTTCCACTCATACAGTAAAACCCCTTATGGTACATTTTAGGATGTACCACTCTTTTTCTTTGTTCTCCTTTATTTCCCTTTTATCTCTCTCTATCCTAATTTCTTGTTTTTTTTTTTCCCCATCCCTCTCTCTAGTCGTCTTTCTTATTCTTTCTTTTATTCTTTCTGTCCCCTTTTCTTTGTTCCTCCCCCTCTTTTCCTCTCCCTTCCATGTATTCTCTATTTTTATTACTTCTCTTACTTCTTGGTGGGGGGTGAGGGAATGGGACGAGTGGCAGTGCTGGCTGGGAGTTGGGATGAGTGGCAGTGCTGGGGGGGGGAGTTCTGATCAGCCAATGTAGGTGCTCTTGATGAAGGTCATCTGCTGATCTGAGAACTGTAGTGGGGACTTTTAATGGAAACTCTAATCACAGTAGTGTTACTCACTGTGTCTCCAGCTCTGTGGTGTCTCGCAGCAGTGACACCTATGCCGAAATCAGGAGATAGGGTCTCCTCCAGCCTCTCCCACTTCACATTCCTCACCAGTCAGCTGACCTCCAGTCTCTGCCCCCCAGCCATGCCGTGAACTGAATGGGTGGCTGCGAAGAGGCTGAGTGGGCGGTCGCGGGCTCCAGGAACAGCCAAGCTGGGCGGCCACAAAAAGGTTGGGAGAGCGGTGCGGGCTTCAGGAACAGTCCAGGATTCGGTGACCTCGGGCAAATCGACGTCCGACCCCCGAGGGGGTCTCTACCCCCAGGTTGAGAACCACTGAACTAGATGGACTTGTGTCTTTTTTTTCAATCAAGACTAACTATGTAACTATATAATTCCCTCTGTAGGCATTAGCAAGCTGTAAACTGCACCACCGCTGAATCTTTTTTTTTTGTTATCTTGTGTCAAAAAACTGTATTGTTTGCTTGTAGGCAGGTTCAGTCTACTTTCTCCGCTGTAGGTGGCGCTTGACTGCAGCTGGAGGGGAAGTCATGGCTCCTCTATGGTTTCCTGGGTCACTGGGGAAGCTATCCAATTGGACATACACTATATTACCAAAAGTATTGGGACGCCGGCCTTTACACGCACATGAACTTTAATGGCGTCCCGGTCTCAGTCCGTAGGGTTCAATATTGAGTTGGCCCACCCTTTGCAGCTATAACAGCTTCGACTCTTCTGGGAAGGCCGCCCACAAGGTTTAGGAGTGTGTCTATGGGAATGTTTGACCATTCTTCCAGAAGAGCATTTGTGAGGGTCAGGCACTGATATTGGACAAGAAGGCCTGGCTCGCAGTCTCCGCTCTAATTCATCCCAGAGGTGTTCTTTTGGGTTGTGAAGACCAGTCAAGTTCCTCCACCCCAAACTCACTCATCCATGTCCTTTTGGACCATGCTTTGTACACTGGTCCAAATCATTTGGTGGAGGGGGGATTATGGTGTGGGGGGTTGTTTTTCAGGGGTTGAGTTGGGCCTCTTAGTTCCAGTGAAGGGAACTCTTAAGGCGTCAGCATACCAAGACATTTTGGACAATTTTATGCTCCCAACTTTTGTGGGAACAGTTTAGGGATGGCCCCTTCCTGTTCCAACATGACTGCGCACCAGTGCACAAAGCAAGGTCCATAAAGACATGGATGAGCGAGTTTTGGGTGGAGGAACTTGACTGGCCTGCACCTCACTTATCGTGCACTTACCACTAGAGATGGGCCGAACACCCCCTCACCGAACCGGCATGCACCGGCTGGTGATATCACAAGGGGGTGGGGCCACCAGGTGACATCGTCAGGTGGTTCCGCCCCCTACCTATATAAAAACTGTCAAACGGCGGAGCCTGCAGTTGATTGTGAGCCTCCATTGTTTTTTTGTTTTTTTTTCTTTTTTCGGGTCCGGCAGTGGTTGCGAGCAGCTAGGGAAATTTTCAAAAACCTGTCTACATTTATTTTTAACACTCTTTTTGGTGAATGGGTAAGGGTACAATGTAACCCATACTCATTCACATGGGGGGGTGGGATCTGGGCTCCCCCCTTGTTAAAGGGGGCTTCTAGATTCCGATAAGCCCCCTGCCCACAGATCCCCACAACCACAGCCCAGGGTTGTGGGGAAGAGACCCTTGTCCCCATGTTGAGGGCATGTGGCCTCGTATTGGTTCAGGAGGGGGGCGCTCGCTTGCCCCCCCTTTCCTGGCCTGCAAGGCTGTGTGCTCAGCTAAGGGTCTGGTATGGATTTTGAGGGGGACCCCCACGCCATTTTCTTTTCAAATGTCAGCTTGGGGTTCCCCTTAAGATCCATACTAGACCTGAAGGGCCTGGTATGGACTGGGGGAGAACCCCACACCGTTTTTTTCACTTTTTTATTGCTGGCAATGTTTTGTTTTTTTTTATTCAGCTGTCAGCGGGGAAGCCCATTGACAGCTGATGACTCATCGATTGTTACGGACGGCATGGGGCCGGCTTCCTGGCCCCGCTCCTTAACAACCAGCATTTCACTGCGCCCTGATTGGGCAAAGCTCTGCCCAATCAGAGCTTAGATTGCACTTTGCAGATCTCAGTGCATTGCAGGGTGTTCGGCGGGGCAAACACCCACCGAACACTGCAAAATTGGGTGTTCACCGAACGTGCGAACAGGCGACGTGCGGGCCGAACTTTTGCTTACCACCATTTCAGTCCTGGTTCCTACAAAATTGTTAACCCCTCACACAGTCCACCTCAAGTCTGACCAGTGGCTGGGAGGTCCCACCTAGGGATGAGCCGAACACCCCCCGGTTCGGTTCGCACCAGAACCCGCGAACCGACCGAAAGTTCGCACGAACGTTAGAACCCCATTGACGTCTATGGGACTCGAACGTTCGAAATCAAAAGTGCTCATTTTAAAAACTAATTTGCATGGTATTGTCCTAAAAAGGGTTTGGGGTCCCGGGTCCTACCCCAGGGGACATGTATCAATGCAAAAAAAACTTTTAAAAACGGCCGTTTTTTCGGGAGCAGTGATTTTAATGATGCTTAAAGTAAAAAAAAAAAAAGTGAAATATTCCTTTAAATATCGTACCTGGGGGGTGTCTATAGTATGCCTGTAAAGTGACGCGTGTTTCCCATGTTTAGAACAGTCCCTGCACCAAATGTCATTTTTAAAGGAAAAAATCTCATTTAAAACTGCTTGCGGGTTTAATGTCATGTCGGGTCCTGGCAATATGGATGAAAATCAGTGAGACAAACGGCATGGGTACCCCCCAGTCCATTACCAGGCCCTTTGGGTCTTGTATGGATATTAAGGGGAACCCCGCACCCAAATTAAAATAAGGAAAGGTGTGGGGCCACCAGGCCCTATATACTCTGAACAGCAGTATACAGGCGGTGCAAACAAGACAGGGACTGTAGGTTTGTTGTTAAGTAGAATCTCTTTGTAATTTTGAACATTTTTAACGTGTTTAGCTCCAGCCAAAAAATCTTTTCTAAGCTTTTTGGAAAACATAGGGAAGGGTTATCACCCCTGTGACATTTGTTTTGCTGTCTTTCCTCCTCTTCAGAAGATTTCACCTCACTTTTTTGTCCCAATGAAAAATGTTTTTTGAAAATTTGGGTTTTTTTGTGGAACAAGGATTGGAAAGCATCAGTGGAAAGGAGAAATTGTTTTCCCATATTAACTCTTACAGGAGAGAATTTCCCTTCCTAGGGGTAGATTTCATCTCACTTCCTGTTGTCTCCTTCCGTTTGCAAGTAGGAGTCGTTTGTAAGTTAGATGTTTGAAAGTAGGGTCCTGCCCTATATACTCAGCAGAAATTTGGGCCTTAGGTGTCCCATGGCCACGTGCTGATGAGGATGCACCGTCTCCACGACCAGCACTAGACACAGAGCCTGCTTGCCCTCTCTTATTGGCTTGTGACTGTCTGCCTCTCCTTCTTGGCCTTCCAGACATACTAATGGCCTGTAGCTGCACTAAGCTGGGATAGAACACCTGTAATTTTCTTCAGGTAGCTTTATATACTGTAACCAGACAAGCCTGCCTGTCAGTAGGAAGATAACAGGAACGGATCTAGCTGAACACTGTGAGCAGGACGCACTGTACTAAATGTAAATAGTCTAGCTGCCTGACCGTGGTACTAATAGGATCAAATAGAACACCTGTAATTTTCTTCAGGTAGCTTTATATACTGTAACCAGACAAGCCTGCCTGTCAGTAGGAAGATAACAGGAACGGATCTAGCTGTACACTGTGAGCAGGACGCACTGCACTAAATGTAAATAGCAGGAACGGATCTAGCTGAACACTGTGAGCAGGACGCACTGCACTAAATGTAAATAGTCTAGAAGATAACAGGAACGGATCTAGCTGAACACTGTGAGCAGGACGCACTGCACTAAATGTAAATAGCAGGAACGGATCTAGCTGAACACTGTGAGCAGGACGCACTGCACTAAATGTAAATAGCAGGAACGGCTCTAGCTGAACACTGTGAGCAGGACGCACTGCACTAAATGTAAATAGCAGGAACGGATCTAGCTGAACACTGTGAGCAGGACGCACTGCACTAAATGTAAATAGCAGGAACGGATCTAGCTGAACACTGTGAGCAGGACGCACTGCACTAAATGTAAATAGCAGGAACGGATCTAGCTGAACACTGTGAGCAGGACGCACTGCATTAAATGTAAATAGTCTAGATAGAAGATAACAGGAACGGATCTAGCTAAACTGAATACAGTGTATATATATATATATGCAACACCTGGGATGCATATATATACACAATACACTGTAAGTGCAGCTAACTGACTGACTGTTCTGCCTAATCTATCTAACTCAAATCAAATGACACTGTCTGTCTCTCTCTCTATCTCTCAGCACACCGGAACACACACTACACAGGGCCGCCGTGCAGGCGGCCTTATATAGTGTGGGGTGTGTACTAAATCCCCTGAGCCATAATTGGCCAAAGCCACCCTGGCTTTGGCCAATTACAGCTCTCTCTACTGACGGCGCTGTGATTGGCCAAGCATGCGGGTCATAGTGCATGCTTGGCCAATCATCAGCCAGCAATGCACTGCGATGCCGCAGTGAATTATGGGCCGTGACGCGCCACACGAATTTAGCGCGAACGGCCCATAACGTTTGCAATTCGGCGAACGATCGAACAGCCGATGTTCGAGTCGAACATGGGTTCGACTCGAACACGAAGCTCATCCCTAGTCCCACCTAGTCCCTACCCACTTGCCAGGGAGGCCCACCCAACCCTGCCTTGAATTATGTGGGGACCACCAACTCACAGCTTTGAATCACCGAAATTAATGCCATATTAGGTTAATGTGCAGTATATCAAATAAGGGTGACACTGTGATCCCGGGACATCGCCCGGAGCACACCATCATTTAGACCAGTGGTCTCCAAACTATGGCCTAAGGGCTGGATGGGGCCCTTTGCTTGCCTTCATCCGGCCCTTGGGGCACTTTTTCTTCCAATGATGCAAGACACTATACCTCCCACTGACACCTACAATAGGACATAATCCTTGTTGCTGACATCAATGATGGGGCACTATTCCTCCCACTGATACTAATGATGGGCCACTAATCCTCTCACTGACACCAATAATGGGACACTAATCCTCTCACTGACACCAATGATGGGACACTATTCCTCCAACTGAAACCAAAGATGGGGCACTATTCCTCTCACTGACACCAATGATGGGCACTATTCCTCTCACTGACACCAATGATGGGCACTATTCTTCCCACTGACACCAATGATGGGGCACTATTCCTCCCACTGACACCAATGATGAGGTACTATTCCTCTCACTGACACCAATGATGGGACACTAATTCTCTCACTGACACCAATGATGGGACACTATTCCTCCAACTGAAACCAAAGATGGGGCACTATTCCTCCCACTGACACCAATGATGAGGCACTATTCCTCCCACTGACACCAATGATGAGGTACTATTCCTCCCACTGACACCAATGATGGGGCACTATTCCTCCCACTGATACCAATGATGGGGCACTATTCCTTACACTGACACCAATGATGGGGCACTATTCCTTACACTGACACCAAAGATGAGGCACTATTCCTCCCACTGATACCAAAGATGGGGCACTATTCCTCCAACTGACACCAAAGATGGGGCACTATTCCTCCAACTGACACCAAAGATGGGGCACTATTCCTCCCACTGATACCAAAGATGGGGCACTATTCCTTCCACTGATACCAAAGATGGGGCACTATTCCTCTCACTGATACCAAATATATACTGTTTACTCACACTGATTCAAAGACAATTTCTATTTGCTGATTTGAACTGAGGTTCAAGATGTGGGACTTTCCAAGCAATTTGGGATTGTTGTCTTCTATATTATCCCTACTCCCATACATAGATGGTTTATTGTAGAATGGAGCCATAGGCAAGGTAGCACATTCCCCAATTGACATTATTAAGAATTGCAATAGGCACCAAGATGTTTATCTATTTGCATTGCAAATGAAGGTTTAAACTGGGGGCCTCTGGCCATCCGCCAGTCCCTAGGCTCCTGTCAAGGTTACCTAGTGGATGTTATGGCTCTGCTCTCGTATTTCTGTCCTCACGGGTGCCCTTTAACAAACCTGTTCTATTTTCAATGCCACTTTATGCATTGAAATACCTACTTACACCAAGTATGTCCAGACAGTATGCTCACCTGCTGACTTGACACTATTCACAGGCAGCTTAACTCTTCAATAAGACGCAGACGTTGACTCTAAGGCAATCTGACTTCAGCTAATTGCACTACATAGAATAGATTTTTTTTCCCCAGTTTTTTGAAGAGTAAGAAGGCGATGACTTTCATGAGCGCTGTCTCTGTGAATAGCTAACGCTGACTGAGGCAACATGGAAGAAGCTGGAGGGTCTAGCTAAGACTAAACTAACTAGCCCTAAACAGGAGGGGAGGACAGAGGAAGATGCCAAAATCGCAAAGTAAACAAGTTGTAGTGGCCCCAAAATTGCCAATAGATGTTAGCATACTACAGAGAAAAAATGACAGTTCAATATGAGACATAAAAATGACAATCCTGTGTTTCATGCAGACACACACAACATAACGAGTTTATTCCAAACATAAAAAAAAAAAAAACAGCGTGAAGCAGGAAAGTAGTGATAATAACTATTTGCACTGTAGCAATCTGCAGATTAACTTGTAACCTATTACCCTTTTCTCCGGTGTGACACCTCAATGTATTTCCTCAAATTACCGTAGGATTGTGTTGCATTAATACATCTCAGCTTTCTCAATAAGACCTCAGGCTGGAGACACAAGTAATATATTTTCCAAGCTGCAAATGAAGGTGATCACCTAATGATTTTTTCTTGGCTATCAGAGAATTCCGGTGCTGGCGAGCTATAGGCATGCAGCATACACGTGCAGATGCATGTTCATGAGCTGTGACCATGAACCATGACCATGAGCTGCAACCATGAACCATGACCATGAGCTGCAACCATGAACCATGACCATGAGCTGCAACCATGAACCATGACCATGAGCTGCGACCATGAACCATGACCATGAGCTGCGACCATGAACCATGACCCTGAGCTGCAACCATGAACCATGACCATGAGCTGCGACCATGAACCATGACCATGAGCTGCGACCATGAACCATGACCCTGAGCTGCGACCATGAACCATGACCATGAGCTGCGACCATGAACCATGACCCTGAGCTGCGACCATGAACCATGACCATGAGCTGCGACCATGAACCATGACCCTGAGCTGCGACCATGAACCATGAGCATGAGCTGCGACCATGAACCATGACCATGAGCTGCGACCATGAACCATGACCATGAGCTGCGACCATGAACCACGACCATGAGCTGCGACCATGAACCATAAGCTGCGACCATGAACCATGACCATGAGCTGCGACCATGAACCATGACCCTGAGCTGCGACCATGAACCATGACCATGAGCTGCGACAATGAACCATAAGCTGCGACCATGAACCATGACCATGAGCTGCGACCATGAACCATGACCCTGAGCTGCGACCATGAACCATGACCCTGAGCTGCGACCATGAACCATGAGCATGAGCTGCGACCATGAACCATGACCATGAGCTGCGACCATGAACCATGACCATGAGCTGCGACCATGAACCATGACCATGAGCTGCGACAATGAACCATAAGCTGCGACCATGAACCATGACCATGAGTTGCGACCATGAACCATGACCATGAGCTGCGACCATGAACCATGAGCTGCGACCATGAACCATGACCATGAGCTGCAACCATGAACCATGACCATGAGCTGCGACCATGAACCATGACCATGAGCTGCGACCATGAACCATGACCATGAGCTGCGACCATGAACCATGAGCTGCGACCATGAACCATGACCATGAGCTGCGACCATGAACCATGACCATGAGCTGCGACCATGAACCATGACCATGAGCTGCGACCATGACCATGAGCTGCGACCATGAACCATGACCATAAGATGCGACCATGAACCATGACCATGAGCTGCGACCATGAGCCGTGAGCTGCGACCATGAACCATGACTATGAGCTGTGACCATGAACCATGACCATGAGCTGCGACCATAAACCATGAGCTGCGACCATGAACCATGACCATGAGCTGCGACCATGAACCATGACCATGAGCTGCGACCATGAACCATGAGCTGCGACCATGAACCATGACCATGAGCTGCGACCATGAACCATGACAATGAGCTGTGACCATGAGCCATGAGCTGCGACCATGAACCATGACCATGAGCTGCGACCATGAACCATGACCATGAGCTGCGACCATTAACCATGAGCTGCGACCATGAACCATGACCATGAGCTGCGATCTTTATGGCCAGCCCACCAGCACCCGACCCATTAAAGAGCAGTTCCAAGAAACTTTTGAAATCACAAAAGTGCCCAGGAAACCCAGCGAAAAAAAGTCAGACAGTAATGCCGCGTACACACGAGCGGACTTTTCGACGGACTAGGTCCGACAGTCTTTCCAACGGACTTTGCAGCGTAGGTCTGCCAGACTTTCAAACGAACGGACTTGGACACACACGATCACACCACAATCCGATTCGTGCGTGATGACGTACGGCCAGACAAAAATAAGGAAGTTGGTAGCCAGTAGCCAATAGCTGCCCTAGCGTCGGTTTTAGTCCGTCGGACTAGCATACAGACGAGCGGATTTTTCAACCGGACTCGAGATTTGAAACATGTTTTATTTCTAGGTCCATCGGACTTTTGGGGAAAAAAAGTCCGCTGGAGCCCACACACGATCGAATTGTCCGCCGGAGTCTGGTCCGCCGCACCAAGTCTGCCGGAAAGTCCGCTTGTGTGTACATGTGTGGCATGAGTCCCAGTGAGTCCACGGAAATTTCAAAAGTCATTTTCAACATTTTTAATTCTGCAGCTTTTACAAAAATAAGCCCTGGTGCTCCTGTCATGGAGGACCTTGTTGAGGCATTTCTGGTTGTATGGTGACAACATTCTCTACCTAACTCCAATTTGAGGTCCTTTGTGGTCACCCCGTGACAAAACCTTTCGACAAAGCCTATAAGTGGCTGTCTTCACACATGTTGCGCGGTCATGGTCCACTCTGTCACCATCAGAAAGCATCAGATGGTCTCCATATCAACGATGGGTTTCGAGGTCGCACCTCTTTCTCAAGAGGTTTTAATGTTGATAAATGTAAAGTTATGCACTTGGGGGCTACGAATATGCATGCATCATACATACTAGGAGGAGTACAACAGGGAATCAATGGTGAAGAAGGATGGTTGCGATCTACCCATGTGCTTACTGCCTAGACCAGCACCTGGCTCAGCCTCTTAGCGAGCCCCTATCCACAGGCCAGCTCTCCAGTGAGCATGGGGGGGGGCAGAGCAGACATCGGTGACTGACAGTCACCAGCTCTCTGCTCATGGAGCTTTGAGAACTGAGCGATCGGGGGTGTTTGATCGCTCGGTTCTCAGTGTTAGATTCGGCGGGGGGACGGATGCAGTGTCGGACCGATGCTGAATCCACCTAGGTAAGTATGACCAAAAAAAAAACATTCCCATACTTCTATTTTAAATAAACATTGTTTCATTAAAGTTATTTTTGCTACTCCTTGAAGGCTTTCCTATTCTGTCCACAGTCCCATATGGCTCCTGCGCTGTAGGGGAGAATCCACCAAGGTCTTTGTACATTTCAAACCTGGAATGTCTTGCATGCTACGAATGTCTTGCCCCTGGACCCATCCTCTGCCTGCCTCCTGATCTGACCTAGACATGTTGCATGGACTGTCTTATCCTGCTCTTCTGTGTATGACCCTGGCTTTCGTCCTGACTATGCTTTGAACTGGCTTCTCTTCTGATTTCTGCTCCTCCTGATTCCTGCTACTTTCCACGGGTGCCAGCTATCTGCAGACACTATCTTGGTGTCCCATCTGAGCACCTGAACATCTCGTCTGACAACACTCCCATCAGTACATCTCTGAAAGCAATTCCAGCAGGGCCTGACTCCTCCTGTTCCACCTTCAGGGAAGTCAGGAACTTAGCCCCAAGGGAAGCCCTCTCACCATAGACCTCCAGCACCAGGTATGTGATACAGGGTTTCACATGTTAGGAGTTTGATTACTTGCTCTTGCCTCTGGAAGAAGCTTCCAGAGCTTGGGGAGGGAGATGAAAATAACCAATATTTAAAAGGAGATGTGTCCAGAAGGGGGTTGGAAAGGTGATAAATAGTCTGAAGCACTGGAGAGCTGGGTTCCTTCTCCCCAGGAGGGTTCCATAGCCTGAGGGACTGCTGCCCTTGGGCAACCAATGGACTGTACATCTGTTCTTGAGGTCTCAGTGGTGTCAGGGCTGAGGGGCTGGATGGACATTGCTAGAAGTTGATTGCAGAACCTCATCACAAGGGATCAGGTCTGGAGAAGAAGTGTCTCACTCACTGGATGGTGTCCAGAGGAAGCTAGAAGGTGGCAGCTGCCCTTGGGACTTGTGAGTAAAGACTCTAAACTGATCTTTGTGACTGTGTAGTGTTCTGGAGATTGCACTGGGTACAGGCAGTTGTGTATTGGTGTAAAGTAACCAGATGCCAAATTTTTGTTGTCAGTGGTAGGAATTATACCTCATTTTTGGTGTCCGTGGGAGGAATAGTATCCCAAGGGATGGATAAATCCAACCAAAGGGCCACAGTTTGGAGACCACTGCCCTAGATTGTAGTATTGGAGCTTGCGGGGATGGGCAGCTTCTCTACTTTTAGGGAAAAAACAGTTGTTACCAGCAGCCCCTTGGGGGGGGGAAATGCTACACTTTGTTTTGTGCATGATACAATTACAAACTGAATAAAGCAATATTTGAACTAGTGGAAGATAATGAAAGATACTAGAAGATAGTAGACCATCTAAGAATAAAATATTCCTGAAGAAGTCTGCTGTGTGGAAGATTTAGTACTACCGTTTTGGGTATCCTGTAACCCTAACTTATTCGCTCAAGACAATTGAACCAAGAAAATTGCAAGGAAAGGTTTGGAGGATACAGAATTCTGTCTGTCACAATTGGTAGTACAGTGAGCATCTAGGTGCACATGCAATGGAGGTTACTATTAAAAAATGCTAGGAGGGCCCATTAAAAATCCCCTGGGAGGGGGGTCAATACATACACCCATCAACCCCAACCAGTACCAGGACAGGTTCTGCCAGTGGCGGCTGGTACTCAATATTTTGGGGGGGGCAGCAAACAAACCTCCCCCCCTCACTCACACTGCCGCCATCAACACCACGCCCCCCCCCCCCGCGCGAGAGATGGACTCTGTCCCCCTGCAGGAGAAGGATGGGAGGCCCCAATCGGAGGCCTTACCGTGAGGAGGCAGATGGGATCCGAGCCGGGAGCTGAGCCAAGATGAAGCGATGAGCTTGACGAGGGAAGAGTCATGGTTTCTCGAACAGGAAGTGGGTCCATGAGACTCCCTGGCCAATTGAGTCTCAGGACCAGCTTCCTGATTGGCCGGGAGGAGAATCAGGAAGACATTAGCAAATATTAATTCTCTATTATCACATAACTGGGTATGCGCGGAGCACAGTGCTCTGCGCCCCGAGTCCACCCTTTTTTGAAACCAATTAGAGCTTCCGGCTCTAGTCATGTGCTTCAAAAAAAAAAAAAACCCATTGGAATCCATGCATCTGGCTGCCTTCAATTAGATTAGGGGCCGGGCACATGGATTAGTGGCTGCCCCTAATGAGCCAGTGCTCAGGGCAAGGATGCAGAACTGCGCCTCCCTCCCTGCTGCTAATGCATGATGTAGAACAGGTGCAATGCCCTGGGCCCGTTCTCTAACCAACCCCTTGCACTGACTGCCAATGGTTGGCCAATTGCTTGCTTTCTAGGCAGCTAGAAGGTAGTTGTGCATGCACGGTGCGTTTTTCATGTCAACGGTAGGCATATTGGGCGGGAAGTGGGAAGCAGTAGCTGTGAAAGTAGACACTGGTTGGAGAGTGTGGTGGGGGAGCACCCACCCCCCTACCTGCTCCAGCCCTGACCCTAACTAATAGTAGCTTTCTACGAAATACTGGACTGACTTCCATCTGTTATCAGAGCCAACTATGCTCCTTACAACAAGTTTATTTAATTTATTTTTCCAGCCATTGTATGCATAACTACCGTTGTTCTTCGTTGGCCTGAGCCCCCCCCCCCCCCACACACACACACACGTATGGCTCTAACATAGACCACATGTATGTAAATCACTCTAAGTTCTGTCCGGGGATTGTCACCGCCTACACAGCCTAAAACTGCACCGTCTCTCATCCTCCCAATGTATAGATGGGAGCTTTGTCTCTGCTGCCACGTTTCAGACTCCAATACCCCGGAGCGTAACACATCAAAAAAATGCTAATGACGGAACGAGGGCGCATTAATTGTTATTGAGCATGTTCCGTATTAATAAGTAAAGTATATGATAATTTCCTAATGAAGCTAATTAATAGAGTTTGTACTTTGATGTCTGTCTTCCTTCTGTGTGGGGTGCAGCCATTTCTAGAGACGATTATAGGAGGCTTCATCCCTCCATGGGAAGTACAGAGAACCTTCCGTAGGATAAAAGTGATGGAATACACACCGACATGTGACATCTACAAGTCTGAAAAGAGATTCTGGGAATTATCATAAATAAAGAAAGTGAAGAAAAAAAAAATATGTGAAATGAAAAAAGTGTATTTGCTATTTTTGCACGCACTATTTATGGAATGGTATATTTTCTTTAACAAGGTTCCTTTTTTTAAAAAAACAGGAGCTTCACGTGTTAGAGTTACAGAGAAGGTTAGTCTTAGGGTTACATGGAGCAATAATGTTAGGCTAACTCTCAGGGCTGGTGCAAGGATTTTTGACACCCTAGGCGAAACCTAATTTTGCCGCCCCCCCTTGGCTCCACCCCCTTCTCCCTGCCCATTTATACCCCACCTTTTTAATGACGCGCCCATGAAATGCAGCCTACCAGTGTCCATCAAATGCAGCCTACCAGTGTCCATCAAATGCAGCCTACCAGAGCCCATCAAAAGCAGCCTCACCAGTGCCCATCAAATGCAGCCTACCAGTGCCCATCAAATGCAGCCTCACCAGCGCCCGTTAAATGCAGCCTACCAGCACCCATCAAATGCAGCCTCACCAGCGCCCATCAAATGCAGCCTACCACTGTCCATCAAATGCAGCCTACCAGCGCCCCTCAATGCAGCCTCACCAGTACCCATCAAATGCAGTCTACCCACGTCCATCAAATGCAGCCTCACTAGCGCCCATCAAATGCAGCCTCACCAGCGCCCGTCAAATTCAGCCTCATCAGCGCCCATCAAATGCAGTCTCACCAGCGCCCGTCAAAGGCAGCCTCACCAGCGCCCATCAAATGCAGCCTCACCAGCGCCCGTCAAATGCAGCCTCACCAGCGCCCATCAAATCCAGCCTCACCAGCGCCCGTCAAATGCAGCCTCACCAGCGCCCGTCAAATGCAGCCTCACCAGCGCCCGTCAAATGCAGCCTCACCAGCGCCCATCAAATGCAGCCTCATCAGTGCCCATCAGATGCAGCCTCACCAGCGCCCATCAGTGCAGCCTCACCAGCACCCATTAATGAATGTTTGCTTGTTTCCATTCATTCGGGACTCAGGACACAGACACAGTCCTCCACCGCCGCTGCACCCCTGACACTATGTGCGAACGGAGCGGCGGCTGCCTTGCTGATGCTGAGACTTAGTTGCTTGCTGCAGAGAGAAGAGAGTAGGAACACCAGTGGCCGGGCGCCCTAGGCAGCAGTGCACCCTAGGCGGCTGCCTAGTTTGCCTAGTGGTAGCACCGGCCCTGGTTACTCTTATGCCCTGTACACACGGTCGGATTTTCCGACGGAGAAAAAGTGCGATCTGATCACGTTGTTGGAAATTCCGATCGTGTGTGGGCTCCATCGGACTTTTTCCGCCAGGAATTTCCGACACACAAAGTTTGAGAGCAGGATATAAAATTTTCCGACGTCAAAATCCGATCGATTAAATTCCGATCGTGTGTACACAATTCCGACGCACAAAGTGCCACGCATGCTCAGAATAAATGAAGAGACGAAAGCTATTGGCCACTGCCCTGTTTATAGTCCTGACATACGTGTTTTACGTCACCGCGTTCAGAACGATCGAATTTTCCGACAATTTTGTGCGACCGTGTGTATGCAAGACAAGTTTGAGCCAACATCCGTTGGAAAAAATCCTAGGATTTTGTTGTCGGAATGTCCGAACAAAGTCCGATCGTGTGTACAGGGCATAAGAGTTACATTTGAGGTTATGTGGGGGTTGGTGTTAGGGTTACCGGAAGGATAAGTAGCACTACACACGGAGAGTCTGTGTTGGGGTTACTGGGAAGGGTAATGCTATGGTTACAGAGTAGTTGGTTGTGTATTGGGTTGAGTTATTGGGGGTAGTGTTAGGGTTACAAGGAGGGTCAGTTTTAGGATTACAGGGAGGGTTAGTGTTAGGGTAACAGGGGTTAGGGAAAGTGTGAGGATTACAGGGGGGGGGTCAGTGTTGCTGTAAAATATACACACACACATAGATACTATATATATATACGGTATATATATATAGATATATATATCTATCTATATAGATATATATATATCTATATAGATAGATATATATATCTATATCTATATATATAGATATATAGATAGATATATATATATATATATATATATATATATATATATATATATATATATATATATATATATATATATAGATATATATAGATATCTATATAGATATCTATATATAGATATATATATATATCTATATATATCTATATATAAATAAATGTTTATATTTATATATATATATATAATTATTATTATTATTATGATAACATCATACTCAATGTGGACATATATTTATTATCATAATATATATATATAAAATAGTGCAATAATAATATGATTGATATATATATATATATATATATATATATATATATATATATATATATATATATATATATAATCAATCATATTATTATTGCACTATTATATTATTATATTATTATTATATCGTAGATATAATAAGAATATGTCCACATTGAGTATAATGTTATCATAATAATAATAATAATAATAATAATATATATATATATATATATATATATATATATATATATATATATATATATAATAGATAGATATAGATGAATATATATATAGATATAGATAGATGAATATATTTATAGATATAGATATATATATATATATATATATATATCTATATAGATATATATATATATATCTATATATATATATATCTATATATATATATATCTATATATATATATATATATATATATATATATATATATATATATATATGTAGTAATATAATATCATATTATTATTATATATATATATATATATATATATATATCTTATTGTTATTATTTTATATTACATTGTAATAAATATAATATAATAAAATAATATTAAATATAATATACAGTAGTGCACAAAATATTAAATATATGTATACTATATATGTATAATAAGGATGGGGCATGTATAATTTTCAAGGTATGTCCACATTGAGTCAGATTAAAATTTCAGCTGGTGTGCAGAAGAGCTAAAATGCCCATATCAAAGAACTGGAGTTAAAAAAAGAAAAAAAAAAAAGGAAAAACGATAAAAAAAAAAAAAAAATGAGGCCAATATTTCACTGCACATATATTGGTCTACAGGAAGGCACAATTTTCTCGACTTTCCTAAAACAAAAGTGCAGACAGGAAACATTGGCGGTTGTGTATGGAGACACCCCATGAGATTTAATCAGCTTTGGCGGAAAAACCCCATCGCTGACCCCTGGTGTAGCTGCTGAGATAGCCTATTAGAGAAAAGTCATTCTGATTAAAATGCTATTTTCGGGTCCACTACCCTCAAATGCCACGTACACCGGCCCATTTTGGTTGAAATCTCCGTTAATAGGACCACATCATCCAATTCCCATTAGCCGTTCGCCATTAACAAGAAAATGAGCTTTTTCAAAGTCTCTTATCGAGAATTACGGCGACGTTGATGGAACTGTACAAGGCCCTGTGTACCTTATATAGGGGGGGGGGGTTGGGATCCTGACATTCTCTGCTCTATGAATAATGTACTTTACAGATGAAATGGCCTTTTTTGCTTCTTTTTTTCCTTTTCTTTTTTTTTTTTTTGCTGGGCTCCTATTTTCACAGCTAATATATTTAAGATGTGAAACCTGATTTAAATTTGCTGTGCATTTATAGAAGCTAATAGGTTGAAAGAATAATTGCGTTTTGGATACATGGAGCTTTGGCTGAGAGTCAGCACGGCAAAATAGCTAAGCCGGTATTCATCTATCCCCCGGAGAGTGCAGGAACGGGGTCTGCTCAGCGTGTCATTCATCTCTTTCTTTCCCCGGCTTTCGCAATTGGGGCACGGCACACCTGTTACGGCTTACGCGCGATGCCGGTGACATCATAGCCGCCCCGAGGAAAGAGTTATACATCTCCGGGGAGAAGAGACCATCTAATAACTTAAAGCTGAACTCCAGGCAAGCAGCCAAACACACAGATGACATACATATATGGGAGCTGTTTAATCTGCCAAAGGATTTGTATTTCTGTCCATCCAGTACTTTGATATACACAGCCCTGCCCTATCGCACAACCCCTTTCTTTAAGAGCAGGGACCTGTTTTTTGGGGGGTTTTTTGCTGCAGTTACATAACACTTAAAGGTTTTGTACTTCCTCCAGCTTGTGACTGGATGGTGAAAAGAGAAGCAGCAGATTGCCTTTGGAAGAATCCACAGTAAGTGACTAAATGCATTAGAGGAGCTTAATGATGTCATCACGCCACCCGGAAGGAGCGACCTGGATACTGGGGTTTGGTGATGCTGTGATCCCAGCCTGTGACTGGACAGTGAAAGGAGAAGCAACAGACTTCCTTTGAAAGTATTCACAGTAAGTGACAAAACGTGTCAGGGTGGAGTTTCATGACGTCATTATGCCACCAGGAAGCAGCGACCTGGATACTGGGGTTTGGTGATGCTGTTACCCCAGCCTGTGACTGGACAGTGAAAGGAAAAGCAGCTTAACTGTATGGGGCAGTGAATGAATGGGAAGCTCTCTGTGCTGAGAGTGGCTTCCTGTTCATTCACAATCAGAAGCATAGTAAACATAGTTTACTATGCTTCCGATATGAATGGACACAGTGAGTGAGTGTGTTCACTGTGTTCATTTAGAAAAGGAAGGGGCTGGTAAATTGAAACATCCCCGCCCCCCCCCCCCACCACCGAGAGGGGAGGGGGTAGAGGAGGGAAGCTGGCAGCACTGCAGGGCGGGGGGCCAACAAGGGGGGGAGGCCTGGGCAGTACATTGAATCAGTACAGCAATCAGTACAACACACTATACTCACACTACACAATATTGACACACTACACTATACTGACAACTATACTCACACTACACTATTTTGATACACTATACTCACACTACACTATACTGACAACTATACTCACCCTACACTATACTGACAACTATACTCACCCTACACTATACTGACAACTATACTCACACTACACTATACTGATACACTATACTCACACTACACTATACTGACAACTATACTCACACTACACTATACTGACAACTATACTCACACTACACTATACTGACAACTATACTCACTACACTATACTGATACACTATACTCACACTACACTATACTGATACACTATACTCACACTACACTATACTGACAACTATACTCACTACACTATACTGATACACTATACTCACACTACACTATACTGACAACTATACTCACTACACTATACTGATACACTATACTCACACTACACTATACTGACACACTATACTCACACTACACTATACTGACAACTATACTCACTACACTATACTGATACACTATACTCACACTACACTATACTGATACACTATACTCACACTACACTATACTGACAACTATACTCACTACACTATACTGATACACTATACTCACACTACACTATACTGACACACTATACTCACACTACACTATACTGACAACTACACTCACACTACACTATACTGATACACTATACTCACACTACACTATACTGACACACTATACTCACACTACACTATACTGACAACTATACTCACACTACACTATACTGACAACTATACTCACTACACTATACTGATACACTATACTCACACTACACTATACTGATACACTATACTCACACTACACTATACTGACAACTATACTCACTACACTATACTGATACACTATACTCACACTACACTATACTGACACACTATACTCACACTACACTATACTGACAACTATACTCACTACACTATACTGATACACTATACTCACACTACACTATACTGACACACTATACTCACACTACACTATACTGACACACTACACTATACTGACACACTATACTCACACTACAATACACTGATACACTATACTCACACTACACTATACTGACAACTATACTCACACTACACTATTTTGATACACTATACTCACACTACACTATACTGACAACTATACTCACACTACACTATTTTGATACACTATACTCACACTACACTATACTGACAACTATACTCACCCTACACTATACTGACAACTATACTCACCCTACACTATACTGACAACTATACTCACACTACACTATACTGATACACTATACTCACACTACACTATACTGACAACTATACTCACACTACACTATACTGACAACTATACTCACACTACACTATACTGACAACTATACTCACTACACTATACTGATACACTATACTCACACTACACTATACTGATACACTATACTCACACTACACTATACTGACAACTATACTCACTACACTATACTGATACACTATACTCACACTACACTATACTGACAACTATACTCACTACACTATACTGATACACTATACTCACACTACACTATACTGACACACTATACTCACACTACACTATACTGACAACTATACTCACTACACTATACTGATACACTATACTCACACTACACTATACTGATACACTATACTCACACTACACTATACTGACAACTATACTCACTACACTATACTGATACACTATACTCACACTACACTATACTGACACACTATACTCACACTACACTATACTGACAACTACACTCACACTACACTATACTGATACACTATACTCACACTACACTATACTGACACACTATACTCACACTACACTATACTGACAACTATACTCACACTACACTATACTGACAACTATACTCACTACACTATACTGATACACTATACTCACACTACACTATACTGATACACTATACTCACACTACACTATACTGACAACTATACTCACTACACTATACTGATACACTATACTCACACTACACTATACTGACACACTATACTCACACTACACTATACTGACACACTACACTATACTGACACACTATACTCACACTACAATACACTGATACACTATACTCACACTACACTATACTGACAACTATACTCACACTACACTATTTTGATACACTATACTCACACTACACTATACTGACAACTATACTCACACTACACTATTTTGATACACTATACTCACACTACACTATACTGACAACTATACTCACACTACACTATACTGACAACTATACTCACCCTACACTATACTGACAACTATACTCACACTACACTATACTGACAACTATACTCACACTACACTATACTGACACACTATACTCACACTACACTATACTGACAACTATACTCACTACACTATACTGATACACTATACTCACACTACACTATACTGACACACTATACTCACACTACACTATACTGACAACTATACTCACTACACTATACTGATACACTATACTCACACTACACTATACTGATACACTATACTCACACTACACTATACTGACACACTATACTCACACTACACTATACTGATACACTATACTCACACTACACTATACTGACAACTATACTCACTACACTATACTGATACACTATACTCACACTACACTATACTGACAACTATACTCACTACACTATACTGATACACTATACTCACACTACACTATACTGATACACTATACTCACACTACACTATACTGACACACTATACTCACACTACACTATACTGACACACTATACTGACACACTACACTATACTGACACACTATACTCACACTACACTATACTGACACACTATACTGACACACTACACTATACTGACACACTATACTCACACTACAATACACTGATACACTATACTGACACACTATACTCACACTACACTATACTGACACACTATACTGACACACTACACTATACTGACACACTATACTCACACTACACTATACTGACACACTATACTGACACACTACACTATACTGACACACTATACTCACACTACACTATACTGACACACTATACTGACACACTACACTATACTGACACACTATACTCACACTACACTATACTGATACACTATACTGACACACTATACTGACACTACACTATACTGATACACTATACTGACACACTATACTCACACTACACTATACTGATACACTATGCTCACACTACACTGTACTGACAACTATACTCACACTACACTATACTAACACTCTACACTCAGAGTCACAATGAGTGAACACACTAACTCGCTAGTAGCAAACTGAGCCCTCCTCCATCTATCTCCACTCCAACACACTGCAAAAGGTTCCTGTGGGAGGGAACCTTTTATAGTGTGGGGTGGGACTAGGAGAACTGAGCCATGATTGGACAAAGTCATTATCACTTTGTCCAATCAGGGCTCTGACAGTGCTCTGTGCCCCAATGGTCAGGTTGCAAGGCTTCATCAAATCAGGGCCCTAGAATGCACAGTGCAGTGCCCAGTGGGGGCGCTCGGCAGGAGAACATCCCGCCCCCCGCAAATCCGGGGGTTCACAAAAAACATGCGATATTCAGCCTGAACTTTCACTCGGCCCAAACAATTCACTCTACTCTACCCAGGAAAAGTTGCCGATCGCCGCCATTACTAGTACAAAAGATAAAAAATAAAAATGAGAGTATATATCCCATAGTTTGTAGACATTATAACTTTCATGTAAACCAATTAATGTACTCCACTTACTGGGTTTTTTTTTTCCACCAAAGACATGTCGCAGAATACAGTTTGGCCTAAATTTAAGAATTTTTTTTTTACATTTTTTTATTGGATATGTTTTATAGTAAAAAGTACAATTTATTGTTTTTGTATTTTCAAAAATGTTCGGTCTTTTTTCATTTATAAAATTAAAAAAAAAAAAAAAAACACAGTGGTGATTGAATACCACCAAAATAAAGCTCTATTTGTGTGAAAAAAAAATGGTAAATTTGCTTACAGTGTTGCATGACCGGGTAAATTACCAGTTAAAGTAGCGCAGTGCAAAAAAGGCCAAAAAATGCCCTGGTCACGAAGGGGGTAAAACCTTCCGGAGATAAGGTGGTTAACAATGGTTTGGCTTGTTGCTTGTCATTTTTGTTTTTAGAAGTACTTCTTAAAATACTTTTAACCGCTTGCCGACCAGCGCCAAGACGATGTACGTCGGCACAATGGCACGGCTGGGCAAACGGGCGTACCTGTACGTCCCCTTTAAGACGTGGCTTAGTGGGCGCATGCGTGAGCGTGCCTGCGGGTCCCGCGGACTCAATGTTCGCCAGGGGGCCCGCGATCGTGTCACGGAGAGGCAGAACGGGGAGATGCCTATGTAAACAAGACATTTCCCTGTTCTGCCTAGTGACATGACAGAGATCACTGGTCCCTGTCATCAGGAGCAGTGATCGCTGTCATGTTGTAGTGAGCCCCCCCCTACAGTTAGAATCACTCCCTAGGACACACTTAACCCCTTGATCGCCCCTTAGTGTTTAACCCCTTCCCTGCCAGTGTCGTTTACACAGAAATCAGTGCATTTTTATAGCACCAATCGCTGTATAAATGACAATGGTCCCAAAATAGTGTCAAAAGTGTCCGATGTGTCCGCCGCAATGTTGCAGTCACGATAAAAATCGCAGATCGCTGCCATTACTAATGAAAACAAATAATAAACAAAATGCCATAAATCTATCCCCTATTTTGTTGACTCGATAACTTTTGCGCAAACCAATCAATATACGCTTATTGCAATTTTTTTTTACCAAAAAATATGTAGAAGAATACATATCAGCCTAAACTGAGGAAGAAATTATTTTTTTTTATATATATTGGGGGATATTTATTATAGCAAAAAGTAAAAAATATTGCTTTTTTTTTTTCAAAATTGTCGCTCTTTTTTTGTTTATAGCGCAAAAAAATTTAAAAATTGCAGAGGTGATCAAATACCACCAAAAGAAAGCTCTATTTGTGGGGGAAAAAAAGGACGTCAATTTTGTAGACATGTGCGCCGTTAATAAATTTGTTTCGTTCCAATCCGTTTCGTATTAGAATCAATTCGTATTTCGTAATTCATGTCCGAAATTTCGGACGAAATACGAATTTTCGTTAACTTTTCGTAACAATTAAGAACGTTCGTTATGGTGAATTTTTCATTATGAGGGGCTCCCACCATCCCTGTGCTGTGCTCATTATGAGGGGCTCCCACCATCCCTGTGCTGTGCTCATTATGAGGGGCTCCCCCCATCCCTGTACTGTGCTCATTATGAGGGGCTCCCACCATCCCTGTGCTGTGCTCATTATGAGGGGCTCCCACCATCCCTGTACTGTGCTCATTATGAGGGGCTCCCACCATCTCTGTGCTGTGCTCATTATGAGGGGCTCCTCCCATCCCTGTGATCATTATGAGGGGCTCCCTCCATCCCTGTGCTCATTATGAGGGGCTCCCACCATCCCTGTGCTGTGTTCATTATGAGGGGCTCCCACCATCCCTGTGCTGTGCTCATTATGAGGGGCTTCCACCATCCCTGTGCTGTGCTCATTATGAGGGGCTCCTCCCATCCCTGTGATCATTATGAGGGGCTCCCACCATCCCTGTGCTCATTATGAAGGGCTCCCACCATCCCTGTGCTCATTATGAGGGGCTCCCACCATCCCTGTGCTGTGCTCATTATGAGGGGCTTCCACCATCCCTGTGATCATTATGAGGGGCTCCCACCATCCCTGTGCTCATTATGAGGGGCTCCCACCATCCCTGTGCTCATTATGAGGGGCTCCCACCATCCCTGTGATCATTATGAGGGGCTCCCACCATCCCTGTGCTCATTATGAGGGGCTCCCACCATCCCTGTGCTGTGCTCATTATGAGGGGCTCCCACCATCCCTGTGCTGTGCTCATTATGAGGGGCTCCCCCCATCCCTGTGCTCATTATGAGGGGCTCCCACCATCCCTGTGCTCATTATGAGGGGCTCCCACCATCCCTGTGCTCATTATGAGGGGCTCCCACCATCCCTGTGCTGACTTCCTGGGGTTTTTAACTTTTAGGTTCGTTAACTTCTCGCAACAATTACGAATGTTTGTTAGGAATTTGGATTCGAAAATTCGTAAACGAAATTTCGTATTTCGTACAAAATTCGGAAGCATAGCAATTCGTATTTCGGATCCTCCCGAATGTACGAATTTTCGATTTGTACGAAACTAATCGCACATGTCTACAAATTTTGTATGGGTACAACATCGCCCGACCGTGCAACTGTCAGTTAAAGCGACGCAGTGCCCATTCGCAAAAAGTGCTCTGGTCAGGAAGGGGGGTAAAATCCTTCCGGGGGCTGAAGTGGTTAAACATAATCCCCGTGATTCTAAACACTCCCTCTTCTTCAGGTGTTAAAAAAAAAAAAAAAAACACAACTTTTTTTTTAAAAATGTTATCCCAAACTATAATTTCACTTGAAAGACAAAGTAAAAGCGGAATATTTAAATTAAAAAGCGCAACACGGAGATGTTTCAGTTGATAAATGAAGTGTCCGCTGGGCGATTCGGGGGAGCGCATGTTGCGAATGCTTAATCTTACAGAGATTATTTTCAAATCTATTAATACCTTTTTAGTTCTATCTGACTCAACTGCTCGTTTTTTTTAGGAGATGCCTGGGAGGATTAATTGAACAATAATTAAACAATCTGAATTTCCTTAAATAAGTTATCTTCATGTTTATTTATGACAGGGGAAAAATTCTCCTTTGTATCGCAGCTACAGTGTGTTGACTTTGTTGTAAATTCTAATTAATGCACACAGGCCTAATATGAACATTCAACCTTAATGAGCCAGTCTGCTTAGATAAAAGGGAAATGTATTTATGAAGCCGGAGAATGCGGGGGTATATATATATATATATATATAGAACATGCCAGGGGCAGAAATGTGCGTTTTATCATTATTTATAATCAGGTTTTCCCAAAATGGCAAGGGAACCCCCATGGGAGTGGAATAATAAAGCTCCAACACAGACTGGAATATCAAAGGGACCGGATGGTTGCTTCACATACGTTAAACCAGCCTTTCTCAACCTTTCCAACATGGAGGAACCCTTGGAATAACTATCTGGTCTCCAGGAACCACCCCATGGGAGTGTAATAATAAATCTCCAACACAGGCAGGAGTTTCAAGGGGACCGGTGGTTGCTTCACACACGTTAAACCAGCCTTTCTCAACCTTTACAACAAGGAGGAACCCTTGGAATAACTATCTGGTCTCAGGGAACCCCCATGGGAGTGTAATATTAAATCTCCAACACAGGCCAGAATATCAAGGGGACCGATGGTTGCTTCACACACGTTAAACCAGCCTTTCTCAACCTTTTCAACATGGAGGAACCCTTGGAATAATGGGAGTGTAATAATAAATCTCCAACACAGGCTGGAATATCAAGGGGACCGATGGTTGCTTCACACACGTTAAACCAGCCTTTCTCAACCCTTCCAACATGGAGGAGCCCTTGGAATACCTATCTAGTCTCAGGGAACCCCCATGGGAGTGTAAGAATAAATCTCCAACACAGGCTGGAATATTAAGGCGACCGGTAATTGCTTCACACACATTAAACCAGCCTTTCTCAACCTTTCCAACATGGAAGAACCCTTGGAATAACTGTCTGGTCTCCAGGAACCACCCCATGGGAGTGTAATAATTAATCTCCAACACAGGCAGGAGTTTCAAGGGGACCGGTGGTTGCTTCACACACGTTAAACCAGCCTTTCTCAACCTTTACAACAAGGAGGAACCCTTGGAATAACTATCTAGTCTCAGGGAACCCCCATGGGAGTGTAATATTAAATCTCCAACACAGGCTGGAATATCAAGGGGACCGGTGGTTGCTTCACACACGTTAAACCAGCCTTTCTCAACCTTTCCAACATGGAGGAGCCCTTGCAATACCTATCTAGTCTCAGGGAACCCCCATGGGAGTGTAAGAATAAATCTCCAACACAGGCTGGAATATTAAGGCGACCGGTAATTGCTTCACACACATTAAACCAGCCTTTCTCAACCTTTCCAACATGGAAGAACCCTTGGAATAACTGTCTGGTCTCCAGGAACCACCCCATGGGAGTGTAATAATAAATCTCCAACACAGGCAGGAGATTCAAGGGGATCGGTGGTTGCTTCACACACGTTAAACCAGCCTTTCTCAACCTTTACAACATGGAAGAACCCTTGGAATAACTGTCTGGTCTCCAGGAACCACAGCATGGGAGTGTAATATTAAATCTCCAACACAGGCTGGAATATCAAGGGGACCGGTGGTTGCTTCACACACGTTAAACCAGCCTTTCTCAACCTTTCCAACATGGAGGAACCCTGAGACTAACTACCTGGTCTCAGGGAACCCCACCCCCATGGGAGTGTAATAATAAATCTCCAACACAGGCAGGAATTTCAAGGGGACCGTGGTTGCTTCACACACGTTAAACCAGCCTTTCTCAACCTTTCCAACATGGAGGAACCCTTGGAATAATGGGAGTGTAATAATAAATCTCCAACACAGGTAGGAATTTCAAGGGAACCGATGGTTGCTTCACACACGTTAAACCAGTCTTTCTCAACCTTTCCAACATGGAAGAACCCTTGGAATAAGTATCTAGTCTCAGGGAACCCCCATGGGAGTGTAATAATAAATCTCCAACACAGGCTGGAATATCAAGGGGACCGGTGGTTGCTTTACACACGTCAAACCAGCCTTTCTCAAACTTTCCAACATGGAGGAACCCTTGGAATAACTATTTGGTCTCCAGGAACCCCCCCATGGGAGTGTAATAATAAAGCTCCAACACGGGCTGGAATATCAAGGGGACCGGTGGTTGCTTCAAACACGTTAAACCAGCCTTTCTCAACCTTTCCAACATGGAGGAACCCTTGGAATAACTATCTGGTCTCAGGGAACCCCCCTCCATGGGAGTGTAATAATAAATCTCTAACACAGGTAGGAATTTCAAGGGAACCGATGGTTGCTTCACACAAATTAAACCAGCCTTTCCCAACCTTTCCAACATGGAGGAACCCTTGGACTACCTATCTAGTCTCAGGGAACCCCCATGGGAGTGTAATAATAAATCTCCAACACAGGCTGGAATATTAAGGGCACCGGTGATTGCTTCATACACGTCAAACAAGCCTTTCTCAACCTTTCCAACATGGAAGAACCCTTGGAATAACAATCTAGTTTCAGGGAACCTCCATGGGAGTGTAATAATAAAGCTCCAACACAGGCAGGAATTTCAAGGGACCGGATGGTTGCTTCACACATGTTAAACCAGCCTTTCTCATCCTTTCCAACATGGAGGAACCCTTGGAATAACTATCTGGTCTTAAGGAACCCCCCCCCATGGGAATGTAATAATAAAGCTCCAACATATGCTGGAATATCAAGGGGACCGGTGGTTGCTTCCCACATGTTAAACCAGCCTTTCTCAACCTTTCCAACATGGAGGAACCCTTGGAATAACTATCTGGTCTCCAGGAACCCCCCATGGGAGTGTAATAATAAATCTTCCACACAGGCAGGAATTTCAAGGGGACCGATGGTTGCTTCACACATGTTAAACCAGCCTTTCTCAACCTTTTCAACACAGAGGAACCCATGAAATAACGTTCTGGTCTCAGGGAACCCCTGCTAAAAATTTATTTTATCTACAACTCATAATACATTAGAGTGGTGGTCAATGGGAAGAATGCTCCTTACACTTGTGGTCATTACGAAGAATTACCCCCTTACAGATAGCTAAAAAAATCAAGGGTGTTACTAGAATGTTATCTGAGAGGCAGAAACTGCTCATTGCTCAAGGAATCCCTAGCAACCTGTGGAGGTACCTTATGGTTGCATGGAACCCTAGTTGAGAAGCCCTGTGTTAAACCAGTGCCAGTGATATTTGACAGCATCAGAAGTTGACAGGTACCCTTGGTTTCCCAAAAATGGGGCATAATTGCCCCCCCCTGGGAACTTTCCAAATGGGCTATGCAAATTTTGACTTTGAAAAAGTTGGACCATGGGCATGCCCCCTTTCCCAACATCCTACTTAAAGCGGGAGTAAACCCATCCCATTAACAGTTTCAAAAACAGTTACATTACCGGCACGTGCTGGGAATGTAACTGTCACGTTAGTTGTGCTCTTAACCTAACTGTCAAACCATCCAAGGGCTGTGACATAACTGATCACATGTGCAGCACCATAGCAGTTGAAAAATTAAACAGAGGCCAAGATGGCAGCTTCCTTGGCTGGAAATGATAGGACGGATTACTTCCACTTTAAGAGGTTGGAGAAAGTGCTTATGCTTGCAAATTTTGACTTTGAAAAAGTTGGACCATAGGCACGCCCTCTTTCCCAACATCTTACTTAAAGCGGGAGTAAACCCATCCCATTAACAGTTTCAAAAACAGTTACATTCCCGGAATGTGCTGGGAATGTAACTGTCACATTAGTTGTGCTCAGTGGCTGATGTCATAACTGATCACCTGTGCAGCATCAAGGCAGTTGAAGATTAATCCGAGGCCAAGATGGCAGCTTCCTTGGCTGAAACTGATAGGAGGGTTTACTTCCACTTTAAGAAGTTGGAGAAAGTGCTTATGCTTGCAAATTTATATCTTGAAAAAGTTGGACCCTAGCCATTCCCCCTTCCCCAACATCCTATTCCGGAAGCTGGAGAAGGTGCCTAATATTGAAGCTCCAGCATGGGCAGAAATGTCAAGGGGACTGGTGCTTGCTTTACACATAGTAAACCAAAGTCAATGACATTTCACGGAATTAGAAGTTGACAGATATCCTTGGTTTCCCCAAATTGGATGCTCCCAACATTGTCAACACAAATCTTCTTATAAGAAGTGCAGGCATAGGTACCTTCTTTAGATTCTTGCTCAGAGTTGGATGGATGTTGGTGAAGTTTCCCCGAGAACTTTCAGACTCAACAAATTTTGACTTTGAAGAAGTTGAACCATGCAGGCCTCCTCCCCAACATCCTGCTCAGAATAGGAAGCTAGAGAAGGAGAGATTCCAATGGGGACTCTAATTTAAGGGATATTCAGATTTGCATCCTAATACAAGGGGGAACTCTGATGGGGACCCTAATGTAAGGGGGGGGCATGATAAAGACCCTGCTGTAAGGGGAAATCTGAACTGGAGTCTAATGTAAGAGGGTCTCTGCTAGGGACCTTGTCATAAGGGGGATTCTGGTTGGGACTCCGATGTAAGGAAGAAACCCTGCTCCTTTTTTGTGTGATTTTTAAATTGGAAATTGCACCCCCAAAATAAGTTCAAAACTTCTGATTTTCATTTTTGCTGTAACGTTGACATGACAGTTGAAAATAGAGTAAAAAAAAAAAAAAGAAATTCAGTTATAATGACTTATCGTCTTTCTTTTTTTCTTGTTTTTTTTTTTTTTGTCAAAAAATATATGCAACTTAAAAGGAAAATATTCGTTTTTTTTTTCAGGAATTTTTTTTATTATTTTTTTTTTTTTTAAATGAAAAAAATAATTTAAAGAATCCTAAAAAAAAACTATATGCAACTTAAAAGGAAAATATCCATTTTTTTAGGAATTTTTTTATTATTTTTTTTTTAAATGAAAAAAGTAATTAAAAAAATCCTAAAAAAAACTATATGCAACTTAAAAGGAAAATATTCGTTTTTTTTTTTCAGGAATTTTTTTTATTTATTTATTTATTTTTTAAATAAAAAAAATAATTTAAAGAATCCTAAAAAAAAACTATATGCAACTTAAAAGGAAAATATCCATTTTTTTAGGAAGTTTTTTATTAATTTTTTTTTTAAATGAAAAAAGTAGTTAAAAAAATCCTAAAAAAACTATATGCAACTTAAAAGGAAAATATTCGTTTTTTTTTTCAGGAATTTTTTTAATTATTTTTTTTTTTTTTTTAAATGAAAAAAATAATTTAAAAAATCCTAAAAAAAAACTATATGCAACTTAAAAGGAAAATATCCATTTTTTTAGGAAGTTTTTTATTATTTTTTTTTAAATGAAAAAAGTAATTTAAAAAATCCTAAAAAAACTATATGCAACTTAAAAGGAAAATATTCGTTTTTTTTTCAGGAATTTTTTTTATTATTTTTTTTTTTTTTTAAATGAAAAAAATAATTTAAAAAATCCTAAAAAAAAACCTATATGCAACTTAAAAGGAAAATATCCATTTTTTTTAGGAATTTTTTAATTATTTTTTGTTTAAATGAAAAAAATAATTTAAAAAAATCCTAAAAAAAATATATATATATTTTCCTTTTAAGTTGCATATATCTTTTGACAAAAAAAAAAGAAAAGAAAAAAAGAAAGACGATAAGTCATTATAACTGATTTTTTTTTTTTTTAACTGTATTTTCATCTTTTATGTTAACATTGCAGCAAAAATGAAGATCAGAAGTTTTGAACTCATTTTGGGGATGTCATTTCCAATTTTAAAATAGAATTGCTGAAAGTGCTAACTGTAATTATCAATATGAAGGACTTTTCCATTAAAAAAAAAAATATATTACAATTTTTAATTAGCATTACAATGTTTTTTTTTTGTTTTTTTTCCCCCTCGTACTTCCTGTAAACTTCCACTGTGAAGATCTGACTTATCTGGACAAACAAAAAATTCTCTCCATTTCTCTTATGTAAATACGAATGTAAACACAATTTCATGGTATGTGAATATAATTAAACACACTGTTTTATGGCTTTTTTTTTTCGTTTTTTTTCTTTCGCGTTCCTGTGATATACTGCGTCGCGGTGCGCGGCGGAGACGTAAACGGTAAATTAAGGAAAATAATAATGCGGAATTAAGCACCCCCCAATGTTTATAATAAGGCAGTGATTGCTTCGGGGCTTCCTAAATGTCACCAGCAGCTGAGATGCAATTACTGCTTAATTTGTGGACGGTGGGTGGTTCACAATTTTCTTTGTAATAATAAAATAAATTTCAGCCCCCCCTCCCCTCCCCCCCCCACCATCTTCCTCCTGTTTCATCGCTCCTCCTCCTCCTCCTCCTCTCCTTTGCACTGACTTATTTTTTTCTGCTTGGTGTGTTTTTTTATTATTAGGAGCCAGAAATGGAATGAAGGACAGAAATCTTTGTTTAACCACTTTGCCTACCGGGGCACTTTCACCCCCCCTTTCCTGCCCAGGACAATTTTCAGCTTTCCTCGCTGTCGCACTTTGAATGACAATTGCGCGGTCGTGCTACACTGTACACATAGGACATTTTTATCATTTTTTTTTTCCACACAAATAGAGCTTTCTTTTTCTTTTGGTGGTATTTAATCACCACTGAGGTTTGTTTTTTTTTTTTTTTGGTAATAAATTAGAAAAGACCGAAAAGTCTGAAAAAAAAAAACCTTTTTCATAGCAATTTTTCTCTTTCACTGATATGTGCTGATGAGGCTGCACTGATGGGCACAGATAGGCTGCACTGATTGGCACTGATGAGGCTGCACTGATGGGCACGGATAGGCTGCACTGATTGGCACTGATGAGGCTGCACTGATGGGCATGGATAGGCTGCACTGATGGGCACTGATAGGAGGCACTGATAAGGCTGCACTGAAGAGGAATGATAGGCTGCACTGACAGACGCACTGATGTGCACTGAGAGGTGGCACTGATGAAAAGGCACTGATTAGCAGCACTGATGGGCACTGGTGGGACTGCATTGATAGGCGGCACAGAGGGGCACAGATAGGCGGCACTGAGGGGCACTGATGGGCACTGATGAGGCTGCACATCAGATGGGCACTGATAGGCGTCACTGAGGGGCACGGATAGGCTGTACTAATGGGCACTGATAGGTGGCACTTAAGGGGCACGGATAGGCTGTACTGATGGGCACTGATAGGCTGCACTGATATGCACCACTGAGGGCCACTGATGGGCACTGATAAAGAGGCACTGATAGGCGGCACTGATGAAAAGGCATTGATTAGCAGCACTGGTGGGACTGCACTGATAGGCTGCACTGATGGGCACTGCTAGGCGGCACTGATGGGCGCTGATGGGCATTGATGAGGCTGTACATCAGATGGGCACTGATAGGCGACACTGAGGGGCACGGATAGGCTGTACTAATGGGCACTGATAGGCTGCACTGATGGGCACTGATGAGGCTGCACTGAAGGGCACTGATAGGTGGCACTGATGGGCACTGATGGACATTGATGAGGTGGCACTGATAGGCAGCACTGATGGGCAGTGATAGGCAGCACTGATGAGGAGGCACTGATAAGGATGCACTGACAGATGCACTGATGTGCACTGAGAGGTGGCACTGATGAAAAGGCACTGATTAGCAGCACTGGTGGGCACTGGTGGGACTGCACTGATAGGCTGCACTGATGGGCACGAATAGATGGCACTGAGGGGCACTGATGAGGCTGCACTTATGGGCACTGATAGGCGACACTGAAGGACATGGATAGGCTGCACTGATGGGCACTGATAAAGCTGCACTGATGGGCACTGAAAGGCGACACTGAGGGGCACGGACAAGCTGTACTGATGGGCACTAATAGCATACCTCAAGTGTTCCTGATTTCGAGGGACTGTCCCTGATTTGGAGCAATGTCCCTCTGTCCCTCATTTGTCCCTCATTTGTCCCTCATTTTGGTCTGATCCATATAATTGTATATAAAATGCACTTTTTATCTTTCAAAAAGTGTTTCCCAGTGCAAAACCGTTCATCCGATTTCTAAATTGCTGCATTTGTAAATTTTAAACACCAATATAAAGGAACAGTAGTGGTAAAAAAAGCCCTTGTGGGTTTAATTAACCTTTTTTTTTTTGGGTTAATTCACCTTTAAGAGGGTGTGGCAGGGGGCGTGTCCTATGCCTACATATGTCTGCTAGTCGGTGTCCCTCATTCCCATCTCAAAATGTTGGGAGGTGTGCTAATAGGCTGCACTAATGAAGCAGCACTGATAGGCGGCACTGATATGCACCACTGAGGGGCAATGATGGGCACTGATAAAGAGGCACTGATAGGCGGCACTGATGAGGAATAATAGGTGGCACTAATAGGCAGAACTAATAGGCGGTACTGATGTGTGCTGAGAGGTGGCACTGATTAGCAGCACTGATGGGACTGCACTGAAAATCAGTGTAGATGTCCCTTTTAGAGATGTGGGTTATCGGCTCTCTTCTAGGATCCTCATACTGTCAGCATGAGGAAAGGAATGCCGATAACCGGCTTCTGATTAATTCCATGATCAGCTGTTATTGGACACGGCTGATCACGTGGTAAAGAGCTCTTTACCTCAATCTGCGTTCACAGAGCGAGCCGCCGGCTCCTAGCTGCAGGCACGCGGCGGGCGCGATCACAGGACGCCTTTATATGACGGCGTCCCAGAACTAGACATCCGCACCGTAACCGTCATTCGGTTATAGCGTGGTCGACAAGTGGTTAAAGTGGGCCTAACACTGGATGTATTGTTTCATAATAAGTGAAGAACACCAAATAATGTGGTGTTGTATTACTTCTAGGCAAGGCTTTCTTTTTTTCTCAGAAAGTCCACGCCCACCATCCACCCCTGAGCACCGTCCCTTGTGTCCGCCCCTTACCTGCCTCCCAGGACCACCCCTTTTAGAGTATCATTTTGTGGTGCTAAGTAATCCAAATAGAACTTGTTAATGATAACAGGAAAGGCAGTAAAATAGATCTCCCAGCAACCCCAGGACCATTAGACCCCCCCCCCAGCGACAATAGACCCCCGGGCAACAACATACACCCCAGGCAACAACATACACCCAGTAACAATATATCCCCCACCAGCAACAAGAGATCCACTCCAGGAACAATAGAACCCAGCAAGCAACAATGGAACTCCTAGTGGTTAGCATCAATAGATCCTCCATCAGCCAGCAACAGCAGAGCTCCCCCCACAACAGTATCCCATCCCAGCAACAATAGACCACTTCCCAGCAACAAGAGATCCCTCACCAGCAACAATAGACCTCTCTAGCAACTAGAGATCCCACAGCAGCCAACAACAATAAAACCACCAAAAGCAACAAAAGAACCCAGCAAGCAACAATGGATCTCCCAGCACCACCAGAAGCCAGCAACAGTAGACCTCTCCCACAACAGTAGACCTCTCCCACAACAGTAGACCTCTCCCACAAAAGTAGACCTCTCCCACAAAAGTAGACCTCTCCCACAAAAGTAGACCTCCCGAGTACCAATAGAAGCCTTCCAACAACAAAATATCCCACACTAGCAACTAGGGATCCCCCCTGCAGCCAGCAACAATAGACCCCCATCCCTTGCAAAATGAGCCCCCCCCCCCATCTCCCTCTGCAACAATGCTACATGCCACCATCAACAATATATCCCAAAGCACCAATAGTTTCCTCCCAACAACAATAGAACCCCTTTAAAAACAATAGATCTCCCACCAGCAACAATAGACCCACGTCAACCACAGTGGATTCCCAGCAGCCAGCATTAATAGACCATGCAGCTCCCAACAACAGTAGACCTCTCACAACAGTAGGTCCCCTCCCCCTCAACAACAATAGACCCCTCCCAGAAATATATCCCCAGCAGCAACAATAGATTTTCACCTTGCAAATTTCTTTAAAGTTACAAAGTTGCAGTCTTGATTACTGGGGGGGGGGGGGGCAGACTGAGGAAATGCTTCCTCCCGCCTGCAGTAGACTGATGATCATCATCTCAGCTCAGGCAAAGTCAATTCACTGCAGCTCAAGGATGGCTTTTTAAAGGTGAAGCCGTGGAGATGTTCTATAAAACAATTTAGAAATGAGAATTGAAATATCAAGTTTTTTTTTTTTTTTTCTTTCCCTTTTGAAAAACTTTTCCTTTTTGCAAATTACAATGAAACAAGTCGGAATTAATTAGAGGTGGCAGGCATCTGTTTTGTCAGGTAAGAAAAAAAAAATTCAGTTTCCGATCTCAGATCCGCTTGGGACCTCAGAGCTAAGCAGGTGATGTTTTCATTTGGTGGTACTTTTTTTTTGTTTTTTTTTTTTAGGGAGTTTGAAGCTGTTTTTGATCAATGAGTTATCAGATTGTTAAAGCCTGAGAGATCATAGAGTTCCATCAGATAGAAAAAGAATATATATATATATCTATGCGGTAAAAGGCAATATGATTAAAATTACACGGGGAAAAAAGCTTAACCTTTGCATTAACTACATTTTTTACAGCAGGAATAATCAGTGGAAGGACTTGTAAAAGGTTGTTGAGTCTCGGAAGGAATGTAATATTTGCTTTGTACAGAGACCATTACTTAGTGCTGATGGGGAGTTTGGGATAATGCATACAGTAATGATGAATTGTGCCCTATTCACTTACAATAAAGGTTTTCCCCGATCAAACATGAACATATTTTACATTCCGGCTGATTCGGAGGTCCGTCTCTGCTGTCCAGTTGTGAGCCAGGCAGGAGAAATATATAGATCTATAGTTATCACTGGAGGGGTCACCAGCAGGAGGAAGGAGGTCCTGATTCCTCTATATAGATCTTTATATCACTAGAGGGGTCTCCAGCAGGAGGAAGGAGGTCCTGATTCCTCTATATAGATCTTTATATCACTAGAGGGGTCACCAGCAGAAGGACGGAGGTCCTGATTCCTCTATATAGATCTTTATATCACTAGAGGGATCACCAATAGAAGGTAGGAGGTCCTGATTCCTCTATATAGATCTTTATATCACTAGAGGGGTCTCCAGCAGGAGGAAGGAGGTCCTGATTCCTCTATATAGATCTTTATATCACTACAGAAATCACCAGGAGGAAGAAGGAGGTCCTGATTCCTCTATATAGAGCTTTATATCACTAAAGAGGTCACCAGCAGGAGGAAGGAGGTCCCGATTCCTCTATATAGATCATTATATCACTAGAGGGGTCACCATCAGGAGGAAGGAGGTCCTGATTCCTCTATATAGATCTTTATATCATGAGAGGGGTCTCCAGCAGGAGGAAGGAGGTCCTGATTCCTCTATATAGATCTTTATATCATGAGAGGGGTCTCCAGCAGGAGGAAGGAGGTCCTGATTCCTCTATATAGATCTTTATATCATGAGAGGGGTCACCAGCAGGAGGAAGGAAGTCCTGATTCCTCTATATAGATCTTTATACCACTAGGGGGATCTCCAGCAGGAGGAAGGGGGTTCTGATTCCTCTATATAGATCTTTATATCACTACAGGAATCACCAGGAGGAGGAAGGAGGTCCTGATTCCTCTATATAGATCTTTATATCACTACAGGAATCACCAGGAGGAGGAAGGAGGTCCTGATTCCTCTATATAGAGCTTTATATCACTAAAGAGGTCACCAGCAGGAGGAAGGAGGTCCCGATTCCTCTATATACACTGTAGATCTTTAGTTAGGAAGTTAGGAAGTTATCTTTTGTTCCTCTGGGTGCACATAACATTCTACCCTATTCTGAAGTTTAATGGATGGTTGACAGAGCCGAGAACTTGTAACTATTGTAACAATCATACTGTATGTAAGCATCGGAGAGAAAAGCAGCCACACACAAAGCCCTGTGTGGTGAAACGCGTCAGGGTGAGAGGTCTCTAGGCAGAACTATAGCTATAGGTATGTTAGAATAAACCCTTTATGACTGGTATGTCATCGGTGTGTGACTGGCTGCTTTGTTTTTGTTTTTTTCTGTGGCGTATTTGCAGCGAGGATGGCTCCTCGCACCTGAATTCCAGGAATACAGTGGAAGCTAGCACCTGCAAGCGGAGGATATTGACATGCTATGTCCCTGCTATGCCATGACATGCATATGTAAGCACAAAATCCATCATATGAACCGACACAAGGCGCCTTTGTACTCACAAAGCAAGATTATTCCACTTGCACAGTGGACATCCTGTGTGGAATATCTCAGGAGGACACAACCGCCACAGTGAAGAGAAACACTAAAAATAAGTAACCATTTATTGTTTGAAATGATTCTAGAAAGCTCCCTTATGTGGAAAAAAAACCCCTTGTGGATACTCGTACATACATCATAAGAGAGGAATCGCACCTCAGGATTAATTCTCCTTGAAGAAAGTGAAGAATAAGACAAAGCCTTTACCTATGAAAACAGACCTCTTTTCCTGGCTCTCCCGAGACCTGTGACATTCCAGGAAAAAAAATCACCAGGTCAATTAATCTCTGTCAAGTGGAATCTGAGCCCCAGCAAAAAAAAAAAGGGCCAATATATTACCATTTATTAGAAGGCTAGATAACTACTTTCTTACTCTGTCTCAGGATCGCTAAATAGCCTATTAATGTCTTATACAGTATTATCACTTCTGCTTTGCCTCCGAGTGACATTACACGCCCGACATTGAATTACCGAACGTGACTGGCCAGAGGTGCCATGCGCAATATTCTAGAGCCTTGCTTTAATCGAGGCAGACATCAGCACAAATAGAGAGACTAGAGCACGATAAAGAGGTATAAATATATATGTCAATCAAAAATTCAGGTGGGTTACTTCTATTGTTCCTCTGGTTCTTTATGTTGAGATCAGTGCCAGGTTGGACTCCCAATATTCCACCAATATCCAATAGAAAAAAACGACGGGACACGTTCTCCAATGCAAAAATGTATTTATACCAGATGCTCTTCAAGGCATTTATGCCTTGAAGAGCATCTGATATAAATATATTTTTGCATTGGAGAACGTGTCCCGTCGTTTTTTTCTATTGGATATTGGTGGAATATTGGGAGTCCACCCTGACATATACATTGGGGAAAATAATGATTTAATCGGTGGCAGCTGGTGTTCAATTTTCTTGAAGGGGGGGGGGGGCGGCCCCAACCCAGACACACTTCCATCTCCCCCGTCGTTCGATCTCCTGGCCCCCCCCCGCCAGCCGCGCACTTACCCCATCCAGGTCACGGCTTTGGCAGGTTCCCCCCTCCTGCGTCTCCTCCCGAGTCCCGGCTGGTCGCTTCTCCTCCTGGCCAATCGGGTCTTAGGACTCCCGGCCAATCGGGTTTTGGGACCTGCTTCCTGATCGGCCCGGGAGGAGAAGCAGGAAGACATTAGCGAATATGAATTCGCTAATGTCACACAACAGGTCACTGCGCCCCGATCCCAACCTTTCTGAAGCTAATTAAAGCCTGAGGCTCTAATCATGTGCTTAAAAAAAAAAAAAACATTGAAATCCATGGGTCTGGTGCCCTGCATGGAGATTAGGGGTCGGGCGCATGGATTGGGGGGGGGGGGACCCCCTGCAGATTTTGTAAGTTTGCCCGCTTACAAAGAAATGAAGGGTCTATAATTTTTTATCATAAGTGTATTTTATATGATAGAGACAGAATATCAACCAAAAATCCATAAAAAAAAACACACGATACAAATGTTATAAATTGAGTTGGAGTTCAGTGAGTAAAATGAGCATTTGATCCCCTACCAAACAACAATAATTCTGCCCCCCACAGACTGGCTACAGTAGGTGCTCATGTGGTACACAGATTAGTCCTGTCAATCTAAGAAGGTCCTCCTAACGACAACTCGTTATGTGTAGAAAAGACACCTGTCCACAGAATCTCTTTTTTCCATTCCAACCTCACCACCATGGGCAAGACCAAAGAGCTGTCAGAGGACGTCGTCATCAGGGACAAGTTTGTAGACCTGCACAAGGCTGGAATGGGCTACAAGACCATCAGCAAGAAGCTTGGTGAGAAGGAGACAACTGTTGGAGCGATTTTTCGCAAATGTAAGAAATACAAAATAACCATCAATCGCCCTTGGTCTGGAGCTCCATGCAAAAATTTTGCCTCATGGGGTGAGGATGATCATGAGAAAAGTGAGGGATCAACCCAAAGCTGCACGGGAGGCACTTGTGAATGATCTCAAGGCAGTTGGGACCACAGTCACCAAACACACCATTGTCAAAGCACCACAAATAATGCATGGTGCACAGGTGGAAAGGACAGAGGATCCAAGGTGACAGCCTGAGTGATGATGACACTGGATAACACATAGGATGGGTTCAGCAGCAGTGGACTGGCCGTAGCAAACAGAAGGCAGCTCCCAGGAGATGAAGAAGTCTCTATGCAACATTAAAAAAAAAAAAAAAACAAGCAGCGCCACTCTAAGTGCAGTATGATAAAAAAAATCATCTGTTTATTATACAATTGGCAACTTACATAAATATGGACATCAGAGTCCATATCAGACCCGCCGGGGGTTGGGAGGACTGTAACGTCGGAACCAGCATGTGGAGGCAGAGGTAACCGCATCGGATAGAGTATTGGGGGGGGGGAGTGACGTGCAGCGTGTGTAGACACTCAGGGTCCGGGTGTCGATGAGACGCCGAGCATCGGCGGCCCAGTGTGACATCAGCGCTGGGGACAGAATGGCTGGGCCTGGCTAACGCGTTTCAGAGCTTTGAGAAAGGAGCCGTGGGCAGCTCTGACCAAATAAACTCTTGGTAACACAATACGCTGCCATGGATTGAAATCCTGCAGCACCCGCAAGGTCCCCCTCTTCAAGAAGGCACATGTACAGGTCCGTCTGAAGTTTGTTAATGAACATCTAAATGATTCAGAGAAGGATTGGTAGAACGTTCTGTGGTCAGATGAGACCAACATGGCATTAACTCGACTCGCCGTGTTTGTAAGAAGGAAAATGCTGACTATGTCCCTAAGAACATCATCCCTACAGTCAAGCACGGAGGTGGAAGCATGATGCTTTGGGGCTGTTTCTCTGCTAAAGGTACAGGCCGACTTTGCCGCATTGAGGGGCCAATGGACGGTGCCATGTATTGTAAAATCTTGGATGAGAACCTTCTTCCCTCAGCCAGAACACTGAAGATGGGTCATGGTTGGGTTTTCCAGCATGACAATGACCCAAAACATAACGCCAAGGCAACAAGGGAGTGGCTCAAGAAGAAGCACATTAAGGCCATGGAGTGGCCTAGTTGGTCTCCAGACCTTAATCCTATAGAAAATGTATGGAGGGACCTGAAACTTCGAGTTGCCAAGCGACAGCCAAAGAAACCTTAAGAATTTAGAGAAGATCTGTAAAGAAGAGTGGACCAAAATCTCTCCTGAAATGTGTGCAAACCTGGTCACCACCTACAAGAAACGTCTGATCTCTGTGTTGCCAACAAGGGTTTCTCCAGCAACTACTAAGTCATGTGTTGCTTGGGAATCAAATACTTATTTTACTTAATGTACTGCAACTCAATTTATAACATTTGTATCTTGTGATAACAATTATAGACCCTTCATTTCTTTGTAAGTCGGCAAACCTACAAAATCTGCACTGGATCAAATAGTTATTTTTCCCACATTCAAGTGTCCCTTCAGATTTCTTTTGGATCTCCATATGTTGTAAACTTAAGTAAAGCCGGGAACACTAATAAAATGAAAAATAAAGGAACACTAATAAGAACAAAGACTGGCTACACTGAGATTTATTTTTCCTGATTAATTAGAGGCCATTGTAATTGTGTCTATAGGTTTTTTTCTTCTTATAAGTGGAGCTGCTATGTAGGTTACAGCATACCGGCACTGGTTTTTAGTTGTCCTCTATCGGAGAGTTCTCCTTGACTCTCATAAGACTTATGGGTCACCCAGAAGAGGTACGTCTGTATGATAAATGTCTTTATACTCCAAAGATTCTCACACAATCCCAGACCTCATCACTTGTCTAAGCTCCAAGACACACGGCACCGAGGAAGAGTGACCGTTCAAGTGCTCCCCTTCCATCACCCACCGGATTCCATCGCTCCAGAAAGCTTCCATCGCTCACCACCCTGATGATAGTGAAGAGCAGCCTAGTGAGAGCTGTGGGCGCTCTACCTACAATCCTGGTGCTGGGTGACTGAGGCGCTTGGATCCAAAAAAATGATATAGGCGAGGATGCTCTGTGTCGTGATTCCGTTACTTCAGATAAGCAGACATAGGCCATCATCTTCACAGAAATGCCCAAAGCAGCTTATCACAACAATAAAGTGAATTCTACGGAATACTCAATCCACACCAACACTTTAAAATAGACCAATAGGCAAATGCCGTACACTGGCAGTAAGTATAATAGGTAGATGCTTTTCATGGTAAAATGTCCTCTATACATCGCTACAGACTGTCAGAGCTACATAAATGTATCGTATTAACAGTGTGTAACTCTGGGGGGACATTAGAGTGTAAGCTCTTGTGGTACAGAGACTGATGTGACTGGCTCTGTGTTCTCTGTACAGCACTGCAGTATATGTCAGAGCCAGTGGCATCACTAGGGAGTGGCTTTTGGGGCTATAGCCCCAAATCAGGGGTCCATAGCCACGAGTCTTTGCAGGGGTCCCCAAGGGGGGGCTCTCTGGGGACCCTGATGTAAGTGGGGGGCCCTCTGGGGATATATATATATATATATATATACACACACACACACATGTACGTATATTATATACATGTGTATGCCCGCTCAAGCGTATGACTTTCTTTACTACGCTGCTATGGGCTCTAGCCCCAGATCTTTTGTAGACCTAGCAACGCCCCTGGTCAGAGCTATATAAATGTATACTAATAACAGCGTGTGACTGTGGGGGAGGGAACATTAGAGTAGAGATGGGCCTCACTTACACTCATATCAGAACTCCAGAACAGGATGTGAGATGCATCTGGTGGGGGGGAAATTGGGAGGAGGTGTTTTTTTGTTTTTTTTTCCTTTTTTTGTGTTTTTTTTTTTGTGTTGTTTCTTTTTTCCTCCTCTGGGAGGCACAGTGGAGAGATGATCGATGTCATTAAAGGAAGAGGATAAGTTATAATAGTAAATTAGGCACGGGATGGGCAACACGTAATGGAATCACATAAAGAAGGGTAGATTGAAATGAGAAGAAGTATAAAAACGAAATAGTAGAATGAGATTATATTGAATTAAAACACTAAACATTAATAGGACACGAAAATAGTAATTCGAAATTATACACTTTTTTTTTTTTCACTTGTATATATTTTTTTTATTATTATTTTTTTTTTGTATTGTTGGTTGTTTGACACATGTAATAGAGCGCTGTAAAGCCCCCCTTCTTAATTATACTTTGAATAATGTTTTGCACAAATTTGGTTATGGGTAGGCAAGTGGGTGGGCTTTTTCCTTTTTTTTAAATTAATTAATACATTCTTTACTTTTTCTTTTTTTCTTTTGTTCTTTTGAAGAGAACATGATCAGGGATCCGGTGTGTTTTTCTCGGGGTGGGAGGGTTAGTGTGGTGTATGTTAATGAAATTTACATAGATATATAGATTTATATAGATATATTGTACAATGTGTATTTCTTTGTTATGTATGTTGAAATTTGTCTTAATAAAGAAAAAAGTGATTATAAAAAAAAAAAAAAAGAACTCCCGAACAGAGAAAAAGTTCTGATCCGGAACCCTATTTAAGTCTATGGGACCCGACCTTGGAAAATTAAAAGTCTCCATTTTGAAGGACTGTATGTAAGTTATTGACCATAAAAGTGGTATGGGGGGGGGGAGGGGGGGGGGGTCCGAGTACTGCCCTGGGGGACATGTATAATGCAAAACATTTTTTTGAAAAAAGATAGTTTTCTTACAAGAGCAGTGATTTTAATGTTGCTTAAAGTGCAACAATAAAAATGAAAAATTTTACAACATATGAAGAAAAATGGCTTTTTACACATTAGAGTTGGTTTACTAAAGGCAAATAGGCTGTCCACTTTGGAAGGGAATTTTTGCTTGCACATGATTGGATGTTGGAAGTCAGCAGAGCTTCTTCTCATTCACTAAGGTCTAAGGAACAGTCTGTAAGGGGTTACCCACAATACCCTACAACCGCTTACAGTGCCGCTCCAGGTGCTCAGATGTAGAATCAAGTCCGGTGATTCACTACATAGTAAAGGGTGCATGTACCCATGTATGAATAATCCAGAAAGCTGTGTTACACTACCTTTTTAATGAAGTTCCCAAATTCACCCTTACCAGGGCCCATAAAATGCAGCCTCACCAGCGTTCATCAAATGCAGCCTCACCAGCGCCCATCAAATGCAGCCTCACCAGCGCCCATCAAATGCAGCCTCACCAGCGTTCATCAAATGCAGCCTCACCAGCACCCATTAATGAATGTTTGCTTGCTTCCATTCATTCAGGAGTCAGGACACAGACAGTCCTCCACCGCGGTTGCGCCTCTGACACTATGTGCAACGGAGCGGTGGCTGCCTGCTGATGCTGAGACTTAGTTGCTTGCTGCAGAGAGAAAAGAGTAGGAACACCAGTGGCATGCTAGGCAGCAGTGCGCCCTAGGCAGCTGCCTAGTTTGCCTAGTGGTAGCACCGGCCCCGGCTGTGTATACTTGGGAAGATGAAAGGACAACACAAACCACTAGCTCTGCAGGTGATATGAGTGGATGGCCTTAGCCTCAAGCTCCTCCTAAGCCACACCCCCTGGCACATTTCGCCCCACTCCAAGGGCAGGGCAAAATACATCATTCACTATATGTATTCTACAGGACAGCGCCACCTAGTGGCCAAAACGGAAAGTACACTAACAACCTCTTATTGACTCGTGAAGGTGAAAGGATGCCCCACACAACTAGCTTTGCAAGTGACATGGAGGGTGGACAGCCTCAGCCTCAAGCTCCTCCTAAGCTTCCCTAGTGTGCTTCCCAGTTTGGCCACTAGGTGGCGCTGTCCCGTAGAATACATATAGTACACGAATTTGAGGGTGGGAGGAGTTCAGGTGTAGAGTGCATGGAAATAAGCATTTGGCTCTGTAGCTGACCCCATGGGACTTGGTGGGCCCACTCCTACTAAGGTGTAACCCCCCCCCCCACAGTTTTTGGTATTCCCAGTCTAAAAAATGCCAAGTGAGGTCCCGCCAACGAGGCCTGTTAGTGGTACCCATGAATAGAACGTATTGCCCATGTTGGGACAGCCCTGCCTACAAGTCTATTTGCCTTTGTTAAATCAACCCCAATGTCTACCATCAACCCCAATGTGCACTGGCCATCCAATGGTTATTTATGTAGAGGTGTTTATAATTTAAGCTACAGAAAGAAGCCCTAACACCTTTACTATTTAAAGACATAAGGCGGTAGGCAAGTGGTTAAGGCACAAACTCATAGATGGGTAAGCAACTACAATATATTGCCAGGCCAGTCAAGTTCCTCCACCCAAAACTTGCTCATCCATGTCTTTATGGACCTTGCTTTGTGCACTGGTCCAAATCATTTGGTGGAGGGGGAGGGGAGATTATGGTGGGGGGTTGTTTTTCAGGGGTTGGGTTTGGCCCTTTAGTTCCAGTGAAGGGAACTCTTAAGGCGTCAGCTTACCAAGACATTTTGGACAATTTCATGCTTCCAACTTTATAGGAACAGTTTGGGGATTGCCCCTTCCTATTCCAATATTACTGCACACCAGTGCACTAAGCATTTGTGAGGTCAGTCACTGATGTTGGATGAGAAGACCTGGCTCGCAGTCTCCGTTCTAATTCATCCCAAAGATGTTCGGGTTGAGGTCAGTTCCTCCACCCCAAACTCGCTCATCCATGTCTTTATGGACCTTGCTTTGTGCACTGGTACGCAGTCATGTTGGAACAGGAAGGGACCGTCCCCAAACTGTTCCTACAAAGTTGGGAGCATGAAATTGTCCAAAATGTCTTGGTGTGCTGACGCCTTAAGAGTTCCCTTCACTGGAACTAAGGGGCCAAGCCCAACCCCAGGCAGGCCAGTCAACTTCCTCCACCCCAAACTCGCTCCTCCATGTCTTCATGGACCTTGCTTTGTGCACTGGTCCAAACCATTTGGTGGAGGGGGGATTATGGTGTGGGGGTTGTTTTTCAGGGTTTGGGATTGGTCCCTTAGTTCCAGTGAAGGGAACTCTTAAGGCGTCAGCATACCAAGACATTTTGGACAATTTCATGCTCTCAACTTTGAGGGAACAGTTTGGTTGATGGCCTCTTCCTGTTCCAACATGACAGCGCACCAGTGCACAAAGCAAGGTCCATAAAGACATGGATGAGTGAGTTTGGGGTGGAGGAACTTGACTGGCCTCAACCCGATACAACACCTTTAGGATGAATTTGAGCGGAGACTGAGAACCAGGCCTTCTTGTCCAACATCAGCGCCTGACCTCACAAATGCTCTTCTGGAAGAACAGTCAAACATTCCCTTAGACACCCTCCTAAACCTTGTGGACGGCCTTCCCAGAAGAGTTGAAGCTGTTATAGCTGCAAAGGGTGGGCCAACTCAATATTGAAACCTACGGACTAAGACTGGTATGCCATTAAAGTTCATGAGCGTGTAAAGGCAGGTGTCCCAATACTTTTGGCAATAACGTGTATATATTGTTGCCTCTTTAGCCGTTTGAATGTATTTGTCCTTTAACACCTAGTGATACATTTGTATACATTTCGAAAGATTACATTTGCATTTACGTCTCAAAAAAAAAAAAAAACTACACAACACAAAAAAGACTAAATATCGACTTTAAGCTTGAAAAGTTCAGCTCACAGCTGCAGTAAACTCTTCCTGTGTGATAGGGATGGAATTTCTTTTCATGTCGACAAGTGTGGATGACAGTTAATCTGCTGACTTACATTTGTTTAGCGCTTTCTCTGGTTCACTTGTCTTGCACCTAAGCAGCGGGATATTTTTTCCTTTTTATCTTGGATCAGCGGGGAGGAAGGTTAAGAGAGTAAATTCGGGTAACTGGAGTATTGCAAGCTGAATCCTTCAAGGTTAAGTGTCTATCCTCAATGTCGGAGCAAAAAAAAAAAAAAAATGATCCGCGGGCTTTCGGGCGGGCTGGAGCACAAAGCGTTCAGCAGGTGTGACTCCGCCATGCCTGACCTTGGCGGCGCCCTTCACTTCCTCCACGAGGAAAGGTTTCATTTCGTCTTCAGCAAAGCTGGCACTGGAAATAATCGCACTCTATGCATCACCTTCTACTAAATGTGCAAGATAAAAAAAGTCCACTTTTAACCCAAGACCCCCAAAAATCACTTTATTTTAAGGGTCCTGGTCATTTGCAAAGACCTGCCAAGCTGTACTCAGTAGACATGTGCGCCATCAATAAATTTGTTTCCTTTTGTTCCGCTCTGTTTCCTATTAGCCGTTAATTCGTATTTCGTAATTCGTGTCCGAAATTCAACTTGGATTCGTACGAAATACGAACGTTCGTTATGATGAATTTACAAAACAAAAAATACCTTTCTTAATATGGCAGTCGTCGGACTCATTATGCCCATTATGAGGGCTCCCACCATCCCTGTGCTGTGTTCATTATGAGGGGCTCCCCCCATCCCTGTGCTGTGCTCATTATGAGGGGCTCTCACCATCCCTGTGCTGTGCTCATTATGAGGGGCTCCCACCATCCCTGTGCTGTGCTCATTATGAGGGGCTCCCACCATCCCTGTGCTGTGCCCATTATGAGGGGCTCCCACCATCCCTGGGCTGTGCCCATTATGAGGGGCTCCCACCATCCCTGTGCTGTGCCCATTATGAGGGGCTCCCACCATCCCTGTACTCATTATGAGGGGCTCCCACCATCCCAGTGCTGTGCCCATTATGAGGGGCTCCCACCATCCCTGTGCTGTGTTCATTATGAGGGGCTCCCCCCATCCCTGTGCTGTGCCCATTATGAGGGGCTCCCACCATCCCTGTGCTCATTATGAGGGGCTCCCACCATCCCTGTGCTGTGTTCATTATGAGGGGCTCCCCCCATCCCTGTGCTGTGCCCATTATGAGGGGCTCCCCCCATCCCTGTGCTGTGCTCATTATGAGGGGCTCCCCCCATCCCTGTGCTGTGCTCATTATGAGGGGCTCCCCCCATCCCTGTGCTGTGCCCATTATGAGGGGCTCCCACCATCCCTGGGCTGTGCCCATTATGAGGGGCTCCCACCATCCCTGTGCTGTGCCCATTATGAGGGGCTCCCACTATCCCTGGGCTGTGCCCATTATGAGGGGCTCCCACCATCCCTGTGCTGTGCCCATTATGAGGGGCTCCCACCATCCCTGTACTCATTATGAGGGGCTCCCACCATCCCTGTGCTGTGCCCATTATGAGGGGCTCCCACCATCCCTGTGCTGTGTTCATTATGAGGGGCTCCCCCCATCCCTGTGCTGTGCCCATTATGAGGGGCTCCCACCATCCCTGTGCTCATTATGAGGGGCTCCCACCATCCCTGTGCTGTGCTCATTATGAGGGGCTCCCACCATCCCTGTGCTGTGTTCATTATGAGGGGCTCCCCCCATCCCTGTGCTGTGCTCATTATGAGGGGCTCCCACCATTCCTGTACTCATTATGAGGGGCTCCCCCCATCCCTGTGCTGTGCCCATTATGAGGGGCTCCCGCCATCCCTGTACTCATTATGAGGGGCTCCCACCATCCCTGTGCTGTGTTCATTATGAGGGGCTCCCCCCATCCCTGTGCTGTGCCCATTATGAGGGGCTCCCACCATCCCTATGCCCATTATGAGGGGCTCTCACCATCCCTGGGCTGTGCCCATTATGAGGGGCTCCCACCATCCCTGTGCCCATTATGAGGGGCTCCCACCATCCCTGGGCTGTGCCCATTATGAGGGGCTCCCACCATCCCTGTGCCCATTATGAGGGGCTCTCACCATCCCTGGGCTGTGCCCATTATGAGGGGCTCCCACCATCCCTGTGCCCATTATGAGGGGCTCCCACCATCCCTGTGCTCATTATGAGGGGCTCTCACCATCCCTGTGCTGTGCTCATTATGAGGGGCTCCCACCATCCCTGTGCTGTGTTTATTATGAGGGGCTCCCACCATCCCTGTGCTGTGCTCATTATGAGGGGCTCCCACCATCCCTGTGCTGTGCTCATTATGAGGGGCTCCCACCATCCCTGTGCTGTGCTCATTATGAGGGGCTCCCCCCATCCCTGTGCTGTGCTCATTATGAGGGGCTCCCACCATCCCTGTACTCATTATGAGGGGCTCCCCCCATCCCTGTGCTGTGCTCATTATGAGGGGCTCCCACCATCCCTGTGCTGTGCTCATTATGAGGGGCTCCCACCATCCCTGTGCTGTGCTCATTATGAGGGGCTCCCACCATCCCTGTGCTCATTATGAGGGGCTCCCCCCATCCCTGTGCTGTGCTCATTATGAGGGGCTCCCACCATCCCTGTGCTGTGATGACTTCCTGGGTTTTTAACTTCATCAGAATGAATAATCGTAATTATTATGACAATAATAAAACAATAATAACGAACATTCTTATTTTGTCCGATTCTGAATCTCCCATCGACTCCCAGTACCAGTCTCCCACTCCCATATTAAAAAAGGTAAATTTCCCAACAATCACTCAGCAGCAGAAGAAAACCTCTGATTGGTCAACAAAACACCAGTCACGTTTCCGTTGTAACGGAATTTGGATCCGAAATTCGTCAACGAAGTTTCGTATTTCGTATAAAACTCGGAAGCACAGCAATTGGTTTTTCGGATGCTTCCGAATGTACGAATTTTTTGGAAATTCGTACGAAACGAATCGAACATGTCTAGTTCTCAGTCGGTGTCATAGGTCACGTTGCCTGCTCCTTATTAGAAATATACAACTCTGACACAATGAGGCCTGTTTTATGGGCGGCAAAGTTACTCCTTCCTGTTTTTTCAAACTTTTAACTTCTTCAGCTCTCCTACCTGTACAGGTCTTGATCTGAACCTGCGACCTCGGTGGTGTCTGGCAGTAGCTCTTCTTGCTGACTGTGCCACCTGAAATGCTGGACAGCTCCCTGTCTGATCTCTTAGGACAGTCTTGCCTTGTCTCTGGTGAAGGTCAAACTCTTTGCTCTTCTGATGAACTTCCAGATTTAAGCCACGCCTTTGCACTTCCTGTTTGCCAGATTATTGTGCTCTCTCCAGCCCATATCTGGCTCTTGTCACTTCTGCTGCAGCTTATCTCTACTACCGCTCGTTATCAACCTTTTGGCTTGTTCCTCGACTACGGTTTTTTTTTATTCCAACCCGCAACCATTTGTTACTGACCCTTGGCTGCTGCAAATTTTTTAACCTTTTAACTTCCTCAGCTCTCCTACCTGTACACCTGTCAGGGTCCAGATCTGAACCTGCAACCTCTGCGGTGTCTGGCCGTGACTCTTCTTGCTGACTGTGCCACCTGAAATGCTGGACAGCTCCCTGTCTGATCTCTTAGGACAGTCTTGCCTTGTCTCTTGTTCCTGGTGAACCTTGAACTCTTTGCTCCTCCGACGAACTTACAGATTTAAAGTGATTGTAAGGGTTTTACATATCATACTTGCCTCCACTGTGCATCTCATTTTGCACAGAGTGGCCCCCGAACCTGCTCTTCAGGGGTCCCCCGGCGGCTCTCGCAGCTCCTCCCCACATCAGATAACACCCTGGGAGAAGCGCTCTCCCGGGGGATTACCTTACGGGAGCGCTCCCAAGTCCAGCATTCGGCGTTCATAGAGGCCGAATGAAGGGCTCGGCCCCCCCCCCGGGCCTACCCCATTGGATTTGATTGACAACAGCGGGAGTCAATGGCTGCGCTGCTCTCAATCTATCCAATCAAGAGCCGGGAGCCCATGGAGAGAGAGAGACAGCGCATCCCCGCCGACTGAATGAAGGGGTTCAGGTAAGTAAAACGGGCGGGGGGCTAGGGGGCCAGTGACTTTTCACACAAATGGAGTTTTCTTTTGGTGGTATTTAATCACCACTGGGGTTTTTATTTTTTGTTAAACAAACAAAAAAGATAGACATGTTTGAAAAAAAAAAAACATGTTTCATAATTTGTTATAAAATTTTGCTAACGGGTAATTTTTCTCCTTTATTGATATTCGCTGATGAGGCTGCACTGATGGGCACTGATGGGCTGCACTGATAGGCACAGATAAGGTGACACTGATAGGCACTGATGGGCACTGATAAGACAGCACTGATGGGCCCTGATGGGTGACACTGTTGGGTGGCACTGATGAGTGGCACTGATGGGTGGCGCTGATGGGCACTGATAGATGTCACTGATGGGCACTGGTAGGTGGCACTAATGGGCACTGGTAGGTGGTATTGATAGGCAGCACTGGTGATGAGGCACTGATTGGTGACATTTATAGGTGGCACTGTGGGCACTGATAGGTGACACTGTGGACACTTATGGGTGGTTCTGTGGGCGCTGGTAGGTGGCACTGGTGGGCACTGATAGGCGGCACTGTTGTGCACTGGTAAGTGGCACAGGTGGGCACAGAAGCCTCTGCAGAGGCTCTCCATGATCAGGACTGATGTACCTCTCAAAGCTGCTGGTGATCGGCTTTTCGGCTACCAGCGTGAGGAGAAAAAATAGCCGATTGCCAACTCTATTTACATCACACGATCAGCTGTCATTGGCTGACAGCTGATCACGTAGTAAGGGGTCGGGATCAACCCCTTACTCCGATCTGTGATCAGCCAAGTCTCACTGATCACAGAGAGCGCTGCGCGCGCCCTGCAGGGGTGCGCGCAGGCCGTTCGAGCACGGGAGGACGTCTGTGGACACCCTTCCAGCAAAGTAGGTCCACGCTGCATCCATCTTCCACCTACAGCGCGGACAGGAAGAGGTTAATCCATGTCTTTGCACTTCCTGTTTGCCAGATTATCGTGCTCTCTCCAGTCAATATCTTGCCCCTGTCACCCCTGCTGTAGCTCATCTCCACTACCACTGGTTATCAACCCTTGGCTTGTTCCTCGACTATACTTATGCTTGATTCCAACCTGCAACCACTTGTTACCCACCTTTGTCTTTTTATACTGACTATCCTTTTGCTTGATCCCAACCTGCTATGTTTTTGGACCTCTGCTTACTCACCTCCTGATGGGGCGATCCTGAGGACCACAAATTGGTACTAACATGCAGCAAAACCCATCTCCACCATCAGGAGCTCTGGTTAGTACTCAGACCCTACATCTCAGGTGAGTCTATGTCATCCCCCATCTTGTTGGTCGGTGGGAGCCTCTCTACTGTTATAGCTACTGGTCTCCAAGCCTGACCTCTGACCGTGATAGCACCCCTCTATAGAATAGAGCAGTTTTTACATTTCTGCTATTGGCCTGTTTATTTGGCAATAGCTTTGTCATTACTTCAAGCAGAACTTCACTCTCTCAATTAATATTGACTATTTGTAATCCTTAGGCTGCTAAAGTGCACTCACCAGCCACTTTTTTAGGGACACCTGTTCAATTGCTTGGTAACACAAATTGCTAAGCAGCCAATCACATGGCAGCAACTCAATGCATTTAGGCATCTAGACGTGGTGAAGACCACTTGCTGAGGTCCAACCCGAGCATCAGAATGGGGAAGAAAGGGGATTTAAGTGACTTTGAACGCGGCATGTTTGTTGGTGCCAGACGGGCTGGTCTGAGTATTTCAGGGATTTTCACGCACAACCATCTCTCGGGTTTACAGAGAATGGTGGGGAAAAGAGAAAATATCCAGTGAGCGGCAGTTGTGTGGAGGAAAATGCCTTGTTGATGTCAGAGGTCAGAGGAGAATGGGCAGACTGGTTCCAGATGATAGAAAGGCAACAATAACTCAAATAACCACTCTTTACACCCAAGGTATGCAGAATACCATCTCTGAAGGCACAACACATCCAACCTTGAAGCAGATGAGTTACAGCAGCAGAAGAACACACCGGGTGCCATTCCTGTCAGCTAAGAACAGGAAACTGAGGCTACAATTGGCACAGGATCACCAAAACTGGACAATAGAAGATTGGAAAAACGTTGCCTGGTGCTTAAGTCTGGATTTCATCTGCGACCTTTAGATGGTGGGATCAGAATTTGGCGCATGGATCCATCTTGCCTTGTATCACCAGTTCAGGCTGGTGGTGGGGGTGGAATGGTGTGGGGGGGGGGATATTTTCTTTGCACACTTTGGGCCCCTTAGTACCAATTGATCATGGTTTAAACACCACGGCCTACCTGAGTATTGTTGTTGACCATGTCCATCCCTTTATGACTACAGTGTCCCCATCTTCTGATGGCTCCTTCCAGCAGGATAATGCACCATGTCACAAAGCTCCAATCATCTCACCACTGGACAATGAGGTCACTGTACTCCAATGTCCTCCACACTCACCACATCTCATCCAATAGAGCACCTTTGGGATGTGGTGGGAACGGGAGATTGGCATCATGGATGTGCAGCCGACAAATCTGCAGCAACTGTGTGATGTGATCATGTCACTATGGAGCAAAATCTTTGAGGAACGTTTCCAACACCTTGTTGTATCTATGCCACCAAGAATGAAGGCAAAAGGGGGTCCAACCCGGTACTATCAAGGTGTACCTAATAAAGGGGGTCCAACCCGGTACTAGCAAGTTGTACCTAATATAATGAGTGTAGTTTCTTGCTGGACAAGCCTACCGTAGAAATCAAACCCCAACCTACACTCAGTTAACTACTCCAGTAGCTTTTCTTCTTTTTTTTTTTTTCCAATTTAGACTCGTTGAAATTCATGTTTTTTGTTTTGCTTTTTTTTAATATACTGATAGATGTTACCTTACATCTCTGTTACATCAGTTCAGGGAAACGTGAAATTGAATTATAAATAAATAATTCCCTTCCTGGCACAAAGGTCATTTTATGATTAAATAATGAAATGGTATACAATTCTGTACGTAGTTTGATTATGCGGTGTGATTTGCAATATTTCCAGACCGTCTTTTATTATTGATAGAATCCAAGAGTCCGGTAAACTCTGAATGCCCTCCTTGTAAAAAATTAGAGTGTTTGTAAATGCTTCATTTGTATTCAATAAACCTGTTACCTAAAACACGGTGTCCTCTTAGTAGTTGCACCCCAACAAACTGTCAATGGGGTTCTCGTAAGCAATTTAACTTCTTCTCCCTGTAGATGGGGCCTGGTGTATGGTACCCCAATGGGGAATAAGTGCACACAGAGACTGATGGGAATGCAGCACAATGTATTGACACAAAGTTCCATCAAGTTGGCCAACTTGCCGAACGCCATACGTATATATACGTTGCGGTTTGCAAGTGTTACCCCCGGTATCAATTTTTTGCAGCTTTCTTATGAAACCTTTCCAAGCAGCTCATGGGAGGGGTGGGGGGGGGGGGACAGAGAAATAAAGAAGATGACAGGTCCTCTTTGTGGAGAGTCCTGAGGCCAAAAATCCCTCAAATCTCTTCTTCACCTTTAAAAGCAAAAGGTCACAAAATAAAAAAAATAGCTTATGTCTTGTTTCTCTTAAACCTTGAACCCTTTGTCCTCCCATAAACTTCCTATTTAAGCCATCTGCCGCTGCACTTCCTGTTTGCCAGATTATTGTGCTCTCTCCAGCCAATATCTCACTCTTATCACTCCTGCTGCCTGTCTGTATCTTTACTACTACTTTTCACTACTGAGCTTTGGCTTGTTCCTCGACTACATTTAAGCTTGATCCCTATCTGCTACTGAACCCCCCGGCTTGCTCACCTCCTGGAGGGGGGGGTGATCCCAAGGACTAGGGTACTAACACACAGCAAAACCCATCTCCACCATCAGGAGCTCTGGTGAACACCTGTTAGTGCTTAGACCCCCGCACCTCGTGTGAACCCACGTCATCCACTCGGATGACCTGCTACCTGCTCCAACAGGAAAATGAGAAGATATAACATATTGAGACGTTTATGCCAGTGATGTAACCTGAGGAAGTGGACACATTTTTTCGGGCGTCCTTCTAGGCTTTGCTTAGGGAGGCTGTAGGCATAGGGGTTTATTTACTAAAGCTGGAGTGCAAAGTCAGTCTCACTTCTGCATAGAAACCAATCAGCTTCCAGGTTTTATTGCCAAAGCTTAATTGAACAAACTGGGGTTAGAAGCTGGTTTCTCTGCAGTACTGTGACTGATTTTGCACTCTCCAGCTTTAGTAAATAAACACCATAGAGTATCATTAGCCTCCCAAGCAAGGTTCATGGAGCAGGAAGCCAGAGCCAAGAAAAGGGTGTTTGTTCCTAACTACCCACCTGAACCAAAAATGTTCCGACCTTAGGCACAGGCCTAACCAGTCCTAATCTGGTTTGTGGCAGATGCTGAAGAAACTGAGACATGGTTGTCCATCTGAGCCTACAGATTCTACATCAGGGGTTCCCAACCAAGGTTTCATGGAACCCTAGGGTTCCTCCAGAGGCTGCTAGGGGTTTATCGAGCAATGAGCACTTTCTGCGCCTCAGATAAGTTCCCACAAACACTATCGCATCATAAGTTGTAGATATAGTCATTTTTAGCACGGGTTTCTTGAGACTGGAAAAGTAATTTTTCAAGGGTTCCTCGGTGTTAAAAAGGTTGAAAGAGGCTGTGGAACAAACCTGTGGAAGTGGTGGAAAGAGTTCTACAATTGGCCATAGTTCTCTACGACATTTATAAATCTGAGGGATTTTTTTTCTGCTGTTTTTAGATACACTGTACCCTCTAGTCTCTCTCCATAAAACAACTGAGCCAATAAAAGTAAAAAATATGGAGTGGAAGTCTGTCACCATCGGTGGGTCAGTAAGTGTCTGGGTGCAGCTACATGGTAGAACACCAGTAGAAAGGCAGGAGAGCCTCGTTAAAATCCAGATCCTTCACGGTCATTACTAATTTTTTTCCTTTTAGCTGCCATGCTATTGTAAGGACAGCCTGTCCATCTGTCGTACACAAATATTGCTTTTAAGTCTTTTATATGCACTAGTAGTTTTCCAAGAACACACATTATTGTAAATTGTACGTTTTGTTTTCATTTTCTGGGTATAAAGGAGAACTGATTTTTTTTTTCAATTACTGTTAATGAATCTATATTTCCAGTGCACAATGTTCCAACCTATAGGACTGAGGAGTGGACTGTTTTTATTAGGCCAGTCACGGAGGTTATTGAAGCTACAATTATATAGTGATGGACAATGTAGCGAATTGCAATATAGTCTTGTTACACCAGCAGGAAAAGGATCTATGTGAATAATAATAATAATATTCTATATGTGGATGTACCTGGAACATTTGTAAGATAGTGATGACGTAACGTCCTTAGACAGTAAAAATAGAACTAATGGCTTCGATTTGGCAGCTCTCCACAAAGCTGGAGTCCCCCCTACAGATAAAGGTCACTCAACTTGAGAAGTCCATGTGTTGTTGACCCAGAAAGAGCCCCAAACAAACCTTTCAGGAGTCTAAAGAATTTTAATGATTCACCAAATCAAAACAGGGAAACTGAAAGAATGCAATGCATTTTGGGAGCCAGAAACCCCCCAGAAACACGTTGGAGGCTTTCTATATTCCTGTTGTCATTTCAAGAATCAGTTTTTTTGGACTCTTGAGACGCTTGTTTGGTGCTACTCCTGGCTCAATTACACATGGACTTTATTTTACTTCTGGTAGGTCTGGTGCAATTCATAATCAGTGCAGGGATAGGTTCTCACATGTATGGGCCCTTTGGGACCAGTCAGCATTATAGATGAGCTATAGTTCAGGTTGAACTTAGTTAGGCCTAAACCCACCAGAAACTGTCACATGACATGACAGTCCACCGTCCAAATCAACTGTGACAGTGGAATTCCCCACCCCGCAGCTGCCGGTGACAATGGAGCGGGAATGCTGGTGACATTATTGACCCGATATGGCCACATATCCACAAAGCCGGAGTCCCCCCTGGAGATAAAGGTCACTCAACTTGAGAAGTCCATGTGTTGTTGAGCCAGAAAGAGCCCCAAACAATCCTTTCAGGAGTCTAAAGAATTTTATTGATTCACCAAATCAAAACAGGGAAACTGAAGGCATTCAATGCATTTTGGGAGCCAGAAACCCCCCAGAAACACGTTGGAGGCTTTCTATATTCCTGTTGTCATTTGAGGAATCAATTGATTTTATGGACTCTTGAGACGCATGTTTGGTGCTACTTCTGGCTCAATTACACATGGACTTTGTTTTACTTCTGGTCGGTCTGGTGCAATTTATAATCAGTGCAGGGATAGGTTCTCACAAGTATGAGCCCTTTGGGACCAATCAGTTATATAGATGAGCTATAGTTCAGGTTGAACTTAGTTGGGCCTAAACCCACCGGAAACTGCCACATGACATGGCCGTCCACCATCCAAATCAACTGTGACAGTGGAATTCCCCACCCCGCAGCTGCAGGTGACAATGAAGCGGGAATGCTGGTGACATTATTGACCCAATATGGCCACATGACATCCTCTAAATATGGTCATGTGTCCATATTAGGTCAATGGTGTCAACAGCATCCTCTCCCAATGGCGCTACTTCTGTCTCAATTACACATGGACTTTGTTTTACTTCTGGTCGGTTTGGTGCAATTTATAATCAGTGCAGGGATAGGTTCTCACAAGTATGGGCCCTTTGGGACCAATCAGCATTATAGATGAGCTATAGTTCAGGTTGAACTTAGTTGGGCCTAAACCCACCGGACACTGTCACATGACATGACAGCCCACCGTCCAAATCAACTGTGACATAGGAATTCCCCAGCCCGCAGCTGCCGGTGACAATGGAGTGGGAATGCTGGTGACATTATTGACCCAATATGGCCACGTGGCCATATTGGGTCAATGACATCTAAATATGGTCAAGTGTCCATATTAGGTCAATGGAGTCAATAGCATCCTCTCCCCTGTGTGATGTGTGACTGCTGGGTGGGGAGATCTTTGGCCACAGCTAATTGGAATAACTGTCTGCTGTCATTTGACAGTTTACTGAGGGTTCATAGAAAAAAAAAAACAAAGACCAGGCATAACCTAAACAGAGTATGGCTATGCCCAGTCTTTTTCGTTTTTTCTCTGACACCAGCGAACTGTAGAACCTTATGTAATTTGATTTCACATGCTACATGTTACCTTTTTAATTTTATTTATTTCGTTTTTTTTTTTTCTGTTTAGCACACCCCCTGTTTGTGTTTGAGAATGTAAAAAAAAACTAAGTTTATGGTACTATCTCAAGGAAACTATGCTTGGTATTTGTAAGGGTTTTTCTTATGCCGCAATAAGGACTTCTTCTTGTTCATTGATGGTCCTGGAGATATAATCCATATACTGTAACTACTGAACACATGCAACATACATGTCCAACTTTAGCCTTGGAAGGGATCATTCGATCCTGACTCCATGTTGCTCAATATGACATTTCAGTACACAGGAGCCATTAGGCAGATTTGGGAATTTGGATACTGCTATTGGATTCCATTGATGCTCCTGGTGGTATACTTTGTATATCGTAAACTACTGAAGACACTCACCTAACATGTCTAACTTTAGTCTTAGAAGAGAATATTCTATATTCTGACTATGTGCTGCTCAGTATGAGATTTCAGTATAGAGGAGCCATTAGGCAGATTTGGGAATTTGGATATGGGTGTTGGATTCCATTGATGCTAATGGTGATATACAATAACTACTCACATAGTTACATAGTAGGTGAGGTTGAAAAAAGTCACAAGTCCTCTGGAAGGACGTACTGGAACTGGAGGGAGTCCAGAGAAGGGCAACAAAGCTAATTAAGGGACTGGAGGGTCTCAGCCACGGGGAAAGACTACAAGCACTGAACTTATTCTCTTTGGAGAAGTGACGCTTGAGAGGGGATATGATTTCATAGTACAAATACCGTACTGGCGACCCAACAATACGGATAAAACTCTTCCACGAAAGGGAATTTAATAAGACACGCGGCCATTCACTAAAAATTAGAAGAGAAGCGATTTAACCCTAAACTGCGTAGAGGGTTCTTTACTGTAAGAGCGGCAAGGATGTGGAATTCCCTTCCACAGGCGGTGGTCTCAGCGGGGAGCATTGATAGCTTCAAGAAACTATTAGATAATCACCTGAATGACCGCAACATACAGGGATATACAATGTAATACTGACATATAATCACACACATAGGTTGGACTTGATGGACTTGTGTCTTTTTTCGACCTCACCTACTATGTAACTATGTAAGGATCAGGACCCGGAACTCCCAATTCCAGTATCACCTGATCGCAGTGATAGCCTCTGATTGGCTACCACAGTGATCAGTCACTGTAAAGCCCGCCGCCGTGTTTTTTCCTCTGTGAATGAAGGAGAGACAGATGTATCATATCTCTCTCTCTCCTTGCAGATTAAAAAAAAAAAGGCTGTGTAAATAAAATAAAAATAAAATAATAATAGAAAAAATAAAAAAATAAATACCTAGTTCAAGGTTTGATCTAGACTAGTGCCAGGGTTAGTGTTTGGGTCAGGGTCAAGGGTCAAAGGTCAAGGCCAGAGTCAAAGGTCAGGGTGGCTAGTGGTGGGTATCCCTGGTGGTCCTGGTGGCATCCTCGGGGGGGGCTGCGCTGATAATCAATCAGCGGGTATTGAAGTGGTTAATAAAACAATTTTTCCAACGTCGACCTTAGAAGGGATTATTCTATTCTGACGTCATGGCGCTCGGGGTGACATTTCAGTACATAGGAGCCATCAGGCAGTTTCAGGGATTTTGGATACGGTTGTTTTTTTTTCGTGTAGCGCTGCTTTGTTCAAAAAAAAAAAAAAAAAAGTTGTTTGGAACAAACGGTACCACTGGGCTACATCATCTCGTCTCTGGCATTATGTAAAGGTCACATGTACCTAACAAAGCCACCGCGAACGCCACTTTTACAACCTGTTATTGAACAATGAAATTGACTTATGCGGCTCAAGCTGTTTTGCTTCTTACGCCGGTTACCGCGCCATCAAAATGATGATTGTCAATTTCGCCGTCCTCCCAGGCGCTGGGGAGAGAGAGCGAGAGAGAGAGCGCGGAGATTTTGACTTTCCATTCCAGCCATCTAAACAGGACATAAAGGTAATGTTTCACCACGGCTTTCAAATGAAGGCCGCATTACTTTTTATATATGGCTGTTAAAGTGGACCTGGCATCAGATATCTTTTTTTGTGTTAAATATCGTGTCTGTGTATCACTTCCAGGAATTTATTACTACCCCTCCTCACAGAGATGGCAGTCCTTACAAGGCCTTCATCTACTTCTCTCTCCGGAAGGACAGAACCATTTCTGTTCAGGCATCATCCAGGGCCACCATCTACTTCTTGGATGTACACTATATTGGCAAAAGTATTGGGACGCCTGCCTTTACACGCACATGAACTTTAATGGCATCCCAGTCTTCGTCCGTAGGGTTCAATATTAAGTTGGCCCACCCTTTACAGCTATAACAGCTTCAACTCTTCTGGAGAAAGCTATGCACAAGGTTTAGGAGGGTGTTTATGGGAATGTCTGACCATTCTTCCAGAAAAGCATTTGTGAGGTCGGGCACTGGTGTTGGACGGGAAGGCCTGGCTCGCAGGCCCCGCTCAAATTCATCCCATCCCACCCCCATGATCTACCTTCCTATCTACAATACATTGACTCCCGCCTTTACACGCACGTGAACTTTAATGGCATCCCAGTCTTCATCCGTAGGGTTCAATATTGCCTCTGAAGACATCTGTTACGATGAAACATGTCAGGCAGGCTGACATCCGTACGCTGATTGCTGCAGCTGTTTGTTCCTATCATTGATGCATGCTGTTTTAAGCTTCAACTGTAAGTTACTACAATAAAAGTTTTTTTATCTATCATTACGGGCTTCACTATGGGTCCTTCATTTTCTTTTCTCGGATATATGATGACTACATGCCTGAATGCCTAATTCTGAAGTGACCATTGGGAGATGTTTATATGTGAAGGAAATCCCACGGATATTGTGGTCTGATGAGGGGTTCCGGTGGGCTGGATTTGCTGGATGCTATTGAGAATTTATCATCTATGCCTAATCCTTAACACCTTCTGGTAAGCAGACTACATCACCACGTGGTGACGAGTGACTCTTTCTACATCTGCACAATATATTTGGTGATTGGATTCCTCCCACTCTTCAATTTCATTTTTGAACTTTTCAGCGCCGCAATAATTTTTATTCAATATTGAGTTGGCTCCGCCCTTTGCAGCTATTATGCCGCGTACACACGAGCGGACTTTTCGACCAGGCTGGTCCGAATCTGGCGGACAATCCGACCGCGCGTGGGCTCCGTCGGACCTGCAGCTGACTTTTTTGGTCGAAAATCTGACGGACTTTAGATTTGGAACATGTTTCAAATTTGTCCGATGGACTCGAGTTCCGGTCGAAAAGTCCGCTCGTCTGTATGCTGGTCCGACGGACGAAAACCGACGCTAGGGCAGCTATTGGCTATTGGCTACCGGCTATCAACTTCCTTATTTTAGTCCGGTCGTACGTCATCGCGTACAAATCCGTCGGACTTTGTGATCGTGTGTAAGCAAGTCGGTTTGTTAGAAAGTCTGTCGGAAGTCCGTCAAAAGTCCGTCAGACTGTCGGATCTTTGTTGCCGAAAAGTCCGCCCATGCGTACGCGGCATAACAGCTTCAACTCTTCTGGGAAGGCCGTCCACAAGGTTTAGGAGTGTGTCTATGGGAATGTTTGACCATTCTTCCAGAAGAGCATCTGTGAGGTCAGGCGCTGACGTTGGACGAGAAGGCCTGGCTCGCAGTCTCCGCTCTAATTCAACCCATCTCACCCCCTTGATCTACCTTCCTATCTACAATACATTGTCAAAAGTATTGGAACGCCTGCCTTTACACACACATGAACTTTAATGACATCCCAGTCTTAGTCCGTAGGGTTCAATATTGAGTTGGCCCACCCTTTGCAGCTATAACAGCTTCAACTCTTCTGGGAAGGCCGTCCACAAGGTTTAGGAGTGTGTCTATGGGAATGTTTGACCGTTCTTCCAGAAGAGCATTTGTGAGGTCAGGCACTGACGTTGGACGAGAAGGTCTGGCTCACAATCTCCGCTCTAATTCATCCCAAAGGTGTTCTATCGGGTTGAGGTCAGGACTCAAGTTCTTCCACCCAAAACTCGCTCATCCATGTCTGTATGGACCTTGCTTTGTGCACTAGTCCAAATCATTTGGTGGAAGGGGGATTATGGTGTGGGGGTTGTTTTTCAGAGGTTGGGCTTGGCCCCTTAGTTCCAGTGAAGGGAACTCTTAAGGTGTCAGCATACCAAGACATTTTGGACAATTTCATGCTCCCAACTTTTGGGAACAGTTTGGGAATGGCCCCTTCCTGTTCCAACATGACTGCGCACCAGTGCACAAAGCAAGGTCCATAAAGACATGGATGAGCGAGTTTGGGGTGGAGGAACTTGACTGGCCTGACCTCAACTCGATAGAACACCTTTGGGATGAATTGGAGCAGAGACTGCGAGCCAGGCCTTCTCGTCCAACATCAGTGCCTGACCTCACAAATGTACCTCTGGAAGAATGGTCAAACATTCCCATAGACACCCTCCTAAACCTTGTGGACGGCCTTCCCAGAAGAGTTGAAGCTGTTATAGCTGCAAAGGGTGGGCCAACTCAATATTGAACCCTACGGACTAAGACTGGGATTCCATATGAGATGACATAAAGTTCATGTCGGTGTAAAGGCAGGCACCCAATAGTTTTTACAATATAGTGTATATCCTGGTCTTTGTGCACTTAGTGGCTGTGTTGACTAGAGATGCATTGATAGCGGTATTGGTATCGGTGTCAATACAAGGCATTTCTAGGAGTACTTGTAATATGTAATTGTAATTTAAAAAAAAAATAGATGAGTCCACAGGGTGGTATACACCTCCTTGAACTTAACCTCCTTATATACCAGCACTTTTTTAAAGTGCTGCAATTCCTGCAAGTTCTTTTTAACTACGTGCCTTAATTTTTTAAGAACTTGTTAAAATTTGAATTTTTTTTATTAAAATAAAAAAACAAATGAATTTATTTATTTTTATTTTTTTTTATTTTTTAGCAAAACAATGCTAAAGATTTAGAAACACACACACATATATATATATTATATGGCAATCTTCTTATAGCCTAGGCCATGTTGAACTTCCGGTGACCAGTATGAGAGAGTGAGAGCGATAACACCAAATTTAACACACCTGCTCCCCATTCACACCTGAGACCTTGTAACACTAACGAGTCACATGACACCGGGGAGGGAAAATGGCTAATTGGGCCCAATTTGGAGATTTTCGCTTAGGGGTGTACTCACTTTTGTTGCCAGTGGTTTAGACATTAATGGCTGTGTGTTGAGTTATTTTGAGGGGACAGCAAATTTACACTGTTATACAAGCTGTACACTCACTACTTTACATTGTAGACAAGTGTCATTTTCTTCTATTTTTTTTTATACATACATATAAATATATACAGTGGGGACGGAAAGTATTCAGACCCCCTTACATTTTTCACTCTTTGTTATATTGCAGCCATTTGATAAAATCATTTAAGTTCATTTTTTTCCTCATTAATGTTCACACAGCACCCCATATTGTACACACAGCACCCCATATTGTACACACAGCACCCCATATTGTACACACAGCACCTCATATTGTACACACAGCACCCCATATTGTACACACAGCACCTCATATTGTACACACAGCCCCCCATATTGTACACACAGCACCCCATATTGTACACACATCACCCCATATTGTACACACAGCACCCCATATTGTACACACAGCACCCCATATTGTACACACAGCACCCCATATTGTACACACAACACCCCATATTGTACACACAGCACCTCATATTGTACACACAGCACCCCATATTGTACACACAGCTCCCCATATTATACACACAGCACCCCATATTGTACACACAGCACCCCATATTATACACACAGCACCCCATATTGTACACACAGCACCCCATATTGTACACACAGCCCCCCATATTGTACACACATCACCCCATATTGTACACACAGCACCCCATATTGTACACACAGCACCCCATATTATACACACAGCCCCCCATATTGTACACACAGCACTCCATATTGTACACACAGCACCCCATATTGTACACACAGCACCCCATATTGTACACACAGCACCCCATATTATACACACAGCACCCCATATTGTACACACAGCACCCCATATTGTACACACAACACCCATATTGTACACACAGCCCCCCATATTATACACACAGCACCCCATATTGTACACACAGCCCCCCATATTGTACACACAGCACCCCATATTGTACACACAGCACCCCATATTGTACACACAGCCCCCCATATTGTACACACAGCACCCCATATTGTACACACAGCACCCCGTATTGTACACACAGCACCCCGTATTGTACACACAGCACCCCATATTGTACACACAGCCCCCCATATTGTACACACAGCACCCCATATTGTACACACAGCACCCCGTATTGTACACACAGCACCCCGTATTGTACACACAGCACCCCATATTGTACACACAGCCCCCCATATTGTACACCCAGCACCCCATATTGTACACACAGCACCCCATATTGTACACACAGCACCCCATATTGTACACACAGCACCCCATATTATACACACAGCTCCCCATATTGTACACACAGTACCCCATATTATACACACAGCACCCCATATTGTACACACAGCCCCTCATATTGTACACACAGCACCCCATATTGTACACACAGCACCCCATATTGTACACACAGCACCCCATATTGTACACACAGCCCCTCATATTGTACACACAGCACCCCATATTGTACACACAGCACCCCATATTGTACACACAGCCCCTCATATTGTACACACAGCATCCCATATTGTACACACAGCACCCCATATTGTACACACAGCCCCTCATATTGTACACACAGCATCCCATATTGTACACACAGCACCCCATATTGTACACACAGCACCTCATATTGTACACACAGCCCCATATTGTACACACAGCACCCCATATTGTACACACAGCACCCCATATTGTACACACAGCACCTCATATTGTACACACAGCACCTCATATTGTACACACAGCACCCCATATTGTACACACAGCACCCCATATTGTACACACAGCACCCCATATTATACACACAGCACCCCATATTGTACACACAGCACCTCATATTGTACACACAGCACCCCATATTGTACACACAGCACCTCATATTGTACACACAGCACCCCATATTGTACACACAGCCCCCCATATTGTACACACAGCCCCCCATATTGTACACACAGCACCCCATATTATACACACAGCACCCCATATTGTACACACAGCACCTCATATTGTACACACAGCACCCCATATTGTACACACAGCACCCCATATTGTACACACAGCACCCCATATTATACACACAGCTCCCCATATTGTACACACAGTACCCCATATTGTACACACAGCCCCTCATATTGTACACACAGCACCCCATATTGTACACACAGCTCCTCATATTATACACACAGCACCCCATATTGTACACACAGCTCCCCATATTGTACACACAGCCCCTCATATTGTACACACAGCATCCCATATTGTACACACAGCACCCCATATTATACACACAGCACCCCATATTGTACACACAGCACCCCATATTGTACACACAGCACCCCATATTGTACACACAGCACCCCATATTGTACACACAGCACCCCATATTATACACACAGCACCCCATATTGTACACACAGCACCCCATATTGTACACACAGCACCCTATATTGTACACACAGCTCCCCATATTGTACACACAGCACCTCATATTGTACACACAGCACCCCATATTGTACACACAGCACCCCATATTATACACACAGCACTCCATATTGTACACACAGCTCCCCATATTGTACACACAGCACCTCATATTGTACACACAGCACCCCATATTATACACACAGCACCTCATATTGTACACACAGCACCCCATATTGACAGAAAAACACAGAATTGTTGACATTTTTGCAGATTTATTAAAAAAGAAAAACTGAAATATCACATGGTCCTAAGTATTCAGACCCTTTGCTGTGACACTCATATATATAACTCAGGTGCTGTCCATTTCTTCTGATCATCCTTGAGATGGTTCTACACCCTCATTTGAGTCCAGCTGTGTTTGATTATACTGATTGGACTTGATTAGGAAAGCCACACACCTGTCTATATAAGACCTTACAGCTCACAGTGCATGTCAGAGCAAATGAGAATCATGAGGTCAAAGGAAATGCCTGAAGAGCTCAGAGACAGAATTGTTGCAAGGCACAGATCTGGCCAAGGTTACAAAAAAATTTCTGCTGCACTTCCTAAGGTTCCTAAGAGCACAGTGGCCTCCATAATCCTTAAATGGAAGACGTTTGGGACGACCAGAACCCTTCCTAGAGTGAAAAAACAGAGTGAAAAATGTAAGGGGGTCTGAATACTTTCTGTCCCCACTGTATATTACCAAACAGTTGGATATTTTTTGTATACTAATATTTATTTATTTATTATTATTTAGTGTATTTTTTTCCTAAAAGTTTGGGTTTAAAGTTTATTTATTTAGTTTGATTGACGACTGTGCAATATATATATATATATATAAATATATAAATAAATATATATATATATATATATATATATAGATATATCTATATAGATATATCTATATATATATAGATATATCTATATATCTATATATAGATATATAGATATATACATAGATATATATCTATATATATATATATATATATATATATATAAATATATATATATATATATATATATATATATATATATATATATATATATATATATATATATATATATATATATATATATATATATATATATATATATATATATATATCTATATATATATCTATCTATATATCTATATATATATCTATCTATATCTATATCTATAGATATATCTATATCTATAGATATAGATATAGATAGATATATATATATCTATAGATGTATAGATAGATAGATAGATAGATAGATAGATAGATAGATAGATAGATAGATAGATAGATAGATAGATAGATATTTTTTTTTTTAGATTGATGAATATTTATTTATTTATTATTATTTAGTGTATTTTTTTCCCAAAAGTTTGAGTTTGATTGACGACATATGTGCAAATATCGTGTGAGAAACTGCAGTAACCACCATTTTATTCTCCAGGTCCTCTGCAAAAAAAATAAATAAAAAAATAAAGTAAATATATATATATATATATATAGATATATCTATAGATAGATAGATAGATAGATATTTTTTTTTTTTTTGCAGAAGACCTGGAGAATAAAACGGTGGTTGCTGCAGTTATTTATCTTGCACGATATTTGCACAGCAGTCGACCAAACCCAAACTTTTAGAAATAATAATAAATAAATAAATATTAGTGCACAAAAAAATACCCAACTGTTTGGTAAAATATAAAAGACGATGTTGCGTAGAGTAAATTGAGAGCAAACACGTTAAAATTTAACATTGTGCACGCCCATGAAGTGGTGACAAATTATGGTACCTAAAATTGTCCATAAGTGACGCTATAAAAGCCTTTTTTTTTGTTGAATTTAAAAAAAAAATTATAATTAACATATTTCTGTTCAATCGGCCAAATCCTGTATCCCCTAATGTAATTTTTAAATCCCAAATGAAGTCACAAAATAGAGACAGTTTCTGATCAACCCTGACAACCAACAGCCTTCATTTTCATAGCCTTGTCTCCACTTTCTTGTTCCACCGGTTATGAAGAGCGTCTTATCATGACTGTACAGTCCAGTCGGTACCAGAGTTAGACTCAATGCACTCAGCAATCAGCAACAGACCTGGTTGGACACGCCCCCTATTGCCTTCTTGAAGTCTGAGGGATACCGAGGGGCGTGGCTGTTACTCAGCTCTGCTAGCTCAGAGCTCTGCAGTGGCAGACCAGGAAGTAGCATTTGCCTGAGAGGGATCATTTTTTTTATTTCAAATCATTTTGATGCAAAAATCAGCGATTAATTATAATATGTGAGGTGCAGGAATAAAAAGAGTAAAAAAAAAGGTCAATTTTCCCAAGTTGTGGAGGACATAAGTTGACCTACCTCAATGCAGAGCACATTCTGAGCCGACGTTTTACCTCTACACCACAGACCCGTGTTTAGATCCAGCTAAAACTTTCTAGATCCGGGGTAAAAGGGAACCATTTAGTTTTTTCGTTTTTTTTTTTTCATTGCGCGCACATTCTGTGCTATTATTGTAATGTTCATTTTGTGCTTAGTTTCTGAAGTGACTTTTACTTTTTTTTTATTTTTCATTTGCTTGCTGTTCCATATTTCTATTATTTTCCTAATAGAGACATGCAAATGCTCCCTCTATAGTCTCCATCTGAATTTCACAGAGTTTTCACACAGAATTCTCTGCTTCAAGAGAATGTAGAACGGGTTCTGTACATTTGAATGTATTCATTTATTATGACTAGGAGTAAAAATGTGAATATTTTTTTTTTCCTGATAAATATTGCATTTTTTTAATAACATGTCTTACATAATCAAATTAGGTAAAATTAAAAAAAGACAATATTTAAAACATTTCGTACATAATCAAATTAGGTAAAATAAAAAAAAAGACAATATTTAAAACATATCTTACATAATCAAGGTGTTTAAAAAGAAATATGAGATACTAAAAAAAAAGACAAAAAAAGGAAATTGTAAAATGGTTCTGTGCATTTGAATTTATTTATTTATTATGTTGAGGGGTAAAGTAGAAATGTGAATAATTTTCACAATTTCTAGTGAATATTAAATAGTGCATACTTTTTATGACTTTATTTATAACATATATTACATAATCGCAATGAGTAAAAAGAAAAAAAGCTAATAAAAAAAGAAATAAATAATTAAAATAAATAAATTAAAAAAAAAAAATCAGATTAAGCAAAATATAGAATGGTTATGTACATTTTATATTATTTATTTAGAAGCATATAAAAGTGACAGCAGAAAAAGACCGGAGAGTCCATTGAGTCTGCCCATTTTCTTTTTTTTTTTTTTTCCTTTTTTTTTTTTGTTTTGTGTTTTCATTTTTGTTTTTTTCATCTGAGTATAGAGCTATGTTTGTCCCATGCATGTTTGAAGCCATTTACTGTTGACCGCCTCACTACCTCTGCTGGAAGTTTATTCCAAGCGTCAACCACCCTTTCAGTAAAATAATACTTTCTAAAATGAGTTTTAAACTAATTTGGAATTAATTACGGCTAGAAGCAAAGTAAAAATGTGAATACTTTTATTTTCTGGTAAAATATTAAATTTTTTTTTATAACATATCTTGCAGAATCAAAATAGGTAAAATTAAAAAAAAAAAGACAATAAAATAAAACAAAAATAACCCAAGGTAATTGCAATGTTCTACTCCAGCAACAGGAAGACTGGAAATATCTCTATAGTTAGTCCGCTGCAAAATATATAATTTTTTATTTTGTAAAGTAAAATTGTGAATATTTTTTTTCTGGTAAATAATAAATACTGAATATTTTTTTTTTTATAACATAAATTACATAATCAGTAAAATGAAAAAAAAAATACAATAAAAAAAAAGACAAAAATAATCCAAGGTGATTGCAATGTTCTACTCCAGCAACAGGAAGACTGGAAATATCTCTATAGTTAGTCCGCTGTAAAATATATTATTTTTTATTTTGTAAAGTAAAATTGTGAATATTTTTTTTTTCTGGTAAATAATAAATACTGAATATTTTTTATAACATATCTTACAAAATCAGTAAAATGAAAAAAAGGCAATAAAAAAAAGACAAAAATAATCCAAGGTGGTTACAATGTTCTACTCCAGCAACAGGAAGACTGGAAATATCTCTATAGTTAGTCCACTGCAAAATATTATTTTTTATTTTGTAAAGTAAAATTGTGAATATGTTTTTTTTTTCTGGTAAATAATAAATACTGAATATTTTTTTTATAACATATCTTACAAAATCAGTAAAATGAAAAAAAAGACAATAAAAAAAAGACAAAAACAATCCAAGGTGATTGCAATGTTCTACTCCAGCAACAGGAAAACTGGAAATATCTCTATAGTTAGTCCGCTGTAAAATATATTTTATCTTTTATTTTGTAAAATTTGGAATATTTTTTTTTCTGGTAAATAATAAATACTGAATATTTTTTTTTTAGAACATATCTTACATAATCAGTAAAATGAAAAAAAAAAGGCAATAAAAAAAAGACAAAAATAATCCAAGGTGATTGCATTGTTCTACTCCAGCAACAGGAAGACTGGAAATATCTCTATAGTTAGTCCGCTGCAAAATATTATTTTGTATTTTTAGCTTGGCTGCTTTTCACGAGTTGAAATGTAGAACTATTCTGTACATTTTTATTTATTTATTATGACTAGGGCTACAGTAAAAATGTTAATTATTTTTTGTTCAGGTAAATATTAAATATTGCATTATTTGCATTACTTTATTTACAACTCAAGATGAGTTAAAAAAAAAAAAAGACAAAGGAAAAAATATATAATTTTAATAACCTGTTCCAGCAACTGGAACACTGGAAGTGGATTTTTATATTTAGTCTATTCAATAATTAGATTTTTTATTTTCAGCCAGCTGGAGATCTCAAATCCTTTTTTTACATGTTCAAATGTTATCTCCTTACAGCCAGTTGAATAAAGCCTGCTGTATACAAAGATCAGTAGCTCAATCGGCATTAAATACACATAGAGCTGAATAAGTCGTAACAGCGGCTTTGTTCTCTTTGCAAACAGATCCAATCATGTGCAAAAAATATCCTGTTTTTTTCCGCACTTGACTCATGTCCCAGCATTTTTTACCTTGTCCCTGTAGGGAGCAGCTTTTATTAATCCCTTGAGGAACGTCATCACCAGGCTTGTAAAGTTCTTGCAAGGTTCCTATTGTCGTAATCACGCCCCCAGAACTACATCTCCAGAGAGCTCCTTACCTAAACTGCGGCCAGGCTCATGGGAGTCAAGGCAGTTTCATCGTCTGGCTGGGAAAGGAGCCAATGATTGTATGTGAAGAGGGGTGGGAGATGGGTGGAGTTCTGTAGTCCAGGAAGGAGGGCAACACTGGGATTTCAGTGCAACAGAAGCACCACATTGCCAGTCTAACATGATGCCAGGAGCTCATTTTCTGTACTTGTACATTGCTTTTAAATTAATAAAATTTGGGAACATATGCATGTATCAAGGGGTGTGGGGGGAATAGTGGGTAGAATATATATATATATATATATATATATATATATATATATATATATATATATATAATTACCAAAAGTTTTGGGACACCTGCCGTTACACACACATGAACTTTTTTTTTTTTTTTTTAAATTCTCTTTATTAATTTTAATAGGTTTACAGAGACAGAACCTTGGGGCATTCCCCGGCTCAAAAAGTACCATGTAAATCGGTACCTAACAACAGGTTATCTGCCTATTACATTGCTGTTTTCGACAGAAAAACAGATAAAATACAAAACAAAAGCTAAAATACAAAACAAAAACTAGATATTACTGCTCAACCACTCCAATTGGAGAGATTATGAAAGGAGAATGTGCAACTCGTCTTCGATGAAAGTGGGATTTCCCAAGAGGGGATTCTGGTACTAGGCCTAGGATATTAAAGGTTCAACTATAGGGGTGTCACAAGGGACTTAGCAAGTGTTAGCACAGAAGGAGGAGCTAGTGGGTGTCAGATATACCGTCTATTCTTGAGCGGCATTAGTGGAGGTAGAGTCAAGCCATAGTTTCCATATTTTGTCAAACTTAGCAGTACACCCACGGGAGAGGTATGTGGCTTTATATAATGGTATTGTAGAATTGACCAGGGCTTTCCAAGAGGTCAGAGAGGGCGCATCAGGTTTTTTCCATTTTAGTAATATTGCTTTACGGGCGTAAAAAAGTAGAAGTCCTATGAGGGTCTTAGTTGCTGTGCGGTGCGCTAAAGAACACACACATGAACTTTAATGGCATCCCAGTCTTAGTCCGTAGGGTTCAATATTGAGTTGGCCCACCCTTTGCAGCTATAACAGCTTCAACTCTTCTGGGAAGGCCATCCACAAGGTTTAGGAGTGTGTCTATGGGAATATTGGACCATTCTTCCAGAAGAGCATTTGTGAGGTCAGGCATTGATGTTGGACGGGAAGGCCTGGCTCGCAGTCTCCGCTCTAATTCATCCCAAAGGTGTTCTATCGGGTTGACGTCAGGACTCTGTGCAGGCCAGTCAAGTTCCTCCACCCCAAACTCGCTCATCCATGTCTTTATGGACCTTGCTTTGTGCACTGGTCCAAATCATTTGGTGGATTATGGTGTGGGGGTTGTCTTTTTAGGGGTTGGGCTTGGCCCCTTAGTTCCAGTGAAGGGAAATCTTAAGGCGTCAGCATACCAAGACATTTTGGACACTTTCATGCTCCCACCTTTGTGGGAACAGTTTGGGGATGGCCCCTTCCTGTTCCAATATGACTGCGCACCAGTGCACAAAGCAAGGTCCATAAAGACATGGATGAGCGAGTTTGGGGTGGAGGAACTTGACTGGCCTTCACAGAGTCCTGAGCTCAACATGATAGAAAACTTTTGGGATGAATTAGAGTGGAGACTGCAAGCCAGGCCTTCTCGTCCAACATCAGTGCCTGACCTCATAAATTCACTTCTGGAAGAATGGCCAAACATTCCCATAGACACACTCCTAAACCTTGTGGACGGCCTTCCCAGAAGAGTTGAAGCTGTTATAGCTGCAAAGGGTGGGCCAACTCAATATTGAACCCTACGGACTAAGACTGGGACGCCATTAAAGTTCATGTGCGTGTAAAGGCAGGCGTCCCAATACTTTTGGTAATATAGTGTATATATATCTCAAACAAAATGAGTAATATATGTGAATCCAAGTGTAATAAAATCAAACATTGACAACATAAAAAATAAAAAGAAACTAGATGTGAAAAAATGTTCGTGACGCATCTGTCCAGGGGGGCCATCTATAGTGTACCCATACAATTTTACAGTTCATAAATGTGCTTGAAATGGTGATCCATGGGTAAAATTAGACACCAGCGTGATCATCCCACCAACTTGAATAATAAGGGTACGCTTACCAGAGAGTGTAGACCCAAGTACCTTACAGAACTTGGGTACACAGGCAGGGGTAAATGGACATCACACACAGGAAAGCCAGCCCTCACAGGTGTCTCTGAAGGATGGATCTCTCAAATGTCCACAGCTCTAGTGTAGATGGACTCCAACCAGGACCTACCTTCTCTAGAAATAAGTAGTATACAGCGCTTGTTGTAAATTGTGCAATGACTTCGGCAATAGCGCGTTTCGTCATACGCGCAACCTAACCTCTGACGCGGTTCTAATGAGGATGTCATATTTGACGAAACCCGTTAGGGCCCAGCTATTGCCGAGGTCATTGCATAAATTGTACCAAGCGCTGTATACTCCTTATTTATTGAGGCAGCAGGTTCTGGTTGGAGTCCATCTACACCATAGCTGTGTCGGCATATGAGAGATCCATCCTTCAGAGACACCTGAGAGGTCTGGCTTTCCTGTGTGATGTCCATTTACCCCTGCCTGTGTACCCAAGTAGTGTAAGGTACTTGGGTCTACATTCTCTGGTACCCTCATGGATGTGCAGCCGAAAAATCTGCAGCAACTGCGTGATGTTATCATGTCACTATGGAGAAAAATCTCTGAGGAACGTTTCCAACACCTTTTTGTATCTATGCCACCAAGAATGAAGGCCAAAGGGAGTCCGGTACTAGCAAGGTTTACTTAATAAAGTGGCCAGTGAATATATATATATATATATATATATATATATATATATATATATACACACACAGGTGTGTGATATACAGTGAATATATATGTATACAGGTGTGAATGTCTGGTGAATGACACATCCACTGTACCCTTCAAAAGGAATGTCAGGACAAAATTAAAAGAAAAATGTAAAATATTGATAAGAATTGAAGAAAAAAATAAATAAATAATAGAAAGAAAAAAAAAATATATATATATATATATATATATATATATATTTTATTTTTTTATTTTTTATTTATATTATTTATTTATTTATTTATTTTTCTTCGTTTCTTATCAATATTTAGAATGTTTCTTTTAATTTTGTCCTTTTGAAGGGTACAGTGGATGTATCATTCACCAGACATTCGCTGAAGGTGAAGTTAGGCTTGCAATGCATCAGAAAGTATCCCTGGACCAGAACCCCATCCGTATTTTCATATAAATATAAAACCAAAATATGTTGGGACACAGGGAGAACTCATATATATATATTAAAACAATATATATATATTGTTTTGATAAATATCAAGTTATTTTATATTTGGGAGAATGTGCTTTGATAAGATCCAAATATATAAAATGTAAAACATAGCATTAAAAAGTTATAGGTTGATAATTTTTTTTTCTTTGCACTATAATAAAAAACGTTCCCTGTGACATGCCTAATGCCATTGCCTTGGCAAGTACCTATCATCAATACAACATCATCCTGTATGAATCAAGATCATTACCATAAGAAAATTGTCATCCCATCTCAACGCGTTTCATAGACTCGGTCAGTGAAACAGTGAAATTACTGTCAAAGTCATGCAATAAATAATTTTTAGAAGTCAATCAAATAATTTCAAAAATTGTCCCAATGTCAACATTTAATGCAAAATTGCTACTCAATAAAGTTGTAGATTGAACATTGAAATATGGACAATTTTGGAAGTTATTCGATTGACTTCTAAAAATTATTTACTGCACGATTTTCACAGGAATTTGCTATGCCGTCATAATGAATCAATCAAATAATTTCCAAAATTGTCCATACAATGTAAAATGTGCATTTGATAATTGTGTAGATTGAATACTGATATATGGACAATTTTGGAAATTATTTCATTGCATGGTTTTTGCATTAAATTCACTGTTCCTCCTGAGGAGTCAATCAAATAATTTCCAAAATTGTCCATCAATCAATATGAAAAGTAAAACATGTATTTGATAATTGTGTAGATGGAATACCGATAAATGGACAATTTTGGAAATTATTTCACTGCATCGATTATGTTTTGCAATAATTCCACTGTTCCATCTCAAGGAGTCAATCAAATCATTTCCAAAATTGTCCATAAATCAATATGCAATGTAAAATATTTATTTGCTAATTGTGTAGATTGAATATTGATATATGAACAATTTTGAAAATTATGTGATTGCATGATTTTTGCATTAATTTCACTGTTCCATTTAGAGGAGTCAATCAAATAATTTCTAAAATTCTCCATAAATCAATATGGAATGTTAAATATGTATTTGATAATTGTGTAGATTGAATACTGATAGATGGACAATTTTGAAAATTATTTGATTGACTTCTAAAAAATATTTATTTCATGATTTTCGCAGTGATTTTGCTGTTCCATCCCGAGGAGTCAATGAAATAATTTCCAAAATTGTCCATAAATCAATTTGCAATGCAAAATATTTATTTGATACTTGTGTATATTGAATACTGATAGATCTACAATTTTGGAAATTATTTCATTGACTTCTAAAAATTATTTATTGCATGATTTTTGCAGAAATTTCACTGTGTCATCCTGAAGAAATGGGCCAAGTCTTGTACTGATAATAAAAGGTTTAAATAAGTACTTACCAAGGTAACGGTGTTAGGCATAGCATACAGAATGGAGTTTATAGTGCTAAGGTAAGAACCATGTATTGATCTGTAACTATTTAATATTTCGATCTATATTTCATATATTTGGTGATATTCTTTTTCCATTGTGAAACGATTTTATTACTTAACATTTACCGTAAATGTTTTCAAACCATTCGGATGTGTCCCCGATGAAGCAGCAGTTGGCTGAGAAACGCGTCGGGTTAACCAGCGGGATACACCACCATCAACTTTGGAATCTATTTGGAACTGTTTATGGTGTTTTATATGCTGATTGTACCTATACTTGGGTTTTCATTAATGACCTTAAAACTGTTTAATACTTGAAATCTCTTTTTTTTTTTAGGAATTTAATTGTGTTGCCTCACTTTTAGTACAAAGCCTTTAAAGCAGTGGTTCTCAACTTTTCTGGTGCCGTGACCCCTGGATAAAATTTCCCAAGTTGTAGGGACCCCTAAACAATAAAATTATTTTCGTGGCGTGGGTTGTCAGCACCCAAGACAAGACAAATAATTTGCGCCCCTAACCCACGGACATTTAGTCCCACGGACATCCTTCAGTCCCTTCCACTCGTACAGTATTGAAACCTGTTATGATACATTTTAGGATGTACCACTCCTTCTCTTTGTTTTCCTTTCTTTCCCTTTTATCTCTCTCTATCCTAATTTCTTGGGTTTTTTTCCCCTATCTCTCTCTCTAGCCATCTTTCTTGTTCTTTCTTTCCCTTTTTCTTTGTACCTACCCCTCTTTTCCTCTCCTTACATGTATTCTCTATTTTTATTCCTTCTCTCACTCCTTGGTGGGGTTTGGGGGGGGGTGGGATCAGTGGCAGTGCTGGGGGGAGTTCTGATCAGCCAACATAGGTGCTCTTGATGAAGGTCATCTGCTGATCTGAGAACTATAGTGGGGGCTTTTAATGGCAACTATAATCACAGGCAGTGTTACCCATTGTGTCTCCGACTTTGTGGTGTCTTGTAGCAGTGACACCTTTGCCAAAATCAGGAGATAGGGTCTCCTCCAGCCCCTCCCACTTCACATTCCTCACCAGTCAGCTGACCTCCAGTCTCTGCCTCCCCCCCAGCTATGCCGAATGAATGGGCGGCTGCGAAGAGGCTGCGGGCTCCAGGAACAGCCCAGCTGGGTCAGCCACAGGCTCCAGGAACAGCCCTGCCGGGTGGCAGCAAGAAGGCTGGGAGATGGGTGTGGGCTTCAGAAACAGCCCACGATTCGGTGACCCCTGGCAAATCATCATTCGACTCCCAGGTTGAGAACCACTGCTTTGAAGTCTCTTATTTTGTTAATGGCTTTTTTAACCTATTTTGTTGCTTTACTTGTACTTTTGGGATGTGGCATCGTACATTTTTCCACCAAGACAGGGTAAAATGTTTTTTATTATTTTGTATATATTTGGACTAATAAAAATCATGAAATTTTATGTATGAGTTACCCCCGTGTGCTTCCTGTAAAGTCTGAACACCTTTTGGTTTCCTAAGTCACTGATAAGTAAGCATGCGAGCTGCTGGGTTGCCTGTAAAGTCTACCAGATAGGCAAGCCAATAGCTAATGGCAGCTAAAAATGCAGTTACTGGCAGGATTTCCAGGTAAGAAACTTTGATTCAGGTTCTCAAAAAAACAAAAAAAACAAAAAAAAAACATAATGGCAACATGTACCTGTAGCACAGACCAAAATATGCTGACCCTAACCTCTGACCCTTACGTGACCCAAACACTAACCCTGGCACTGACCTAGATCAAACCTTAATCTAGGTATTTTCTTTATTTTTTATTTTATTTTTCATGATTTATTTTAAGTTTTTTTACAAATTTTTTTTTTCTTTCTGCAAGGAACGAAAAAGATACATTGTAGCCTTCTTCTCCATTCACAGAAAGAAAGAAAAACAGAGGGGGTGGGCTTCACAGTGACTGATCACTGTGGTAGCCAATCAAAGGCTACCACAGCGATCAGGTGACCCGGAATCGGGGGGATCTGGGTCCCGATTCTTAGTACGGGGCTCTCTATGAGACCCCCGGTGTCTGTGCTGGGGGTGTGTCATGCGCCCAGCACAAAGAGTGAAACACATATACGTAAAAAAGCCCGCTGCAGTGAGGCCACACATATGTATTACATCGGCAAGAAGGGATTCTTTTTTTTTTTTTTTTTTTAATTATTATTTTTTATTTATTTATAGTCACTCTGTTTCTCTTCACCTTTCCCTCATAAACCACTTGTGTTTTCACCCACAGAGAGATATGAGGGAACACCTGGCCTACAAAAGAAGGAGCCATTGATTTTCAGAGCTGAAAACTGCTGGCATTGATCCAGGCAAGTGTGATTAGAGAAGTGTGACATTTTCTTATTTGTATCACAAAGGTGAATTTAGTCTTTTAATACATATTTAATGCACTGAATCAAGTGCGATTCTCTGTGTGTATTACCAATTAAAGAGGAAAATGACATTGGTCAATTTTTTTTAATTTTTTTTATTTATATGTGCACAATAATAAAATATAGTAATTAAATAATATTAAAATACATTTTTTAAATAAACATTAAAATTAAATAAATATAGGATTGTTTGAATAAATATTAAAATTCAAATTAATATGAATTCATTTTCAAATAAGCATTTACAGCTAAACTCCAGGCAAACAGATTAATATGCCTGAAATACAGGGACGCTCTTTTACCTGTTAAAGGATTAATATTTTCTATCTATCTGGTCCTGAGATTTTCAGAGCTCTGCCACAAAGCACAGATGTCTGACAGGGCAGCAGGAGTAACTGTAACTTTATATTTTAAGAAGCATAAATAGGAAATGTTCAAGAAAAAAACGACAAAAAAACAATAATAAACAATGCTGACACTTTATTGAGCAATAGATTTGTTAAATCGGAACACCGTTTTGTTTTTAAATAAACATAAGGATTAGGAAGAAATAAAAAAAAATCAGAAAAAAGTTTTAAACAGAAAAAAATATTTGATTTTTTATGTATATACCGTAAAGAAATATTGTTTTTTTTTTTTCTTTCTTTTTTTTTTTTTTAAAGAAAAGTAAAGGGAATGTCAGCAAATTAGCAATCTGTTAAGGTCACACACTTAGCTATTAAATATACATTGTATTAAACATATCTTCAATAAAAATTTTAAGTATAAAGAACATTACATTCTTTTTTTTCTTTTTTTTTTTTTTTAATGTATGCATATGTTTTATTGCTCCCTAATTCAATATTTGACAACCAGATTATATAAATAGAAATAAATAAAAACAAAAGCCAGGATTTTTTTCGGGTTTTTTTTTTTTACAAGCAATATTTGAAAACAATTCACTATTTTTATTTATAACTGCCTCTCAAAATGAGCGACAGGAAAAGTCCATTTTTATATATATATATATATATATATTTATATTTCTACCTTGGTTTTTCGATGACTACAGTATGACACAAAGTTTGTTGTCCATCATTGGGTGAAAAAAGACAAAAAGTTGCCTTGCTCTGGATACCTTTGGGTAGTCTTGCTGGAATGGTTCGTCTCTCCACATCCAAATAAAAGTTCTTCAGACAGAGGAGGAATCTTTTTTTCTCGTGCTGTTTCCATTTCTCCATGTTTGCTGGGTTAACGTCAATGTGTACGCAAACGACCTCAGTACATGACCTCGGATGCGGGCGACGATGTCAGAGCTGGCAAACAGAGAAACAGCATGAGAAAAAAAAAAAAATTCTCCCACCGAACCATTTCACCAAACACTACACCGTCATTATTAGCTGAAAAAGTTGGCCAACTCTACTTTGTCATTTTCTACTTCAGTCTGTTGGCCAACTCTGCATTGTCATGACTATCTGAAAAATTTGGTCAACATTAAATAAGTTGGTCAACATTAAATAAGGTCATAACTAAAACACATTTTCTAGTTCTGCATTGTCATTACTAATTGAGTTGATTTAATAAGCAAAATACAGTCACTTCAAGAACTATTCTATAAAAAAGGGTAGTATGATTACAGAATTCCTATATATTTTTAATAGACATGTGCACAGCCAAAAAATTCGTTCATTTTCGTTTTCATTTCATTAGTTTATTATTTTTTTAGTTTTTCGGGTCATTCGTTATGATCGCGATTCGTAAATGCGTTCATTCGTGCATTCGTAAATTCAAACATTCGTTCATTCGTACATTCGTACATTCGTTCATTCGTACATTTTTACATTTGTACATTCGTAAATTCGTAAAATCGTACATTTGTAAATTAGAAAATTCAGAAATTTGTAAATTCGAAGTTTGAAAATCCAAAAACCCAAAAATTCAAAAATCTGAAATAGTAACTAACTTTTAAAATATAGGTATTGTAATTTCCTTTCAAATTTGACTGTCAGTGAACTTAACAAATACGAAATTAACCGAAGTTATGAATTATCCAAAAGGAATGCTGCATCTAAACAAATGGAATGGAACAAATTAATAATAAATAATAATAATAAAACGTTGTTATTATTATTATTGTTATTTATTATTATCAATTCATTACGTTCCATTCCGTTTTTTCGGATCATTCATAACTTCGGATAAATTTGTATGTGTTACGTTCACTAACAGCCAAATTTGAAAGGAAATTACAATACCTATAATTTAAAAGTTACTAGTAATTACTAACAGTTAAGTTATTATTAGTTAACTATTATTTCAGATTTCCGAATTTTCGAATTTACAAATTTACTAATTCACTAATTTACTAATGTACGAATGTACATTCGTAAATTGCGAATGTACGAATGCCCGAATTTATGAATGTCCAATTTTATCGAATTTGCGGGTTTTCGTTAATTTGGATATTCCCGAATTAACTAATTTGTCGAAATTCCTTAAAAAACGAATTCGGAACGAAACGAATTGCACATGCCTAATTTTTAATGTAGCTAATCTCTAACTATTCATTAGGCTGAACTTTTGAAACGTTATGAGTAGACTTCTTGGAGAGCAATTAACTTTTCTACCTATAGATGTTTAAAATACATGCAGTTTTATTGCTGTATTTCTAGTATAAGACAAATACTAAATTTGTTGCTTATTAGGGTTGGAAATCTAGAGGAAGGTTTATTGGTATTGCATTGTAGATTTAGCAATTATAGTAAACCTAAGAAAGTTTCTACAAGATACATATTAAGTAAAATGTGCAATTTTCAGGCTAGGTATATCATCGATGTATCTGGGTTTTTAAACTATGACATATGAATGATTTTGCTATTCCTGAATCAATACAATAGAACGAAATGATATTTGAGTAATCCAAAGTTTAATTTTAAAACTAAACTAGGAGAGAAGAAATGGATGGCATCTGAGAAAGTCCAAAGTTGGATCATTGAACTAAGCTAAGAGCAGAGTTAAAGTATATCTGAGAAAGTCCAAAGATGGATATCTGCCCTAAACTAAGTCAAAAGTTGGATCTATAGGAGCTTGAAATACATTCAGATTTTATGGATTAAAAAAAAAAATAAATAGTATCAGGCAAATGCAACTTTTGTTGCTTTTTAGAGTTGGAAATCTAGAAGGGTGATTACCGATATTTCGTTGTAGATTTACTAATTATAATAATCCTAAGAAAGATTCTACAAGGTACATAATTTAAAAAAAAATTGCAATTTTCAGGGTTAGGTATATCATTGATATATCTGCATTTTAAACTATTACATTTGAATGATTTTGTTATTCCTGACTCAATGTAATTTTTAAAGAGAGGTGGTGGTGCTTTATGGACAAAACTAAAATAATAGAATGAAATTATATTTGAGAAATCCAAAGTTGGCTCTGTAGAAGCTGGGAATACATTTAGCTTCAATGGATTAAAAGTACTATTAAATAGTTTCAGACAAATGCAACTTTTGATGCTTATTAGGGTTGAAAATCTAGAGGGAGGATCATTTGTATTTTATTGTAGATTTAGTAGGTATAATAATCCTAAAAAAGTTCCTACAAGGTACATATTAAGAAAAAATGCAATTTTCAGGCTAGGTATATCATCAATATATCTGCATTTTAAACTATTACATAGGAATTATTTTGTTATTCTTGACTCAAAACAATTTTTAAAGAGAGGTGGTGTTTTATGGACAAAACTAAAAGAATAGAACAAAATGATATTTGAGAAATCAAAAGTTTGATCTTGAGACTAAACTAGGGGAAAAGAAATGGATGACATCTGAGAAAGTCCAAAGTTGGATCTATAGAAACTTGAAATACATTCAGCTTTTATGGATTAAAAAAACTATTAAATAGTATCAGACAAATGCAACTTTTGTTGTATATAAGGGTTGGAAATCTAGAGATTAATCCTAAAAAAGTTCCTACAAGGTACATATTAATAAAAAATGCAATTTTCAGGCTATGTATATCATCAATATATCTGCATTTTAAACTAATACATAGGAATGATTTTATTATTCCTGACTCAATATAGTTGTTGAAGAGAGGTTGGGCTTTATGGACAAAAATAAAAGAATAGAACAAAATGATATCTGAGAAATCCAAAGTTTGATCCTGAGACTAAACTAGGAGAGAAGAAATAGATGACATCTGAGAAAGTCCAAAGTTGGATCTCTGAACTAAACTAAGAGCGGAGTTCAAGTACATCTGAGAAAGTCCAAAGATAGATCTTTGAACTAAGCTAAGAGATTTGAAGTGATAGAAAAGTTCAACACCAAACAATGACGGTGTCTGCTATTCTTTGCGAATCGTCTGAATGAAAAAAGGCTTTTAAGGTTAATGGGTGTTATGGGTCAGTAAGAAAGAAAAGTTTTGTCAAGAGTTTCTAGGATATGGAGAACTCACCAAGACAGCAAACAGTGATCAGGACACCGCTGTTGGCTGTCCAACATTAACTGACGCTGCATTGTCAAGAATCCAATGAAAGCGGAGCGGCTGAAATAAAGGTAAGAGATGAAGGTGAGGTGGAGCTCAGAAAAATATATATATATATTAGATTACATATCAGGGTCCATTTACTAACAAAATTCAGTTGTGAATGCAATCTTTTTTTTTTTGTGTACTTCATAGTAAACCACCCAAATCGGGCTGCAGTTAAACATGGTAAGCACATGTATTGCATCTCCCTTAGCAAATAACCCAGCTTTAATAAGTTGTAGAAAACCAATCACAGAGATAGGCTATCCACAGCTACAAGAGAGCCCTGGCTGATTAATTCTGTGCAACAGTTCTTTATATTTACACAAATAGTATAATTTTATTTCTACAAAATTAAGCAAAAAAAAAGAAAAAAAGGCATAATAAATAATATCTAACCAATACTTCTACATACAGGAAGTGTACATTTAATTGAAAGACATACAGAATTGAAAATTGAGGATTTATTATTTAGGATTTTACCATGAAAATATGGCTATATATATATATATATATATATATATATATATATATATATATATATATATATATATATATATATATATATGTGTGTGTGTGTGTATATCTATATATATACATATATATGTATATATTTATATATATATATGTATATATATATATATATGTATATATATATATATATATATATATATATATATATATATATATATATATATATATATATATATATATATATATATATATATATAAATACTGTATATGCTGATATTTTGGTAATGTTCTGAAGACCAAGGAGGATATCACTTGAAGCTAAAAGTTTCCTAAAAATGATTCAGAATGCATCCAGATCAAAATATTTCTTTTTGAAGCCCCAAGAACAGAGAAACCATGATGACACATGCCAAGTCAACTTAGATTCTGACAGACTGTAGAGGAACACTTAATTATTATCCAAACAATGAAAACGTAAAACATATTATAATAATTATTTCGATTTCACTTTGATAAAGTGAAATCGAAATAATTATTATTTCGATTTCACTTTATCAAAGTGATGGGTCTATTGTATGAAAAATCTGGAGTTTCTGGTAAGTGTATCATTTGGTTATAAACATACAATAGCCAACGGCACCACAGTTCCACACTTCAGGCTCACTGAAAAACACAGTCTCAAGTTAGGGTTGCTATAAAAAAATACAAATGAAATAAACCTTGCATGAATATCAAACTTTTTTAAAGAAATTGGGAACAAGTAACGTAAATGTGTACTAAGTTTAGAATTTTCTCAACTCTTGTACGTGGTTCCTAAGTTTAGCACATATGCCAGGTAAATGATACTGTACTATAAATATAGCTTATGTTATAAATTGGACTTACATTGGTATCCTATAAATATATTAATTTATAAATGTGTTACTGCCAGGTGACATTTTATTTTGTAATCACAAAACATTATTTAAATAGCCAAAATTGATTTATGTGATTCAATTTTGAGAACAAATCTATCTTTGTACCAAGAAAATGTATTTGGTGCACACAGTGAAGCCCAATTGTTTCTCATTTGTTTTCGATTTATTCATAACATAACAGCCTTTATTAAAAATGAATAAATTATTTAAAAAAAAATGCTACAAAAAATAAAAATATTTTGACCCTTGACTATTTTATTATTATAAAAAAAAAAAAACTACAAAATAATACAGAATGTTACAAAAAATAAAAATATTTAGTCTCTTGACTATTTTATTATTATTAAAAAAAGAAATAAATACAAAAAATGCAGAATGTTAAAAAAAAATAAAAGTATTTATTCTCTTGACAATTGAATTACTATTGAATGGCACATCTCTGTTTTTAAAATTATTTTTTGTTTTTTATCTTGGGACATTGTAAAAAAAATAAATAAATAAACTTTAACCTCTTAGCACTGGCTGGCTGGCTCTTTAGGGGTTATGAAAGATGGGAGGTGGCATTTCTGATCATGTGATCACTGTGATTGGCTGTTACGGCAGTCACGTGATCAGGAACTCCACCCACCTGCTCCTGATTATACACAGTGACCGAGAGTTGTCAGTGTCAACTTGGTCACTGTGCTGAGAGTTTGCAGTGAGAGCATTCTCAGTACAGAACAATGGAGCCTACTGATGTACGTATGCATACAGGTGGCATTAAGGCCCGATGTGCTTTATGTCAGCAGGAAGAGGTTAAGGAATAGAAAAATGAAAATCTGTTTGTAACTTTGGAATCCCTAAACCTTTTTTTGTGTAATCCTATTTTTCAGTAACAACAGTCTTAAAGTGTATATAAAGCCAAATTCTGTTTTAGATAGGGTGGGGAAGTAATAGAACCCCTGTCTGTTTTTTTATTGTTGTTTGTCTGATTCACCCTCTCTATTGGTCCCAGGGAGACTATTGTCTCCAAGGCCAAAAAGTGATGAAAGATCCATCATTTTATTGTCCTACTACCCATTGCACCAATTCCCAACACAGCCAATGCACAAAGATAAACCACTGCCAGCTTCATTTTGTAACATCTGGAGCATGGTTTCTCAACTAGGGTTCCATGGAACCCTAGGGTTCCTCCAGAGGTTTGCTAGGGGGTTCCTTGAGCAATGAGCAATTTCTGCCTCTCAGATAAGACGCCATTGACCTTTTTAGCTATCTATAAGGGGGGTCATTCGTCCCAATGACCACAAGTGTAAGGAGCACTCTTCCTATTGACCATCACACTAATGGACCATGGGTTGTAGATAAAGACATTTTCAGCAGGGGTTCCCTGAGACTGGAAAGTTAAAGGGTTCCTCTGTGTTGAAAAGGTTGAGAAAGACTGATCTAGATTCTAACCAATCAAGAGCTGGACCTAAAACATACATTGCCCTGGGACACATTCTGTACATGGCTTCAACATATCTAATGAAAATATATATATATATACATACATACATATATATATATATATATATATATATATATATATATATATATATCTCAGGAGATACTTTTTAATTAAAAATTAGAAAAAACCCCAGAGTTTGTATTCTCTCAGAAAGACTTATTGTCAATAACAAAAGAATATAAATTGTGTTTAAAATCTAAAGCTTTGAGATAATTATTAATTAAAAAGAATGGAATGTTCTACCTTGCTCTAATTATACTAAATACCAGTTTCGTCAAGTGATACAGTTTCAAAATTAAAACTTAAACGGAAACAGAATGTAATTAAGAGGCATTAGTGCAAACATTATGCATGTAAATCTACAGACTAAATTAAAAAAAAAGAAAAGGAAAACGTACAAAATAAAGTTGAAACAAAACATTAATTTGCAGTATGTTCAGGTATCCAGTGAAATAGATGTGGGTTTGTTTTATCCAAGTAGAAGACTCTGATCATTTTTTTTTATTAGTTATAAGTCCCCATTGATTATGATTTGAAAGGGCTTTATTGTACATTTTATGGGACGATAATACCAGATGACTTGTCTGCGGTCTCAGATTTGTGATACATTGTTGAATATTAGCAGAAAATCAATGGAATGTAAAACAATGGTATGAGAAAAGCCACAACTGCCAATACAATTACCATGAAAATCTCAAGATGAAATCTTTTTATATGTAACGCATGTGTGGGATGGTATACCATCTGTGAATACAGAAAGTAACCCCGGGAAATTATATCTTCCAATCTTGGAGCACAATATCTAAAGTACAAGGCTCACCTTGGACACCAAGTCATCATTGCAAGGATCAGGGCCTGGCATCCAAACTCCAGTTGACTCCTTTTAAAATTAAAGTCACTTTTGCCTAAATACTCACCTTATACATGGTGCTCTCCCTGCGGATTTACCCATCTTTTGGGTTGAATGATGGCTAGAGCATCGTTCAGCCCACTTCCTGTAAGCCCAGAATGTCATGTACCAAAGGCATTTTCTGAAAGCAATGAGCCTGCATGCAAGATCGTAAGTTGGACCCTCTTGCTTGAGAAAAAGAAAGTAGGGATTGGCCTTATCAATAGCACCCATCCTGCTTCCCTTGGGAATATGGACCGGATCCCCAGCCCCCAGAATTAGATCAGTCAGTATCAATCTCCTCCACCAATGAGCTACATCATGTTTGGACACAAATCCAAACCTGCCCAAGCTATACTTCTGGGAAGCTGTCAAGCCCAACAGCCATAGGCGACTGAGGCATTCCCTCAGAAGCCACACATATGCATGGTGCGTGCTGCAGGGTGGAGAATGCTTGCATTGACTATGATTGGCTGTCAGGCTTGACAGCTTACCATTGGAATAGCTCAAGGGGGGTTCAGACTACGTCTGAACATACATGAGCTGATCCTTGCCATGCTGGATGGACACCGAATGGCATTTTCCTATTGTTGTGCAATGTGTGAGAGCACAGTGGGCCACCCAACCATCTGGGTCCATGTGCACCTCACAAAATGCTTGCACTGCCTATGATTGGCTGTCAGGTTTGACAGCTTTCCATTGGAATAGCCTAGGTGGGTTCAGACTGTGTCTGACCATACGTGAGCTGGTCCTTGCCATGCTGGATGGACACGGTTTGGTATTTCCCTATTGCTGTGCAATGTGTGAGAGCACGGTGGGCCACCCAATCATCTGGGCCCATGTGCACCGCACAAAATGCTTGCGCTGCCTATGATTGGCTGTCAGGCTTGGCAGCTTTCCACTGGAATAGCCCATGGGGGTTCAGACTACATTTGAACATACTTGGGCTAATCCGATCCTTGCCATGCTAGATGGACACAGATTGGCATTTCCCTATTGTTGTGCAATGTGTGAGAGCACGGTGGGCCACCCAACCATAGGGGCCCATGTGCACCGCACACATTGCTTACATGGAGGGTACATCATCCTCATAGACACATTCCCTGGGAGTGCATCTTGTTGAAGTCTGAGCTCACAGTAATAGCACAAAGCTGTAAGGCTGCATACCTCTACTCCAAAAATTCCTCAGTTCTTCCTGGCTTCTGGCCTAGGCCAAAATGAGGTCATATATCCCAGGAGTCTTCATGGGAGGTGGGGGCTTTCTCAACTAAGCACACCCTCCTGCTTACATGCCTGAGCTAAGGGCAGATGGATTCCAGAAGGTACATGCTACATGAATCATCTGCCCTTACTCAAGATGGCCGTGGCTAGACATGCTGGGGGGGGGTGCTTCTCAAAGCGATTTCTAAACAAAATAAAGCATGGAGACCAGGGTGGATGGAGGACCTTGCTTTGACTACTAACAATGAATTAAATATGGTTTTCGGTTTGTGGCGCTCAGATGCAGTTTAGTTCTACTTTAAAGTTTCATTTTTCGTGACAGAGTCACTCTAAAAATCCTCACAAGACCTCCATGCTGCAGCTATCGAATCCGTCTCTGTTTCTTTAATTGTGTCCCCGCAGGATATAATATATATTCATTTCCTGGCACTGATACAATGTCTCACACGGTTCAATTAAATTAGCAGAATGTAAACAGATGACTCGGACTGGCTGTAATATATTTTCATCATTTTATAGCCGTATGAAGAAAAAAAAAAAACTTAATCCTCAAATATATCAACTGATGATGCTTAACATAGTGGAACTAATTTACAGAACCCTGAATACAGGACACTCTGTGCCTGATTAATATACTGGGGGCACTGCAGTACAGTAAAATATCAAGTCCCTGTTTGCTGGTACATACGGCTCTGGGGCTGCGAAGTATATCAGCATTTCTTACAGCATAGTGAATGGGGGGGGGGCAGAACGTCTGCTATTTAATTAGGGCACTGAATCCATATACAGAACAATGGTGTAGTGCAAGGGTCTTCAAACTATGGCCCTCCAGTTGTTCAAGAACTAAAATTCCCATCATGCCTAGCCATGTCTGTGAATGTCAGAGTTTTAAAATGCCTCATGGGATGTGTAGTTCCGCAACAGCTGGAGGGCCGTAGTTTGAGGATCCCTGGTGTAGTGGCTAGCATTCTACCTGTAGCTCTGCCTCCAAAGGGGGCACACTAAATTTTCAGGTTCTTTCCCCAACAGTGCAGGGGCAGCCTGGCACACAGCAACAGTCCATACACTCATTGAACAGTCTAGGGCAGTGATGGCAAACCTTGGCACCCTACTCTTGACACCCTACTCTACACTGCAGATCGCATGAGCATCATGGGAAATGTAGTTCCAAAACATCTGGGGTGCCAAGGTTCTCCATCACTGGTCTAGGGGATGTCTTTTTAGTTTTTTATTGTTGAAGAAACTTCAACTTGTAAAAGGAGGGGGTTTGGGGTTTGGGACATCCCCCAGGCTGGGGACCATGAGGTAGGTTTGAGCACAAGCAAAGGTAGACTGGATAGGCTATAGGTTCATTGGTTAGGGACCATGAAGTAGGTTTGAGCACAAGCAAAGGTAGACTGGATAGGCTATAGGTTCATTGGCTGGGGACCATGAAGTAGGTTTCAGCACAAGTAAAGGTAGACTGGAAAGTTCTATAGGTTCACAGCTAGGGACCATGAAGTAGGTTTAAACATTAATAAAGGTAGAGTGGAAAGGCCATAGGTTCATGGCTGTGGACCATGATGTAGGTTTGAGCACTAGTAAAGGTAGACTGGAACAGTCTATAGGTTCACAGCTAGGGACCATGAAGTAGGTTTAAACATAAAGGTAGAGTGGAAAGTCTATAGGTTCATGGCTGCGGACCATGACGTAGATTTGAGCACTAGTAAATGTAGACTGGAACAGTCTATAGGTTCACAGCTAGGGACCATGAAGTAGGTTTGAGCACAAGTAAAGGTCGACTGGAACAGTCTATAGCAGTGATGGGGAACCTTGGCACTCCAGATGTTTTGGAACTACAGTTCCCATGATGCTCAATTACACTGCAGAGTGCAGGAGCATCATGGAAAATGTAGTTCCAAAACATCTGGTGTGCCAAGGTTCGCCATCACTGGTCTATAGGTCCACGACTGGGGACCATGAAGTAGGTTTGAGCACAAATAAAGGCAGACTGGAACATTCTATAGGTTCATGGCTGTGGGCCCCCTTTCTGAGAGTTTGAAAACATCACACCTTTTTTTTTCAGCATACATAAAGGTAGAGTAGAAAGTCTATAGGTTCATGGCTTTGGAGGTTTGAGCACAAGTAAAGGTAGACTGGAACAGTATATAAGTTCACAGCTAGGGACCATGAAGTAGGTTTGAGCATAATTAAAGGTAGAGTGGAATAGTCTATAGGTTCATGGCTGCAGACCATGAAGTAGGTTTGAGCACAAATAAAGGCAGACTGGAACATTCTATAGGTTCATGGCTGTGGGCCCCCTTTCTGAGAGTTTGAAAACATCACACCTTTTTTTTCAGCATACATAAAGGTAGAGTAGAAAGTCTATAGGTTCATGGCTTTGGAGGTTTGAGCACAAGAGAAGGTAGACTGGAACAGTCTATAGGTTCACAGCTAGGGACCATGAAGTAGGTTTGAGCATAATTAAAGGTAGAGTGGAACAGTCTATAGGTTCACGGCTGCAGACCATGAAGTAGGTTTGAGCACAAGTAAAGGTAGACTGGAACAGTCTATAGGTCCACAGCTAGGGACCATGAAGTAAGTTTGAGCATAAATAAAGGTAGAGTGGAAAGTCTATAGGTTCATAGCTGCAGACCATGAAGTAGGTTTTAGCACTAGTAAAGGTGGACTGGGATAGTCTATAGGGTCACAGCTAGGGACCATGAAGTAGGTTTGAGCACAAGTAAAGGTAGAATGCAAATGAGTAACATGATACCCTTACTGCATGTGGTAAAGCTTAGTGAATTGACCCATTAGTCTTATGTCTACAACTAAGGCCCATAAGGGTATGAAACACGCCAAGTTCTGTTGTGTATTGGATCCTTCTTGTCTCTGATGGGTATGCAATAAGGAAGATGGCTGCTGACCTCCTTCTATTTCAATAGTTGACAACATTGGTTGAAATTTCGGTGCAGCGTAGGCACAATACTGTCAGTCCAAACAGAAGTTAGGAGCTCACTGAATTTCAAGGTAATCGGCAGATACTTTTTCGGTACCTACAGCTTGTAAAAAGGATAAAGCACGTCAGCAAACCTCTGCAGGCCAATGTTTCCCACATTTTTTTTCTGGCTCTCAACCTACGCCACGTTCTTAACACCTAAAATTAGATCTGCTGCAAATTCAAAGCAGAAACTTCTAACATCAGACTTGTAATTGCAACCCTCTATTCACCAAATGCACATTCTGTTCCTGCTTCAGTTTCAAGGGTGTCGTCTATATCAGCTCAATAGGAAAGAAGTTGCACATTTCCATTCCCGAAAGCTAAAATCAACTTTATTGTTCCGTCTCTACAAGGAGCACTCCACCCAGCACCTCTTGCTTATGCATTGTGCCCCCTACTGGGGCTTTCAGAACTAAATATTGAAAGACATCACAAGAGCGTTAAAGTGGATCAGTCATACGGCAGAAGGACTGGCTGGCTCCTCGTCAAAGTACACGACCCAGACCAACTCCAGGCCTTGCTGCCCCCTCCAGAGTAGGGGGGATCCCTAAAACCAAATGACAAAATGGCGCACCAGCTTCATTTATTACTTTAAGCGCCATTTACTATTAACCATTTGAAGACCGAGCTATAAGTTTAAAGCAGTATTTTTTTGCTAGAAAATGACTTATAACCCCCGAACATTCTATATTTTTTTTCTTAGCAAAGACCCTATTGAATAAAATGGCGAACATTGCCATTGTTTCTGTCACACATTAATTGTGCAGCGGTTTTTCGAGCGTAATTTTTGTGGAAAAAATGCATTTTAATGAGTTAAAAAAAAAAAAAAACATAATTTTTACCCCAATTATTTTGCCTAATATGAAAGATGATGTTACGCCGAGTAAATAATTACATGTCATGCTATAAAATTGCGCACACTTGTGGAATGGTGACAAACTACGGTACTTAGAAATCTCCGTAGGCAAAGTTTTAATCTCCTTTACAGGTTTCCTTAGAGTTACAGAGGAGGTTTAGTGCTAGAATTATTGCTCTCCCTCTAATGTTTGTGGTGATACCTCGCGTGTGTGGTGCGAACACCGTTTACAAACGCGTTCGCTTCTGCTCGCGAGCACAGAGGAATGGGGTGCTTTCTTTTTATACTGTCTCTTTAATTTTTTTTTTAATCGCTTTATTTTTTATTACAAGGAATGTAAACATTCCTTGTAATAGAATTAAGGTTGACAGGTCCTCTTTATGAAGAAATCAGGGGTCAAAAAGACCATAAATCTCTTCTTTACCTTTAAAAGCAAAAGAACAAAAAAAAATTCTTTTGATCTTTTGCTTTTAAAAAAAAATTTGTTTACTTCCACCCTGGACCCGAAGTGACGTCATGATGTTGCTCCAGTCCTCCAAGGCCATAGAGGCGATCAAATCGGATCTACTCTTTGACTGCCTATGGGAGAAGCCGACGGCACTGTCGGCATCATTTCTGCAGCAAACCGACGGAAACGGTAAGCCCGAGAAACACTGGCCAGCCGCAGAAGGACGGTGGGGGGTGTCCCCTCCCGCAGCTTCTGAAAGCGTTCCAGTGGCTCATGAGCCGCTTGGAACACTTCTTTGTAATAGAATTAAGGATGACAGGTCCTCTTTATGAAGAAATCTGGGGTCAAAAAGAACCCAAATCTCTTCTTTACCTTTAAAAGCAAAAGAACAACAACAAAAAAAGTTTTGATCTTTTGCTTTAAAAAAAAAAAATTGTTTACTTCCACCCTGGACCGAAAGTGACGTCATAATGTTGCTCCAGTCCTCCAAGGCCATAGAGGCGATCAAATCGGATCTACTCTTTGATTGCCTATGGGGGAAGCCGGCGGCACTGACGGATCATTTCTCCGGCAAACCGACGGAAACGGTAAGCCCGAGAAACACCAGCGAGCCACAGGAGGAGGGTGGGGGGGCGTCCCCTGCCGCCGCTTCTGAAAAGCGCTCCAGTGGCTCATGAGCCGCTTGGAACACTTTCATGAGAAAGCCAGCTAGAGGCTATGGCTGATGTCTTCAGCCATAATCCCGGTAAACCCCTTGCAATCCTCAACGTATATATACGTATTTCACTCAGCAAGTTGTTAAAGGAATGAAACAAATACTCACAAAGGAAGGAAAATAATACATGGCCTTTGTAAGTATTATTTTATTCCTTTACCAATAAATGGTGCCTATGGTAATATACAAGGCTGGTGCCAAGGATCCCTACTGGATCTTATTTATAGTGCTACAATTGATCCCCGGTAGGGAGCGAAACACTATAGATGTGGGACAATCCAGACAGCTGCACTCCGAAAAATAAGACTATCTTTGTTGATAAGTATAAAACAGCAGAAAAGCAACCAAGCCCCGTGGTGGTACCGAGGAAAGTCAACGCGTTTCACCCTGCTACAGCGTGTAGCTTTTTCTCTGTTCCCCTATGGGGCTCGATTGCTTTTTTTATACTTAGCAATGAAGATGGTCCTGGGATGAGATATCATAATAATAGTGTGCGACTCTGGGGGGTTATTAGAGTGTAAGCTTCTCTGGTGCAGTTTCTGATATGACTGTCTCAATGCTCTTTGTGCAGTGCTACAGAATATGTCAGGGTTATATACATGTATAATAATAATAGTGCGTGACTGTGGGGAGGACCAGCTCCTCTGGTGCAGAGACTGATGTGACTGGCTCAGTGATCTCTGTACAACACAGCAGTATACCCTATATTGTCAAAAGTATTGGGACGCCTGCCTTTACACGCATATGAACTTTAATGACACCCCAGTCTTAGGGTTCAATTTTGAGTTGGCCCACCCTTTGCAGCCATAACAGCTTTAACTCTTCTGGGAAGGCCGTACCCACAAGGTTTAGGAGAGTGTCTATGGGAATGTATGACCATTGTTCCAGAAGCGCATTTGTGAGGTTGGACACTGATGTTGGACGAGAAGGCCTGGCTCGCAGTTTCTGCTCTTATTCATCCCAAAGGTCTTCTATCAGGTTGAAGTCAGGACTCTGTGTAGGCCAGTCACGTTCCTCCACCCCAAACTCGCTCATCCATGTCTTTATGGACCTTGCTTTGTGCACTGGTGCGCAGTCATGTTGGAACAGGAAGGGGCCATCCCCAAACTGTTCCCACAAAGTTGGGAGCATGAAATTGTCCAAAATGTCTTGGTATGCTGACGCCTTAAGAGTTCCCTTAACTGGAACTAAGGAGCCAAGCCCAACCCCTGAAAAAACAACCCCCAAACCATAATCCCTCCTCCGCCATATGATTTGGACCAGTGCACAAAGCAAGGTCCATAAAAACATGGATGAGCGAGTTTGGGGTGGAGGAACTTGACTGTCCTGACCTCAACCCGATAGAACACCTTTGGAATGAATTAGAGTGGAGACTGCTAGCCAGGCCTTCTCCTCCAACATCAGTGTGGACTCCCTCTAGAAGCTGGAAATCATTGATTATTGAATCATTGAAGTAGATGTTGCTACTACACCGATACTACACTGCTACTACCCTGCTAATACACCACTACTACATCACTACTACACCGCTACTACACGGCTACTACCCTGCTAATACACCACTACTACACTGCTACTATCTTCACTTGCTCCCGGGTCCCATGGTGAGCGGCTGCACTTCTGCTTACTGGCCAGCATGGCCGCCATTCAAAGAAAGGTTTGCATTGTCTCAATGAATGCAAAGTGTCCCCTATGATTGGATAAGGCGGATAACGTGACATCACTGCCCCAGCTCTCTGTTTCGTCCAATCAGAGAACGCATTGCCTTCATTCAGAAGCAGTATGGTATGTACATAGCTACACACCGCGGGCTTTCCACTGCTAACAATTCAGTAATGGCATTGTAACTATTATCAAAAATCATTTCTGCCATAACTCAACCTCCTTGCCTCGTAAGGGGCCAATTGCCGCCAATAACGCTGCAATCACTAACGATCGCGGCCACAAATCTTCTGTACGGAGAAAAGAAATTAAACTTATTTCGAAGAACACAGCCAAATACTCAATAATACTCCGGACTGTAAAAAATGATAGATTTGTAGAACGCACGCCGCCGTTTGAAGGAAGCCTTTCAGGCTGCCACCATTTTAAAAGCAATATATTTCATCTGCAAAGGAGAATAAATAGTGGTTGCCCTTAAAAAAAAAAAAAATACATATCTAAAGTGTTTTTTCTACTCCAATACAAAAACACAAAAAAAAACAAACTCCTCCACTACACAAATTACCTAATGCATCTTAATATCCCCAAGGCTTCCATGTACCAACTATTCTGCAGAGTCAACACATTTTCTTCACTCGCTGGAAATGGACTTCTATACATTCGGCGATGTCCAGTAATCCAGTAATTGTGTAGGTACGCTATGCTGATCTACTTCTAAAATGGTTACTATGTAGATCAGATGCTGTATAAATATTTGTATAGCATGATAATATCTTTACATGTTTACCTCTTTTCACACATGGGTACGGTTATTACCGGAGGGGACGCGTTTTGCTGACAGACGCAGTTTACCTTCAGGATATATTGATTTTTCGCTATGAAATTTTTAACAAATACAACTGTAATTAAAGGCCGCTGGGCAAAACTGCGAGGCTCATCTTAATGTTTTTCTGGATGCCTGTGGCCAAAACTATTTGCATCCCAAGATTCTGAGACAAACATAGAGCGATACTCAGACAAAAAGATACAAAAATAATAAAAGAATAACATTTTATATATATATATATCTAGATATATCTATATAGATATAGATAGATATATCTATATCTATATAGATATATCTATCTATATCTATATAGATATATCTAGATATATCTAGATATAGATATATCTAGATATATCTAGATATATCTATATAGATATATAGATATATCTAGATATAGATATATCTATAGATATATCTATA